>NC_069501.1:1092394018-1092734018 GCF_027579735.1 Bombina bombina | reverse complement strand
TTGTTCAGTGGTGGTTGGGTTTCAGCCTTCCTTACCTTGGCCATTTCTCTGAGCATTGAACACCTTGTACTTCTGGGCACTCCAGGTAGGTTGCAGTTCTGGAATATGACAGCACTGGAGGATAATGGGTTCCTGGTAGCTTCACGTTTGATTCTTCTCAAATCTTTGGCAGTTCATTTTTTTCTCTGCATGTTTCTTGCGACCCTGTTGACTATTTGCAACAAAACGTTTGATGGTTCTGTGATCACGTTTCAATATCTTGCTACCTTGATATAGGGTGTTGATCTCCTAAGGCCATACCCTCACTCATTACACAAATACACATTACCCGATATGCTTAAATCCAATGAGCATTCAAGTTTATACAGCTTTGAGTTGGACAATATACTTAACCCCTTAAGGACCAGCGACGTACCCTGTATGTCACTGGCCTTTTTTTGGGACTTGATTGTTTTATAGCGTGGTCTTGCCACCAGCGTTGAGACTGCTCTATTCCACAAAGCCTGCTGGAGGGAGGGCATTAATAGAATGTTCTTTCTAGACTTTTGCTATTATGTCCTGAAAAAACCCTTAACGACCAGTGACATACAGGGTACATTGTGGTCATTAAGGGGTTAAAAATAATGATTTGGTCAAAATACTCACTTGCCTAATAATTGTGCACATCGTGGGCTCCATGTACTAACCGGCAGACGGACAGCTTCTCAACTCGCAAAGCTGTCCGCCCGCCTTCGCTACACAAGGGCAGCGGATCTGTTGATCCGCTTGCCCGTATGTATCATTACACACTGATCAGAGTGTGTAATACCTGACCCTTCATTCATTCAACCAATCACGTGACTGAAGGGGCTGTCAATCACCCCCGAGCTCTCTGTGATTTTCCCTCGCCACCTCATAAGTAGCGTAGGGTGTAAGAAGCAGCGGTCTAATGATAGCTGCTTCTTAAATTGCGGGAATTAGGCTCACATATGAGAACCTGCCCCGCAAGGGCTCTGGAGCAGCTTTTGCTGCTTCATACATGCAGCCCAGTGTATATTTGATTGTTCTAAGGATGCATCTTTGGGCTCAGCCCCAGTAGATTCTGATGTCTGAAAATAGGAGCTCACAGAAAAAGGTATCCCCTGTAATGGTTTTAATAATTTTGTCTTGTTTAAACAATTTTTTGGAAGCCATGGGGAAACAGGTTACCAACTAACCAGGGCCCTTAATATAGTGAAGTTCTTCCACAGGTAACAAACATCAACTTAAAATTAGGTGGCAGTGAGTTTCCTTATAGCTAAGCAAAGCTAATTTCTTTCTTTGCTGCATTCTTATAATACTAATACTCTATCCGCTGTGAGGGAAGTGAGGAACCATTACACTAGAAATACAGAGAAAAGTTAATAATAGTATTACTGAGAAATTTGTTACAGGTCACAATTTATCAGATTATAGAAATAGAAACAAGTTTAAGAATGTCGTTCTTAGGAAAGAGCAAATACTTCAGAAGGATCAATAGTTTCTATGGGAGAAAAATTAGCTTCACTTATAACTCCAAAGCAGTTAACACCCACTTCAGTCCCTTTGGCCCCTTGGCATATTAAAGCTCTTTGTCAAATCTCTTTGCACGCATCTGGCGTAATTGAAGTTAACGCGTGTCAGGTTAGCACAACCTCAGAGCTCTGGTAAACTGTTTCACAAAACAAAAAAGTGTCACAAAACACATCACATTCATTAAAAAGTACACTTACAGTAGACTTAAAATAACACCATCTAATAAAAATTATTAAAAAAATATATTGCACAAAAAAGTTATAAGGGCTCAAAGATATGCAGTCTCAGATGTTAGAGAAAAAAAGCAAGCAAACGGCTTTAACACTGAGATACATACATATACATCTCTAAATATGTATGTCTATATATGTGTGTGTGTGTATATATATATATATATATATATATATATATACATATACAGTATCCCACAAAAGTGAGTACACACCTCACATTTTCATAAAATATTTTATTATATCTTTTCAGTGACAACACTGAAGAAATGACACTTTGCTTTAATGTAAAGTAGTGAGTGTAACATCCACCAGCTCTGTGATGTCGTCATGGAGGAGTGGAAGAGGACTCCAGTGGCAACCTGTGAAGCTCTGGTGAATGCCATGCCCAAGAGGGTTAAGGCAGTGCTGGAAAATAATGGTGGCCACACAAAATAATGACACTTTGTGCCCAATTTGGACATTTCCACTTAGGGGTGTACTCACTTTTGTTGCCAACGGCTTAGACATTAATGGCTGTGTGTTGAGTTATTTTCAGGGGAAAGCAAATTTACACTGTTATACAGGCTGTACACTCACTACTTTACATTGTAACAAAGTGTCACTTCTTCAGTGTTGTCACATGAAAAGATATAATAAAATATTTACAAAAATGTGAGGGGTGTAATCACTTTTGTGGGATACTGTATATATATATTTATATATATATTTATATATATATATATATATATATATATATATATATATATATATATATATATATATATATATACAAAACACAGAAGGGGACTGCACTCTCAGACTGGACTGGGTGCACATCCCATGACCCTGCAACATGCTCAGCCCTGGGTGCTCAATAGCACTCTCAGGAAGCTGTGCTGTCTCCAGAGTCACAGGCAGTTAACCCCAGACACGTCTGGGTGCAAGGCCCATAGGGAAAATTACAAAAAAAAAGTGAATACACACAGAGAAAGTCCAGAACTCTAATGTAGAGAGTTTGATAAGGTTGTACACATTTCTTATTTACCTGAAAGTGTCTAATTTTATTTATCAAATCAGGTTAGTAGCAGTTGAAGAGGGGTAACTGCACTAGAAAGATTTACTGAAAGTTGAGTTACAAGATATGTAACAAAAAAGAACGTGCTTACCCCTAGTTGAATATCTAAGATAGTTCATTAAATAAAAATATGATACAGAGTAGGAAATTTACAAAATAGCCATACATTCCTTATTGGTTGGATCACTGTACAATCATACATTAAAAACACTTAAACTCTACAGAGTTAAATATAACATCTAAATTGTGTGCATACATATTAGGTGGCTCCTATAAGGATAGGGAGGCTAATAATATGTTGTGCTAGATGTAATATGTATTAACAGGGGTGTCAAACTCAAATTTATTGTGGGCCGCATCAGCAGTTTGGTCACCCTCAAAGGGCCGGTTGTATCTGTAGGACTAGGTGTCCACTCTTTATTATCATAAATTATTGTCACTGCATTCAATTATTACTGTTTTATTTGTAATAATGTAAGTAATAACTAGCTCTGAAAGCAGAAACATAGTCAGAATAATGGCAAATAGATATTCAAATGTACAATTATTGTACAATTTATTGAAAAATGATTTTTGGTAACAGACAGTAATTTATTTATTTTTTAAACATACAAATATTGCCAAACACTGTTTATTACACATATGGCAAACACAAGGCATTAACTTTTTCTGACTAGATGGCTGACATCGTTTTCCTGTAGTTTCATTGTAGTTTATGGTCCCTATACCACTGTAAAGTGAAACGGAAGTGGTCAGTATATCCAAAGTTTACCGCTCAGACTTTTAAGCAGAATAATAAGCAGACCTCCCCCCCCACATACATCATATGTACTTACAGTACAGGAGAGAAGGGTTCAGGCAGCCGTTGGATCTGTCACATCACAGGATGGCATGCGCTCAATATAGTGGAGGTTTCCTGAATGCATGTAAAGTGGAGGTTTCCTGTGTAGAACGGCCGGCGCCGCTAGAGGGCTGGCTTGTAGGCTGCCGCGCATGCGCTGAAGAGGCGGCTTTCTTGTGTCAAAAAAAAAAACGAGAATAAAAGGTGAAGGCTGGCGGCCGGTGGCCGGCAGCTGGCGGCCAGCGGCGGCTACACGGGCCACATGACGAGGTCTGGTGGGCCGGATTCGGGCCGCGGGCCTTGTGTTTGACACCCGTGTATTAGAAGTTAAAAGTCAAGCTAAATGATTAAAAGACTGCAAGTAACAGAGGTACTAAGAGTCGATGGCATCGGGTAACTTCTAATCCTTCTGGTAACAGTGATTAGGGATTGTAACGTTATGCTTCTATTTCCCTTATTATAGGTTATATTACTGCCCGTAGGAAAATGCCACGCATTCACAACCACTAAAATTCTCTAAGACCTTCTCTGCCTTAAAGGGGCATAAAACCCAATTTTTTTTCTTTCATTATTTAGAAAGAGCATGCAATTTTAAACAACTTTCAAATTTACTTCTATTATCTAATTTGCTTCCTTTTCTTGATGTCCTTTGTTGAAAAGCATATCTAGATAGGTTCAGTGGCTGCTGATTGGTGGTTGCACATAGATGCCTCATGTGATTGGGTCAACCATGTGAATTGCTATTTCTTCAACAAATGATATCTGAAGAATGAAGCAAATTAAATAATAGAAGTGTATTGGAAAGTTGATTCAAATTGTATTCTCTACCTGAATCATGAAAGAATTTGACCAACAAAAAGGCATAGTTATACAATAGTGCAGACACAAGAGAGAAAAAAGAAAAAACAATGTCTTCCGATATTCAGACAGTTTTATAAAATAGTGCATGATACACAACAGAAGTCAACATGGGGGTCTACTATCATCTTGACCCAAAAAATTGAAACCTGATTGGAACAGCCAATAGAATGCGAGCTCAATCCTATTGGCTGATTGTATCAGCCAATAGGATTGAAGCTCAATCCTATTGGCTGATTGCATCAGCCAATAGGATATTTTCACCTTTAATTCCGATTGGCTGATAGAATTCTATCAGACAATCAGAATTCAAGGGACACCATCTCGGATGACGTCACTTAAAGGAACCTTCATTCTTTGTTAGCCGTCAAGAGAAGAGGATGCTCCGCGCTGGATGTTTTGAAGATGGAGCCGCTCTGCGCCGGATGGATGAAGATAGAAGATGCCATCTGGATAAAGACTTCTGCCCGGTTGGATGAAGACTTCTGCCGCTTTGTTGAGGACTTCTGCTGGCTTCGTTGAGGATGGATGTCGGGTCTTCAAAAACTGTAAGTGGATCTTTGGGGGTTAGTGTTAGGTTTTTTAAGGGTTTATTGGGTGGGATTTTTTTTTAGATTAGGGCTTTTGGGTGGAAAAAGGGCCAAATGTCCTTTTAAGGGCAATGCCTATACAAATGCCCTTTTCAGGGCACTGGGGAGCTTAGGTTTCTTTAGTTAGGATTTTATTTGGGGGGTTGGTTTTGTGGGTGGTGGGTTTTACTGTTGGGGGTTGTTTGTATTTTTTTTTACAGGTAAAAGAGCTGATTTATTTGGGGCAATGCCCTGCAAAGACCCTTTTAAGGGCTATTGGTAGTTTAGGCTAGGGTTTTTTTTTTATTTTGGGGGGGCTTTTTTATTTTGATAGGGCTATTAGATTTGGTGTAATTAGTTTAAATATCTGATTATTTCTTTTTTTTTTTGTGTAATTTAGTGGGGGGTTTTGTAATTTAGTTAATTGTATTTAATGTATGTAATTTATTTAATTGTAGTGTAAGGTTAGGTTAGGTTAATGTAAGCAGGTTAGGTTTTATTTTACTGGAAAATGTGTATTTATTTTAGCTAGGTAGTTAGTAAATAGTTAATAACTATTTAGTAACTATTCTACCTAGTTAAAATAAATACAAACTTGCCTGTGAAATAAAAATAAAACCTAAGATAGCTACAATGTAACTGTTAGTTATATTGTAGCTAGCTTAGGGTTTATTTTATAGGTAAGTATTTAGTTTTAAATAGGAATTATTTAGTTATTAATAATAGGTTTTATTTAGATTTATTTTAATTACATTAAAGTTAGTGGGTGTTAGGGTTAGACTTAGGGTTAGGTTTAGGAGTAAATAAATTTAGTATAGTGGCGGCGACGTTGGGGGCGGCAGATTAGGGGTTAATAAGTGTAGGTAGGTTGCGGTGACATTGGGGGTGGGAGATTAGGGGTTGATAAAATTATGTAGGTGTCGGCGATGTTGGGGGCAGCAGATTAAGGGTTAATAAGTGTAGGTGGGTGACGGCAACATTGGGGGCGGCAGATTAGGGGTTAATAAGTATAATGTAGGTGGCGGCGATGTCGGGGGTGGCAGATTAGGGGTAATAAGTGTAATGTATGTGTCGGCGATGTCGGGGGCGGCGGATTAGGGGTGTTTAGACTCGGGGTTCATGTTAGGGTGTTAGGTTTAAACATAAATTTTGTTTCCCCATAGGAATCAATGGGGCTGCGTTACAGAGCTTTACACTGCTTTTTTGCAGGTGTTAGGCTTTTTTTCAGCCGGCTCTCCCATTGATGTCTATGGGGAAATCGTGCACGAGCACGTAAAACCAGCTTACTGCAGCTTTCAGCAGCGCTGGTATTGGAGTGCGGTATGGAGCTCAATTTTGCTCTACGCTCACTTCTTGTCTGCTAATGCCGGGTTTTTATAAACCTGTAATACCAGCGCTGTAGGGAAGTGAGCGGTGGTATTAACTTGCAAGTTAGTACCGCACCGCTGATAACGCAAAACTCGTAATCTAGCCGTATGATATTTAATTAGGGGTAAGCGCTTTCTTTATTTGTTACAAATCTTGCAACTCATCTTTCAGAAAGTCCAGCACTCGCTTACAGCACTCGCTTACAAGAAGAGTTAGTTACCGCATCTGGCCAAATGGAACAAGCCCAGGTACCACGTCAAAGGTCTCTCCCAAAACCTGGGTCCCTAATACAGCCTTACAAATAAGAGACAATCTGTAATAGTAGGAGCAAGGCTAAAGAAAAATAACACTTTATCCTGTATGTAAGAGTGCTGTAACCAAAATGACTTAATAATACAAGCAAAAGCGTGTGTGTGTGTGTATATTCAAAAAACCTTTTCAAATAAATTCAATATTTTTGTCTGAAAAAAAGTATCATATATAATATATATATATATATATATATATATATATATACTGTATATATACTGTATATATATTACATAGATGAAATATATAAATTTCTTTGATGCCGCATGCAATTTCCAAAAGTTTTCCTGATAATGAAGCGATTCCTGCAGCTGTACCTTAAAGAAACTGCAATCACTGGCATGCAGTCAACACTGAAAAACGATGAGACGAAAAGAGAAAGGAGCACAGGGAGTATCTAAGTGTAGTATTTCACATACGTTTCAATTTATTTTTCTACGTTTCAATTTATTAAAACAATAATCCACAATTCACACTGTTGAGTTTTATGTCCCTTTAAAGCTGATTATTGCTGCACAGGAAAGGCGAAAATGATGCCTTTCTCAAGAGAAAATGAATCCGTGTGGATTAGTTTTTGCCGAAACACGTTTATTACATTTGTTTTTAATAAATAGAGCTGTATTTTCAACGAAGCCTTGTTGGTGATTTCTAAAATAAAACCTGTTTAAATGTTACTAATATGTGAGTATACTGCACTGTTATTCTCCGGTGTATGACGTTACTGCAATATCTGCTTTATCATTTCTTGGAGGTGAACACAACCTGAGGTGAAGGGTGAGACACAAGCCGGAAATTCAGCTATATCCCTAAGAGAAACAGCGCCACCATCTCTGCATCTATACTTCATGTTACATGGTTGGGGAGAACCAAGGCAGGCAACAATCTCCTACAAGGGAAGTTTTTTAAAACAACTTATACTTATCTTCATATACATTATATTTAAATAAATATATGATGATTTTTGCAAAAAAAAAAAAAAATATATATATATATATATATATATATAGACATGATTATATAGCTATATTTATCTATTTCATAATACATAAAACATATTCTGCTATGTGAAGAACATTAGAATGTGCATTCCACACATGTTCACATTTACTTTCAACTTTAAATACAAGCGGAATTTAACCTGATATCGTTTGTGTGCAAATGATAGCGTGCCACTTGTAATCTAGCCCTATATTTGAAGGTTTAACTTTCTACCATATAACCTCTCTCCCTTCTCTCATCAATGCTAGTATATAAGGACATTTTTTTTATAATTTTGCTAGCCCTTTTTTGAGTAAAAAAAGGGCTAGCTGCTTATACTTTTTCATATATTTCCAAGTATAAATCTTACCTATTGCAACACTGCATGTTCGCCAACCATCAAGATCAGCATCAAAAATAAGTATTTTCTACATATACAAGTTACTGAATGTGCACATATATAAACAATGTTCATTTCTGCTTTAAGACCATTTCTAATATTCCACCAAGACAAAGTTAATGTGCAGAGCTCTTCACTTTTTTTTTTTTTTTTTTTATACCTTAAGTATTCTTCTCAGGAAAGCCTTGAAAATAAACATCAACTGCTGCTCACTTCTAACAGCGTACAAAGGTTAAGGTGATAAAGCTTCTGATTTACTTTATCAAACAAGTTTTCTTTGAATAGATATAAAAATAAATCTAGGATAACTGAATTGAAAGTATCTATACATTTTGTTTTCAAAAACAAGCTACTGCAGCTTAAAAAAAATACTTGCGTATTATATTTTTAAGAAAAGTGATGCATTAAAAGGACATTAAACACTGAGATCATAAAATGTTTAATTATCTGTACTAAAGCATTTTTGCAATTCACTTCTATTATTTATTCTGTCCCCTTTTTCTGTAATTTAATTTAGAAAATTGTGGGTTTTCAAAATCCTGTTAAAAGTGCAGCTCCAGACTTAACACTGCTATATCTGATTCAATCATTGGTTAAAACTTCTAGTGACCCATTTATAAATGTCCCTAATTGGCCTCAGCAGAGAAGAAAGTTAGGTTATAACATGGCGACGCCTATTGTTTTATGGACAGGAAAATGTATAATTATTTGTTTTAAATATTTATTCAAGAAAAATAATTAAAGGGACAGTAAACACCAGAATTGTTGTTGTTTAAAAAGGTAGATAATCCCTTTATTACCCATTCCCCAATTTTGCATGACCAAAACAGTTATAATGATATACTTTTTACCTCTGTGATTACCTTGTATCTATGCCTCTGCAAACTGCCCCCTTATTTCAGTTCTTTTGACAGACTTGCATTTTTAGCCAATCAGTGCTGACTCTTAGGAGCTTCACGTGCCTGAGCTCAATGTTATCTATATGAAACACATGAACTAACGCCCTCTAGTGGTGAAAAACTGTCAAAATGCTTTCAGATTAGAGGCAGTCTTCAAGGTCTAAGAAATTAGCATATGAACCTCCTAAATTTATCTTTCAACTAAGAATACCAAAGAAACAAAGCAAAATTGGTAATAAAAGTAAACTGGAAAGTTGTTTAAAATTACATGCCCTATTTAAATCATGAAAGTTTATTTTTGACTTTACTGTCCCTTTAAAAAATTACCTTTGCATATTATTTCCTAATCTTAGCATTTATTTAGGGTCAGATTACAAATGGAGTGGTATTTAACACTCCCGCTTGAGCGCTAACTCCACTACAAGTAAGTTTTTTGCACACGTTGGGTAGCGCTTGTATGACAAGTTAAAAATAAACAGTTTTGCTACTGCGCTAACCCGAAGCATGTAAATAAAAAGTCAATAGAGCAAAAAAAGTGGGGGGAAAATAACTTAATCTTGCATAAACATGCATATTCTCAAGTACCCTAACCAGACATGAAATATTAATATTTTACATTCCAATGTTCTTCACATAACGAATATGTTCTTTTTATTCTAAAATACATATTTCTATATATATCTGATGATATTTTGGTACAATATATATCTATAACTATATATAGGTATAGATATATCCATATATATATATATATATATCCTATTATATAAAAGGCCAAGTGTGTTTGTCCAAAGCTGTTATGCGCAGTAGAGACAGCACGAGGACAAACACACCTGGCCTTACCTGACAATCCATCCTGTTTGCGGCAAAAGTGGGTGTGGCCAGACGGGAGCATGGGCGTGCCCGGGCGAGATCATGGGTGTGACCGGGTGGGAACAGGCGTGGTCGGGGACATAGTCGGGCATGGCGGGGGCGGGCGCGGTCAGCGCGATGAGGGGGAGAGACAAAAAGAGATAGGAAAGAGCTAAAGAGAAGGGGAAGAGCAGAAGAGAGGGGAGAGAGACAGAGCAAAAGAGAGGGAAGAGAGACAGAGCAAAAGAGAGGGGGGGGAGAGAAAGAGAAAAAGAGAGGGGGGAGAGAGAGAGCAAAAGAGAGGGGGAGAGAGGGAGGAGAGAGAGAGCAAAAGAGAGGGATGGAGAGAAAGAGCAAAATAGAGGGATGGAGAGAGAGAGCAAAAAAAAGAGAAAGAGCAAAAGAGAGAGCGCAAAAGAGAGGGGGGAGAGAGAGCTCAAAAGAAAGGGGGAGAGAGAGCGCAAAAGAGAGGGGGAGAGAGCGCAAAAGAGGGGGAGAGAGAGAGAGCGCAAAAGAGAGGGGGAGAGAGAGAGTGCAAAAGAGAGGGGGAGAGAGCGCGCAAAAGAGGGTGAGAGAGAGCACAAAAGAGAGGGGGAGAGAGAGCGCAAAAGAGAGGGTGAGAGAGAGCGTGTGAAAGAAGGGGGGAGAGAGCTCAAAAGAGAGAGAGAACCCAAAACAGAGGGGGGAGAGAGAGAGCATAAAAGAGAGGGGGGGGGGGAGAGAGCACAAAAGAGAGTGGGAGAGAGAGCAAAAGAGAGGGGGAGAGAAAGCAAAACAGAGGGGAGAGAGGGAGCAAAATAGATGGGGGAGGGAGAAAGCAAAAGAGAGGTGGAGCGAGAGAGAGCGCAAAAGAGAGGGGGAGAGAGCGCAAAAGAGATGGGGAGAGAGAGCAAAAGAGAGGGGGAGAGAGAGAGCAAAAGAGAGGGGGGAGAGAGCAAAAGAGAGGTGGAGCGAGAGAGAGCGCAAAAGAGAGGGGTAGAGAGTGCAAAAGAGAGGGGGAGAGAGCACAAAAGAGAGGGGGAGAGAGCACAAAAGAGAGGGGGAGAGAGAAAGCAAGGGGTGGAACCGCTGTACTGCAAAAAATGGACCTTGTGAATGGGCTTTAGGACTAGTATATATATATATATATATATATATATATATACATACACAGTATATATATAATGGGAATATCTATTTTAAAATATATAGAACATATTCTGCTATGTGCAGAACATTGGAATGTAAAATATTTACAGTAAATACACAGTATAACACTTTATTATGAATATTGCTTAAATATGCTTTACATGCTTTCATCTACCTGACTGCAAAGGGCTCCAATGCACTTCTATATTTGTCTATATATGTGTACATATGTATTTATGTGTTTATATATGTCTGTAAATACATATATAAACATATAAATACATAAATATTACACACATATAAACACACACGCACACACACACACATATATATATATATATATATATATATACTGTATATACTGTATATACATACATATACATATTC
The DNA here is from genome assembly GCF_027579735.1 of Bombina bombina. Taxonomy (NCBI): domain Eukaryota; kingdom Metazoa; phylum Chordata; class Amphibia; order Anura; family Bombinatoridae; genus Bombina; species Bombina bombina. The sequence continues at coordinate 1,092,722,609 of NC_069501.1, read as the reverse complement.
AGACATGTATATGTATGTTTCTAACACCTGAGACCTCATAACTTTCAGCTCTTATATCTTTTTTGTGCAATTTTGTTTTAAATAATGTTTATCAGATGATGTTATTATGAGTGTAACTATACTTTCTAATGTATTTTTGGTGTGTTTTGTGACACTTTTTTGTTTCGCAAAACAGTTAACCAGAGCTCTGAGGATGTGCTATCCCAACGAGTGTTAACTTCAATTCCGGGCCAATCGATCGTGTTTACTTTCAATTTGTAATACAAGCGAAAAACACGACGTGCGCAAACACCTGCGATAAACCCATTTTTCCTTGCACGTAACTCAGCTCTCCACTCGTAATCTGGTCCTTAGTGTTTAATATCCCTTTATTGATGATACAGAAATATATACTGTATATATATATATATTTAGACTAATTTTTTTTAAATCCTTCAAGGTTAGCAACAGAATAAGAGGCTATTAGTTTTGATACAGTACTTGCCCGCAGAAGTTTACAGATTTCAAGCAATTTTAAAACCATTTGTTTGGATTTTTTTGCATTTTTAATCACTTTAGATGTAACTTCAATTAAGATTTGCCCTGAATCTACACAGTACATTCAAGCAACACAGAATATGCAATTAAATATTTACTATGGTTATGTTTTCTTTGCTACTTGCTATTAGCTTTATCACTCAAATGCATCTCATTTGAAGTATTCATTTGGGACCTAATACAGAAATTGTTTGTTAATTAACAAGCTGAAAGAATATAGAGAAACATAAGATTATAAACTCTGAAACCAAAACCAATTGCAACTGTTGTTATACAAAAATGGTTCTATTCCATTATACCTGGACATGTTAGAAGGCCTAACAACATTTTCAAGACTGTTAATTTATGATTGCAATTAATATGTAAGTTAGAAACTAACTTAAAATTATATAAAACAGTCAATAACATAGGCAAATGGTATAAATGGTTAAAGGGACATGACACAAAAAATGTATATGTTCCATCTAACTGCTCATTTCTCAAAAACTCTCCAGTTTTCAAAAACTTTCTTGCAGACCTCAAAGAGGCAAACCTCAGAAAATCCTCTATGAAAAGAGACAGAACCCTAAAGCCTTAGGGCCCAATTATTTTTCCTATGTAAAATAAGATTGGCAGTTCCAGAAAGAGGACAAAAGAGGGGAGTTCCTTAGTCTTAACAGGGGAGTTCCCTGGGTGTGCCTGAAGTTCTTGTTCATCCTTACAGTATATTCTCTAAGAATTTGCACTTGCAGTTCTCACTGATTTATCTTTACAATAACATTTGGGTGGAATTTGCTCACAATTAAAAATACACTTGTTTAGCTGACAGAAAAGTACTGTAAACATTTAAAGTAAATGCAAGTTAAAATGTAGTGGAAACGTTTTAGTTTGATTTGTATTTGCTGCAGACTGATAATTTATATCAGTGTCAGTTGCTCCTGTGTTATCCTCACTCTCCCCTGTGACATTCTCTATCCCAGAGAGCTTCATTACTTTCTAGGGAAGGCAGCTCTCATCTCACTGGGACTTTCAGGTTCTGCCTACTTTTTTCTTAAAGGATTAAGTTCTGTTTCTGTGTAGTCAACACTATAATTTATTTCCAAACTGGAGAGAAACAGGCCTCTAGAAAGATGTGAACTGCCTCCCATAGAAAGTAAAAAGTCTATCTGGGATACAACATTTCACAGAGGAGTGCCTGGTTCTGATATAAATTATCAGTTTAAAGCACATATAAATGTAATTGATTTTTTTTACTACTGTTTAATGTGTATTTAATTCTAATGTATTATACATTACTTTTCTTTTAGTTATATAAGTGTTTTATGAATTTTGAGCAAATGTCATCAGCATACAATTTTGTGAGATAAAATAGTGAGATTTGCAGGTGTCAGCAGAATGACCCTGTCCAGTTAAAGGAACAAGTTTTTCAATCCCACTTCCAACTTTGGAAAAAAACACAAGGTACAATGAAGTTTGTAAAGATGCACAGAAATATACAAAATTGTTGATCCCAACCTGTTGTTTGATAATTATCTGCATTTTAATTGCTGCACATGAGTGATTTTAATATTAAAGGGACAGTCTACACCAGAATTGTTATTGTTTAAAAAGATAGATAATCCCTTTATTACCCATTCCCTAGTTTTGCATAACCAACACAGTTATATAAATACACTTTTTACCTCTGTGATTACCTTGTATCTAAGCCTCTGCAAACTGCCCCCTTATTTCAGTTCTTTTGGTTGATATCCATTTTAGCCAATCAGAGCTGGCTCACTGGAACTCCACGTGTGTGAGCACAGTGTTATCTATATGAAACACATGAACTAACACCCTCTAGTGGTGACAAACTGTCAAAATGCCCTGAGAGAAGAGGCGGCCTTCAAGGGCTTAGAAATTTGCATATGAACCTCCTAGGTTTATCTTTCAAATAAGAATACTAAGAAAACAAAGCAAAATTGATGATAAAAGTAAATTGGAAAATTGTTTAAAATGATATTCTCTATCTGAATCATACAAGTTTATTTTGGACTAGACTGTCCCTTTAAATCAGTCAAAATAAGACATTTTCATTGTATATTAGAAGCATTTTTTACATTACCAGTTTTACTGAAAATGGCACAATACTTAAATGTTACAGTCCAGTTTGTTCTAAACACAATTTAAATTCTTGAGAATTTAAAATTCTTGAGAATGCATCACATTATAACTTAGTGAATTTCACATCTAAAAGGAACACTTCGACCTATTAACAGGTACAAAACATAATGATGTTTCTCCACAGATTTGGATGACATTAGGAAGCAACTTCACCAATCAGAAGAAAATGCTACCTGCTCAACAAATTAAAGTTAAAAAATGAATAATAACCACTTTTACACAAAAAAATGCCCATATCAAAAACTCAACAAACACACATGATAATTTGATAAGGTTACTTTTCAAATTCCTTAATAAGACATATATACTTATCGCTATTGTTTTGGAGAATAACATGTTAATTGCACTTGTCATCTGTTAGCATCACTGAACATTATTAAAAAAAAAATCACTCAACATACATGCATTTCAGACTTTTGCGCCTAGATCATGAGTCTTGCGTTAGCCTTAAAAAGCAGCGTTGAGGGGTCCCAACGCTGCTTTTTAATGCCCGCTGGTATTACGAGTCTGACAGGTACAGGTGTACCGCTAACTTTTATTCCGCGACTCGAGGCTACAGCAAATCCCCTTACGTCAATTGCTTATCCTATCTTTTTAATGGGATTTGCCTAATGCCGGTATTACGAGTCTTGGAAGAAGTGAGCGGTAGACCCTCTCCTGTCCAGACTCCTACCGCATTTAAAAGTTAGTAGTTAAGAGTTTTATGGGCTAACACCAGAACATAAAGCTCTTAACTAAAGTGCTAAAAAGTACACTAACACCCATAAACTACCTATTAACCCCTAAACCGAGGCCCCCCAACATTGCAAACACTATAATACATTTTTTTAACCCCTAATCTGCCGACCGGACATCGCCGCCACCTACATTATACCTATGAACCCCTAATCTGCTGCCCCTAACATTGCCGACACCTACATTATATTTATCAACCCCTAATCTGCCGCCCCCAACGTCGCTGCCACCTACCTACAATTATTAACCCCTAATCTGCCGACCGTACATCGCCGCCACTTTAATAAATGTATTAACCCCTAAACTGCCGCACTCCCGCCTTGCAAACACTAGTTACATTTTATTAACCCCTAATCTGCCCCCCCAACGTCGCCGATACCTATCTACAATTATGAACCCCTAATCTTCCGACCCCAACATCTCTGCTACTATAATACATTTATTAACCCCTAAAACTAAGTCTAACCCTAACCCCCCCTAACTTAAATATAATTTAAATTAAACAAAATTTATTTAACATAATTAAATAAATTAATCCTATTTAAAACTAAATACTTACCGATATAATAAACCCTAAGCTAGATACAATGTAACTATTAGTTATATTGTAGCTATTTTAGGGTTTATTTTATAGTTAAGTATTTAGTTTTAAATAGGAATACTTTAGTTAATAATAGTAATATTATTTAGATTTATTTAAATAATAATAAAGTTAGGGGGGTGTTAGGGTTAGACTTAGGTTTAGGGATAATAATTTATCATAGTGGCGGCGACGTTGGCGGCGGCAGATTAGGGGTTAATACATTTAATATAGTTGTGGCGACATGGGGGGGCAGATTAGGGGTTAATAACTATAATGTAGGTGTTAGCGATGTTGGGGGCAGCAGATTAGGGGTTTATAAGTATAATGTAGGTGGCGGCGGGGTCCGGAGCGGAAGATTAGGGGTTAATAATATAATGCAGGGGTCGGCGATGTCGGGGGCGGCAGATTAGGTGTTAATAAGTGTAAGATTAGTGGTGTTTAGACTCAGGGTTCATGTTAAGGTGTTAGGTGTAGACATATTTTTTATTTTCCCATAGGAAACAATGGGGCTGCGTTAGGAGCTGAACGCTGCTTTTTTTTCAGCCAGCTCAGCCCCATTGTTTCCTATGGGGAAATCGTGCACGAGCATGTTTAGCCAGCTTACCGCTACCGTAAGCAACGCTGGTATCGAGGTGAGATGTGGAGCTAAATTTTGCTTAACGCTCACTTTTCTGAGGCTAACACCGGCTTGCAGAAAACTCGTAATACCAGCGTTGTCTTAAGTGAGCAGTAAGGAAAAAAGGCTCGTTAGCACCGCACAGCCTTACCGACAAAACTAGTTATCTAGCCGTTAGTGTCTTACTTGTGATGTGGCTGCCCTCTACACCTGTATACCCCATCAGGGTGGTGTGAAGGCAGTTGGGTAGGAATTAGCTAGATGGAATATACCAACATTGCACATGGAATTTATTTTGAAAGCTATGATGTTTATCTTAGAGCGCAATTATTTTGTGTTTTAGGGTAAATATTATAATCAAATACGAGGGACATCAATGGGGGCAACATTTGCTCCTTCTTCTGCCAATATTTATATGAATGATTTTGAATATCATTTAATTTAGCATATGAATCCATAGGGAGCCATATATATATATACCATCTCTATATTGATGATGTCATATTATGGAAGGGATCAAGTTATGACATTGAACATTTTCTCAAATGTATTTACCAGAATAACCATAATTTACAGTTTGTGGGAAATATTCTCAAAATCATATTGAATTTCTGGATCTTAATTTATATGTGGATAAAGATAATTCTATCAGCCAATCGGAATTCAAGGGATGCCATCTTGGATGACATCATTTAAAGGAACCTTCATTCAGTCGTCGGACGAAGAAAGAAGAGGATGCTCCGCGTCGGATGTCTTGAAGATGGACCCGCTCTGCGCCGGATGGATGAAGATAAAGGATGCCGTCTGGATGAATACTTCTGCCCGTCTGGAGGACCTCTTCTGCCCGGCTTGGATGAAGACTTCTGCCCGTCTGGAGGACCACTTCTGCCCGGTTGGGTGAAGACGTCTCACGGTAGGGTGATCTTCAAGGGGTTAGTGTTAGGTTTTTTTAAGGGGGGATTGGGTGGGTTTTAGAGTAGGGTTGGTTGTGTGGGTGGTGGGTTCTAATGTTGGGGGGGTATTTGTAATTTTTTTTTACAGGTAAAAGAGCTGATTACTTTGGGGCAATGCCCAGCAAAAGGCCCTTTTAAGGGCTATTCGTAATTTAGTGTAGGGTAGGGCTTTTTTTTATTTTGGGGGGCTTTTTTATTTTGTTAGGGGGATTAGAGTAGGTGTAATTAGTTTAAAATTCTTGTAATTATTTTATTATTTTCTGTAATTTATTGTTTGTTTTTTTTCATACTTTTGATATTTTTTTAAATTAATAATTAATTAATTAATTAATTAAAATTAAGTAATTATATTTAAGTTAGGGGGATTAGGGTTAGGGTTACACTTAGATTTAGGGGTTAATAACTTTATTATAGTGGTGGCGACGTTGGGGGCGGCAGATTAGGGGTTAATAAATGTAGTTAGGTTGCGGCGACATTGGGGTCGGCAGATTAGGGGTTAATAAATATAATTTAGGGTTCGGCGATGTTGGGGGCAGCAGATTAGGGATTCATAAGTATAATGTAGCTGGCGGCGGTTTACAGAGCGGCAAATTAGGGGTTAATAATATGATGTAGGTGTCGGCGATGTCGGGGGTGGCAGATTAGGGGTTAATAAGTGTAAGATTAGGGGTGTTTAGACTCAGGGTTCATATTAGGGTGTTAGGTGTAGACATAAAAAGTATTTCCCCATAGGAATCAATGGGGCTGCGTTAGAATCTGAACGCTGCTTTTTTTGCAGATGTTAGGTTTTTTTCAGCCGGCTCTCCCCCATTGATTCCTATGGGGAAATCGTGCACAAGCACGTTTTACCTGCTCACCGCTACCGTAAGCAGCGCTGGTATTAAGGTGAGATGTGGAGCTAAATTTTGCTCTTCGCTCACTTTTTTGCGGTTAACGCCTGGTTTCTAAAAACCCGTAATACCAGCGCTCTATGCAAGTGAACGGTGAGCATAAACTGCTCGTTAGCACCGCACAGTCTCTAACGCAAAACTCGTAATCTAGGTGCTTGTTTGCCACAATTATTTTTCAATAGCCACACTCCCCCAGCCATCACGTGCTTTATTTGGAGGAACCAATTAAAATGTATTACTGGTGTAGACAAAAACTTGTCACTGTCATTATGTAAGCAAATCATTTTCTGAAATATATGATCATCTCCACAATAGATGCACAAAATAAAATGTGACAGCAAAAATAAGTTTTAATTATGAACAAACATGCACTAACATTTGAATTATATTGCCACAAAAAAAAATGTTTTTTTTTTATATATATTTTTCTGCTGCATTTAAATGTATTATTAATTCATGAGTGAGGTGAGAGGTATAATTAAATTTTCAGTAGATTGCTAGGATTATTATTATTGTAATTGAAGGGAAGATCAAGAATATGTATTAGGTGTCATAAGCAAAGCAATTCATTGGCTGCACAAAACTAATCTAGCCCTTTATTAATGTACATATGTATGCAAGCAATATTACATAAGTAAGATGAGACAGTGAATTGGGAAATTATAAATAGATTGACTGACTTTATTAACAAATATATTGATATACCTCTGTTTTTCTCTTATGTTTCTAGTATTGCTCCTAGCATTGAACTTTACTGACAATGAAACAGATGCAATTTATTATGGCAAGACCATGGGGGCTGGTGGAATTTAAATATCAGACTCACTCTTTTTTATAATAGGTACAGAAGTAGATAAATAAAAAAAATATCTACATTTATTTTTTCTTAAACATTTCACACTTCTGTGCTGTTGTTTACGCTTATTGCATTCACACATACGTTTTTGAGGTTTTACTGTGTTATCTAAAAAATCGTGCTATAAATAAGTGCCCTGAACTTATGTCTGGAGCAAGATATACAAAATGAGAGGTTTGTTTTAGTTTTACACGAGCTACACATTATTTCTTTAAAAAAAAAAAAATAGTTAATTGGCATCAATAGGGTGACTCAATTAGGTGCATATCCTTTAGTATAAGAACCATATTCCAAGTTGGGGAGGGGGTTACCCTTTCTTGTGTCTCCCTAACACCACTCTGCTCATTATTGCTTGTTTTTTTAGTAGACCAACTACATTAATAGACAACTGGAATTTGAAGACATGCGTACATATAGGAACCATCATATGAAAAGTTAAAATAGCCATTTTAATTTTCATTAGAATACGTGGCAAACTATAGCATGAGATTCATTATTTCCTAAATAGTTTAAAATGCACACATTCATCTAGAAGTGGATCCCAAACATATTAACCAATCGGGATTCTTTTTTTGCAAAAAAAAATTTTTATTGTTCCAGTTAGGACACACTAACATCTGTTTGTCGGATTGCTCTGGTGTGCGAAATCTCTCATATTATAGACTTCAATAATGGCAACCTTTGTGCGCTAAGCTGATGGTGTGCAAGTAGTGGAGTTCTTCATGTAATCCTGTGCTACACTATTAATAACAATGGTTTACTTCAGGTGTCAAAAAACGCTAAATTTTGAGCGCAATACAACTCACCACTTTTAATACGAGCTCAATGAGCACACTAATAATGCCCCCTGTGCTATTTATTTAAAGTATAGGGTGTGCTAAAAATGTTTCAGCCACATTAAAGGGACACTGATCACTAAATACATGTCATGGACCCCCCTCTAGTCAAGTGGGCTGCCATTATGGAACCTAGATTACACTGCAGGTATCTGAAGGAATGTTGCTGCACATTTGCAAACAGGTAATAAATGAAATGTAATAAAAGCTAGATTTCATCATGATGGCACCCATGACTAGAGGTAGGTGGGAAACAACCTCAGTATCATATTTAACACACAAGGATAACAAGGGCACTATATAGGCAAGCTCCTCATTGGTTTCAATTGTTTAAGATACTATATTTTATTTTAGTATCTATATTTTATATTCCTTTGGGGAGTGGTGCTAGAATCTAATACTGAAATTACAGAAAAATTGGGATGGAATCCCTAGAAAGAAATGCTATGTAGCACTCTCTGCCCAGACTGGGGTAGAGCCACTAATACATTTTAAAATTTAACCTTTATTTTTCACTTTAAAAAGAATGGGTGGACATGAACAAAAATTTTTTCTCTATTTCAGGTTATTATCAACCTATTCAAGTGACCGGTTGATTCTCTAATACTTTTATATGTGATTTTGTTAGATCAGTCGGTACTCCATTGTATTTGTCAAGTAAGGTTGATAAGAGCCTTGTAATGGGTGTACCTGTATTATCAGTATCAAGAAATTCATGCACACAGGTGTTATTATTTAATTAATTACCCAAGAGTGTATAAACAAGTACATGCAATACACATACAGGATCACTTTATTTCCAAGGAGTGAGAAAAATAACAGATCTCAAATATATGGTCACTGAATCTATTATAGAATATAAGTGGAATATACAAATAACCTCTGAATATAAGTGATACCTAAACCAGGGCATTTGCACACCAACACAATAAAGTAAAGTGAATTTCAAAATACCAAACCACAACCAAGATCTATGTATAAACGTGAATAAAACTTGATAATCCCTGCTGTCACTCAGGCTTGATTCTAACCAATTCTACACTAATACAAGCCTCAAAAAATATATGAGACATCAAAATACCATAAACACCCATTACAAGGCTTTTATCAACCTTACTTGACAAATACAATGGAGTACCGACTGATCTAACAAAATCACATATAAAAGTATTAGAGAATCAACCGGTCACTTGAATAGGTTGATAATAACCTGAAACAATTGCCACCAGCAATTAGAGATAGAGAAATTTTAATTTGTTCATGTCCACCCATTCTTTTTAAAGTGAAAAATAAAGGTTACATTTTAAAATGTATTAGTGGCTCTACCCCAGTCTGGGCAGAGAGTGCTACATAGCATTTCTTTCTAGGGATTCCATCCCAATTTTTCTGTAACCTCAGTATCATGCTTATAAAATGTATTTAGTGGTAGATTACAAGTGGAACACTAATTTATTGCACAACCGCAAATGGGCAAATTTGCACGCTTGCTGGCGCGCAATACATAACCAGCCATTACAATGTATGTATTTATATATTGGGTACTTGTAAAGCGCGGCTAATCACTCGTAAAGACCTCAGAAGGATGAAAGGCTGAGTGGACCTCGCTGGGGATTGCACCTGCAACCCTTGGGTTGCTACAGAGCTCAGCCACAGTGCATTAGCATGCTGAGCTATCTGTCCAGCTCTCGGCTGGTTATTGCTACTGCAAGCTCATAGTAGCAATTAGCACTTATAAAATTAACCACAGATCAGATCTCTGGTTAATTTTATAAATGTGCCCCAAATGCCCCGAAAATCAAGTGTTAGTTTTTTTTTTTTATTATTTTAAATGTAGCATTTTAAAAAAACTGTACTTAGCAGTTTTTGGGGGCTAACAACGGCGCCTGTGGGTGTTAGAAAAAAAAAAAAAAACGGCACTGAATGTGCCTTTACATTGCGGTCTATGGGAACTGTGTGTTCCCAGTAAATATATATGTATATGCTTATATACATATCTCTGTTTGTGTTAATATGTGTATATACACATAATAACACATAAATATATATGTATACAGTCATATTCATATTCTGTATATTTACATAATGCTGCCATCGCTGTGCTACTTAACCCCTTCACTACGCTAGTTCTCATAGCTTGTATGACAGCATCAGAACAAGGCTCCCATTGGAGCCTATGGAAGCGAGCTCTCGTGAGTGCAATGCTTCCCAGCAATGCGAACATGAACTCTCGTTTGCATTGCTGTTGACTTGTAATACCAGCTCACATTATCGTGATCCAAAATCTATATGTATTTGGGGGAGGGGCAACAAAGGAGATACCAAATCCTCTTGATTTTGATCTATAGACATATTATTTTAGGTGAAATTGAGCTAAGGTGATCCACATCTCTATGTATTTTGGGGGGAGGGGGCAACAAAGGTGATACCACATCATTATTTTAGGTGAGATTGATCTATAAGAGAACTTTCTACAATGATCCATTGGTGGGAGGAGCCAGCTGGAAAGAAAGATGACTGCATGTTGAAAATGCTTCTCCTGTAATCTTCCCATTTAAACTCTTAAAATGAGGAATAACCTGAATAAAATACTGTGTATGTAAGTTTGCTATGTTATACCAAAAGGGATATTTCTGAAATGTATAATTTAAACAAAGCTCAGGTCCATTCTTGTCAGGAGATTCCATTGCCTACAGTAGATTCACACCAGACATGGTCTAATTCACCTGCTTACAAACATTACTTACATATGGTTAGCAGGAGAGGAGGACAGATTCCAGTTAGAAAGGAGAAAATTTTTAGTTGGCCCAGAGAGTCATGCAAGGAACAGAGCAAGTTAGGAAGATAAGTTTCTGAGCAAAGTCCTATTGCAGGGAAGAACCCAGAAGGGCTGTCCCCTGTAAGCTGTTTTTGACCTGACTGAGATCCATACATTTGTGGCATGAGGAATGAAATCACAATAAGAATGCAATCTAAAGGAAAAAAGAAGAGAAAGGAAAGAAAAAAGGAAGAATGAAAAGAGGAAGAAATCAGAAGAAAATAAAGGGGAAAGGGAAAATATGTAATTTATAGCCTAATCTAAAAGCTTGCAAACACAGTCAACTTGTGAAATTGGCAAACCCTTTAAAAAATAAATTCCTATTACCATCAAAACACCATAGAAATGGTTGTAAAAACGAATCGGATAGATTGTAAGTGGTGTTCAATTGAAGTGGTTGGGTACACATTTTAACCAAAGCATCTTAACACTTATCTTTTAATGGATATAAATATATCAAACCAGTATTGCTGGTTTCCCGGAACTCGGAAACACAGGCTGTAACAATCTGTGTCCAATTATTTGATTAATTTTATACCACTCACACTACTCAATAACACTTTTTTATCTTTCATTTTACACTGCAAGTGTTTAATATGGGAGATTATTTTTCTATACTTTTTCAATGTAAAGATTTATTTTTTACATCACTATGGAATATTTTATTTTACATGAGAATTATTTAACTTTCACATTCTTTTAACTGTAATAAAAATATTTTCACTTTTTCATGAAATAAACTTTCTTTAAAATGAACTATTTCAATTGATTATTTCACTTTTTTTTCTCCTCATAATGGGATAATCCCACTTCAATAGAATATTCTAAGGGCTGAGAAGTTTAACTATAATTAAAATGAAAAATATGTTATATGTTCCTTACTGTTATTACCACAAAGCTGCTACAATCTATTATGAAACTTTAAGGTTTCATAGTTTTAGACTTGTTCCCTTATACACCCTTATCATAGCAGATGACAGTGTAGAGAAATTCCCCATTGGCAAATGTATTACATTTTCATCAATTGAAAGACTATGATATTAGTATATAATTATCATCCTCCAGACTATGAATAAACTCACCTTAAAAGCATTAAATAACATTAAATAATTTTTTAGATGCAAAGCCATTAGCCATTAGATAAGAAACTAATTTTAAGAAAACTCAAGAAACTACATTTCCAAAAAAAGGTCTGGTTTCTGATTTGATCACCTCAAATCTCATTCATTAGCGTCCCCTTAGTCAGGTAGTTGGGCAGTCGGCCATGTGTATTGTGTGTAACTCTGCGGAATCTGTTGGCGCTCTACAAATAACCAATAATAATAATAACTCCCTTTTATGCAGTAATCTACTATATAAATGTTAAGATCACCTTTGACATGTACATGACTGTGATTGATTGCTTGAAACCTGCATAACTGTAATAATAAAAAATACAAAAATATATAAAAAAATTATCAACAAATATGCCATAACACAAGATGGCGCTATGTTTCCTGTTATAAAATAAATACCAAAGTTAAACTAAATTCATTATTGTATACAAGAATAACTTTGATTAGTGGTAAGGTTGGTCACACATTATTTTTCTAGACACAAACATCTAGCACCTGTGGCTTTCATCATGGATAGAAAATTACAAACACAAAAACAAACCTTGGAATACAAGTACCATGGGCTCCAAATTATTCTCCTACGAGACAAACTCATTGGCATAAAATTCAAAATTCTTTTGTGATGATAAAAAATGTTGTGAAAGTAAGAAAAACAAAATACATGTAAGAATATATGGATATATTTATTAATGACTATATAAGAAAAACAATGTGATTATCTATGCTCTTATGGGTTTTTATATGACATTATAAACTGTCAGAACTGTAGTAAATGTCTGTACAGGTATGGACCTAAAGGATTTGTAGTGGATAAATGTTACACTATACCAACTGTCTGGATGGAACCCAGGACATGACCCACTGAGATAAGAACTGGCCTATTACAAAGAAAGTCCAGAATGTAGTCCAGTAAACGATTCATAGGAAAAGCAATGGACAGAAGAAAATAATGGTAAACAGAGGTAACAGGCAGGAAATGATAAAGGGACAAGCAAATTAAAATAGTGAATAGCAAACACAAAGCACAGAAAAATACATCTAGGACCAGTGATAAACAAATGGTCTTCTAAGTGGACTGATGTAAGAGCATATAATTTTTTTTCTTTATTATCACGTTATAATTGAAAATTGATGCAAAAATGGTAAATTATTATTATTATCTGCCAACAGATAAGACCAAGTTTACAGAAACCGTCAAACAAAAATATGTGTGACTATAAAACAGCAAATAGAATTAATTAGGTCTGCTGAATAAAATAAAGAACCACAAACATAAGAGCAATAAGCATAATTTCTATAATTTGAACTGTTTCTGTTAATCTATGTTTTTACCTATAAACATTCTCATGTCACTGTGAGTAGAATCTGTTAGGTTACCCCGACTCTATCCATTATTCTGATGTCTTCAGTCCAAACAGCCTTCCATCGTATCCAGTGCTTATTAGGAAGGCTGTTCAGTGAAAGGCAGATGTTTACTCTCTGCACATGTTGCACATAACTGTTGTCCATGTTGCCCTCTACATGTGTATGCGACAGTGTGTTTTATGAAGAAAAAAAATGATAATAATTCTACCTCCACTGATAAATTATGATTCACATTAATGATTGGTAAAAAATGTAACTGTTATTAAATTTTGGTTAATAAGCTAAGATTACACAGTCAACATATTTTCCCTTGTTTGTTAAACAATAATGTACAAATTCATGTTTTGCAAATATGTGCTTAGAACATGTTAGTATATCTGTCCAACAAACAAGGCTGAAACCCAATTAGGCCTTGATCTCAATCTATGTGCCAAAGAGACTATGGCCCCTATTTAAGAAAGTCTGGCGGACCTGATCCGAGTGCAATACGCTCGCCGTATTCAGCATTGCACAAGCAACTCACAAGAGCTGCTGGTGCAACGCCGCCCCCTGCAGACTCGCGGCCAATGGGACGCCAGCAGGGGGGTGTCAATCAACTCGATCGTACTCGATCAGGTTGATTTCTGGCGATGTCTGTCCGCTGCTTCATAACTGCTGTTTCTGACAAGCCTGCAGGCTCGCCAGAAACACGGGGCATCAAGCTCCATTCGGAGCTTGATAGATAGGCCCCTATATTTTGATAAGCACAATTTCAGCTAATTCTTGCACTCACAAAGATTCATGATAGCGTGCCTGAGGCTTTCGCGTCTTGCGCTAACATTTTACTTTCAATATCTAATACCAACGCAATTGATTTAACTTGAGCGCATCAAGCACTCAATAATGCTAATATTTTTGCACTCCTCTTGTAATCTAGCCCTATTTGCTTTGCAGAGTTTTGGCTCATTCCCTTATGAGTCACATAAAGGTATTTGTGGTCATTGTTGCCATTGTCTGAATTATAAAGCGCAATTAATTAAAGGGTTTATTGCAAAACAATATAAATAGAGAATCTGCTCTGGTCCTCTTATCCTAGAAATTCATTTTTGAATTTATTGAGAACTAGTGTCTTTTTGTACATCACAACATAAACAAGAAAGTACTGCAAACATAGCATAAAAAGAGTTACAATTTCAAATAAACAAACAATGTGAATTGCATAGCTATAAATCCAGTTTCTGTAAACAAATGAATATATTATAGATTATGTAAATCATGTATTTCTATTTGTAACCTAATGTCTGAAGAAGGAGCCTTGCTGACAACTTTACATCCTTTTTCTTTATTACAAGATATGTTTAATTTTATCTGCTATGTTGGCAAATGCGTCGCAATGTTTTATCTTATCCAGTTGGGCAAAGGTCAGATAACACATGTATAATGGAACTTTAATGGCAACCCCTCAATAAAACATGAACAATTAAAATAAAATGATAAATAAAGTAACTCAATAAATAATTACCCATTTGCAACAATATATATATATATATATATAAATTCATTTTTAACAAACTTTTCTGTTATATGTTTGAACTGCACCTTTCTGTTTCATAAAAAATTAAATATATTTGGGTTTTTGTTTTTTGAATTTCTACAATGCTTATTAAAATGCTACCATGCTGTATAAAAATAGTGTGGGACATTGCATGTTTCCTTTGCTGTTCTATCCATACATAATTGTATTGCGCATGGTTTAAAATACATATAATTAAACACAGTATATAATCAATGCATTTAATGTCTTCACAATATGCTCTGTTCTGCAAACATCATTTTCATGCTGCTAGTACATTTTCTTGAACATGTTTTGCTTTGACATTACATAGTTGCGTGGGTTATAAACTATTCAGACAAAAAAAAAACCTTAAAATATCCTTTTTTATTCCATTTACTAGCCGTTTACCACATTTTTAAATGTTTTTCTTTTTCCTGAAAAAAAGTGTTATTTTAATATGTATATCTCAACAATGAGCAATAAGGGCAGAAATAAGGTTTAGAATGTGTCATTTAGGATAAAATGCTTCACAGAACGTTAGCACTCTCTATTGGATAAATGTTGTTATGATTCTACTTTTGCAATTTCATACTTATTCTATTGATATTTTCTGAACCTAATAAATCGTCACATAATCTTTCATTTTAAATTCCTGTAAAAGGAAAGCATTTGTCTTAACATTCAAACAAAACAACAATTAAATTAGCATTATATAAAAGCCATATAAACGTATAGTGAAACTGTTTGAAACGGCATGCTTGTGACAGTTTATATTGCAGTATACATCCTCACTGGCTGAGGAATGAGGATTACACAACCCACATAGCTGTGGTAAAGGGACATGGTACCCAAATGTTGAAGCACTTAAAGTAATGTAGCATAGCTGTTAAAAGCTGACTAGAAAATATTACCTGATCATCTCTATGTAAAAAAGGAACATATTTACCTCAAAATTACCTAAGTATTCACACCCCATTGTAAAGGGACTTTAGTCCCAGGACTTGCAAGGGAGTGTGCATCTCGAATGTGCAGGCACAGTCATGCTATTTCTCTATTTAGTTTAAGGAAGTTTACAATGAAATCTCACAGCAAAGCAATGGATAAGCTTAGCACTGCTTATGTTGAGTGGCTATTGTTTTCTTCAACTTGCAGCAGCTGGACAGTAGCTGAAGTATAACTGTTACCAGAGCAATTACTCTTGTGAGCTGAAGACATTTTGAGGTAAAATATCTTCATTTTTTACATATAGATGCTTATGTGATATTTTCATGTCAGATTATTACAGATATGCTGCATGACTTTCAAGTGATTTAGCATATGAGTATTATGTCCCTTTTAATGAACAAGACAAGTAAGTAATAGTAGTTTGTGTTCAAACTGATTTTTTTTTATTTTATAAAATACTCTTCTTGTATTATTAGGATCTATTTTTTTAAGATGTACACCAGGTTGTCTGGGAATGTTGAAAAACACAATTTTGAGAAAAATTATAGGAAAAGTGGGCAAAATAAATAGTGAACTGAATATATGGCTGCCTCGATTCAAGGCGCTGCTCTGCCATACAACCATACAGAGATTGTGGTAGCAATTAGCGCTCAGAAAATTAACCAGAGATCTGATCGCTGGTTCATTTTCTAAAAGTGCCCAAAAGGCCCCCAAAATAGAGGGCATTGTAGTTATTAGCATTTTTTAAAAATAAAAAACATCTGCACTGGGCTGTTTTTGGGGTCTAAAATTGGCGGGAGTGGGGGAATGCCTTTACATTGCTATCTATGGGAATTGTGTGTTCCCAGTAAATATATATGTATATCAGCATGTTCTGTTTAATGCAACTTTTTTTTTTAGTCCTAACCCTTTATGCGAGGTCTTCAGTCGCGCTAACTTGACAATCACAAATTTAGTTTTTGCCCTGATGCAGTCGCGTTCAAGTTAATGCAGGCGCGATATTTTAATATCACACGTGCTAACGTTTGTGAACCACTTGTAATCTAGCCCTTTGAATTTAGTGTCCATTTTAGGCTTAAGTAATTTGTAGCCAATGCTCTTAATTTGTGCCTGTGTGTATGTGGGGGTGGGGGGGTGAGCAGCTGTTTCCAAGGTTTTCCTAAACCTAAACAAGACTAAGATTTAGAAAAAAACTAATTCTACTTTAATGACTTTGACATGCTGCACATTCTTACCTTTTGTTTTCCAAGTGGAAGGTGAAATTGTCATCATAGGGCTTGATCAAAATTCTTTAGAAGAACTCATAAATGCTCCCTGGAGGAGAACATAGACGTAGGGGGAATTTGACCCCCATTAGGTGAATGGAACAGGCTAAGGGATATTTAGACCGGCTCCGGAAGTTATCCGTCCTCTTTTGCCTCTGCAAACGCAAGGTGAAGTCTGTCAGGTAGCTTGCGTTTGCAGTGGCCTTTGAGGATGGATAGCTTAGTGTCAGAGGTACAGAGGATGGCGGCAGAGAGGGGCATGGCGTGGCTGAGGGATTACCTTGCCGCCGCCAGGCTCCCCGGAGCAGCTGCAGAAGATGGGACCAGTAACGCCAGGCCGTCCCGGCGGTCGAGGCCTCCAGAAAGACTGTCGCCTGAGGTCGACTTGCGCAGGAGGAGTGGTGTCGGCATTGGGCCTCAAGGGAGCAGCGGGAGTGGCGGGGACGGCCTTGGACATCAGCTGGTAAGCGGAGTGTCCAGAGGCCGGTCGGGAAGCAGACGGAGCAGCGCGGGTGCGCCTGAGGAGAGAGCGAGGCGTGGAAGTGAGGCCGGGTCCAGGACTGCTGTGCAGGAGAGCAGTGGCGGCGGAGGAACGGAGCAACGGGGGCGGACCGAAGCTGGGAAGGTGGCCGCGAGGAGTACGGGTGAGACGACGGACCGGAGAGGTGGGGCAGCAGGTAAGACGGCCAGTGGTGCCAGGCTGGGCCTCGATCAGGAACAGGCTGCAAGGCGGGAGCAAGGAGCAATATCGGAGGTGGCCACGGCAGGGGAGGGAGCTCCTTTGGCCTTTAGGGAAGGGCGGGAGCATACGGAGACAGTGGTAGGTAAGGATCAAAGGGGGCAGAAAGGCGGTCTGAGCGCGGGAAGAGAGCAGAGGTTAGCGGGGGCAGGGATTGGGCAGAGTGCCAAAATAACAAAAGAAAAAAGCGGTAAAAGTGTAGGGCGGGCTGTCACACAAAAGGGTATGAAGCAAGGAAAGAAAGGTGTGGTTAGGGCAGTAGGAAAAGGGAAAGAAAAGGCCCCTCAGGGAGTTGGGGTTGCTGGGTGTCATGATAGTATTAGAGGAGTGGTAAGAGGGAGGGGGAGGGGCAGCATACAAGGGTCTGGTTTGTGGAGGGGAGGGAGGGGTGTAGCTCAGCAGTCGCAAGGGTTGGGTAGGGGTAGGGCTGCAGAATTTAGAGGTAGGGGGAGGGGAATGGCTGACTTGTCTAATTTATCTCATACAGAAGTTAGAGGTAGGGGGAGGGGAATGATTGAATTGTCTGATTTATCTCCTACAGGATTAGTTGAAGAAGCAGATGATCAGGTGGGCGGTGGGGCAGAGGTTTCTGCAGCGGCTGAATGGCAGGATCTGGGGGATGCACTGTACCTGGATTACTCTGGCAGTGAACTTGACGTGGAGGATCCTGGGGAAGGGACGTCTGCAGGACCTGTGGCTCAGCGGCAGGTAGGGGACCTGGCCGCCTTGGAACGGCTCATTAGGGTGATGTCTTCAGAACAGGGGGGGCAGGAGGAGAGGGGGTCAGGTAGCCTTAGGGGGATAGTTAGAGAAGAGAGTGTGGGAAGGGAAAGGGGGACAGGCAGGATAGGGTTTTCACTGTCTCCTCTCTGCAGACACGGCCGCAGGGCAGGGCTTCCCTGTCGCGCCACAGCCCTCGGAGGTCGGGAGATGACAGGCGGAGGGAGAAATCCCGGTCGCAGGTCAGACAGGCGGTCCCCCACATGGGGGAGACTGGAGAGGCAAGTTGTTCGCAGTGGAAGGAGGAGGAGGTCGAAATCTCCGACCCCAAGAAGAGGCGAGGATAGGCCTAGGGGCCGAATAGTCGAAGCACAGCCAAGATCCAAAGAAGTGGCGAATTCGGAGGGGACGATAGCAGCGGGAGCAGTTACGGGGCCCAGGACAGCAGGTGAGGCCCTTTCAAACACAGTGAGTGTGGGTGGTGGTGAGCATGGCGTGGGACAGACGCAGGATACATTGCTAAAGAGTGTGAGAGAGTTGCTGGCGCAGGTCGAGAGGCAAATAGGAGGGCAGCAGGGGAATGTGTCAGCGGCGTGGGGAAGTGGGGTAGGAACGGTAGGGGTAACATCAGGACTGAGTGCAGGGGCCAGCGGAGGCGTTCAAGCAACAGGGACTGCACCAGGGGCACAGAACACAGGAAGCACTGCTGGAGAAGTAGTGAAGATGCCGGATAGTGCGTTGAGGAGACCATGTCTGTGCTCAATTGGGCCATTGGGGATTCACTTGAATCAGGACATGAAGGAGAAAATATGGAAAAGAGAGTTCTTGGAAATATTTTCTCTCCTGCCACAGGACCAAGTGTTGGAGATTAAGGAAGATGTGAAGGATAAAGAAAAGAAGGAAGAAGACGACAGGAAGAAGAGATACCGCAAATTACCAAAAACCATTTCCAATTGGTCAAAAGCCTTTTGTATATTGGCTGCGGTGATCGGGGAAAATTTTTCGGAGCAATGCTCTGCGTTATTTTGCTACCATGATGAGATTTCAGGGGCCTATAGGACTTATGGGGGATTAGCATGGTGGCGGTATGACGAACAGTTTAAGCAGCGGATGGCGGTTAGGCAGGAAATGAGGTAGGATGATAGGGACATGGGCCTCTGGTTGGAGTTGATGACTCCATTGAGAGGGTCCTTTCGAGGCTCCGGTGGAGCCACAAATGGAGGAGTGTCCAGTGGAAGCACAAGCGGTGGAACAGCATTGGCCAGTAAGAAGGGCCTCTGCTTCCAGTACAACGATGGCCAATGCAAGTTCGGGAGCAGTTGCAAATACAAGCATGCATGCTCAGGTTGCGAAGGGGCTCACCCATTGGCCAGATGTTTTAAGAGAAGCGGGGGAAGTGGCAAACCCGGGGAGGTTACTCCTAAGAGCCAAGACCCCGGTGAAGGTAACAAAAATGGTGCCATGGTTAGATCGGTTCGCTAAAGTCAGGGGAAAGGCGGGGGATGCAGAGCTTTTGCTCACGGGTTTCAGTTCGGGTTTTTGGATTCCATTTGAAGATGGGGGTGGGGGGGAGATTTCGAGTAATTTAAAATCGGCTAGGGCGTTCCCAGAGGTGGTCCAAGGGAAATTGGATAAGGAGGTCGAATTAGGTAGGATGGCTGGCCCGTTTTCATGCCCTCCATGCCAGAACTTGAGAGTGTCTCCATTGGGGGTGGTTCCCAAGAAGGCGGTTGGTCAGTTCCGTATGATTCATCATTTGTCATACCCGAAGGGTACTTCGGTGAATGACGGTATTGACCCGGAATTGACGGCGGTTAAGTACGCTTCGTTTGATAAAGCGGTCGGGTTAGTGAGGGAGGCTGGTGTAGGTGCATTGTTGGGAAAAGTGGATGTGGAGGCTGCCTTTCGGCTGTTACCAGTTCACCCGTCGTGCCATCACTTGCTTGGTTGTTTTTTCAAGGGAGCTTTTTATGTGGATCTTTATCTGCCAATGGGATGCTCAATATCATGTGTGTATTTTGAGAAGTTCAGCACATTTGTGGAATGGGTGGTGAAGCAGGTTTCGGGCCTGAGGTCAGTGGTCCATTACCTGGACGACTTTTTATTCGTGGGAGGGGCGGGCAGCCCGGATTGCGAAAGGTTAATGCGAACATTTTTTGGGGTGGCGGAGCAGTTTGGAATCCCGGTAGCAAAAGAAAAAACGGAGGGCCCGGTGACGGTTTTGAGCTTTTTGGGCATTAAGATTGATTCCATGAGTATGGAATGCAGGCTGCCTGAGGACAAGTTGGTGGATCTGAAGGTGACCATTGAGGGGGCGATTGGGAGAAGAAAGCTTCAGCTTCGTGAATTGCAGTCCCTGGTCGGCAAGCTTAATTTTGCTTGCAGGATCATTCCAGTGGGAAGGGTGTTTTGCAGGACGCTGTCCCTGGCCTCAGCTGGGGTGAAGGATCCGAGGCATTGGATCCGTTTGGGTGCTGACCTGAAGAAGGACCTTCACGTGTGGTTATTGTTCTTGGAAGAATTTAATGGAAGGGCATTGGTCCAGGAGAAGGCGACTTCGAACGAGGAGTTGCACTTTTTTACGGATGCAGCAGGGTCGATAGGTTTCGGGGCTTATTGTCAGGGTAGTTGGTCAGCAGGGAGATGGCCCCGGGACTGGAAGGAGGTGGGTCTTACGAAGAATTTAGTTTTTCTGGAGCTTTTTCCTTTATTGGTTGCGTTGCGGATTTGGCGTCATTGTTTGCAGAACAGGAGGGTAGTGTTCCATACGGATAATTTAGGTGTGGTGTTCGCAATCAACAGATTGTCATCTAGCTCGCTGCCAGTCGTGCGCTTGCTGAGGGTGTTTGTCTTGGATTGCATGCGGATGAATGTTTTGTTCCGTGCTGTTCATGTACCAGGTTGCCTTAATGTCATAGCTGATGCTCTTTCTCGATTCCAGTGGGAGAGGTTTCGAGAATTGGCACCGGAGGCAGAGGAGGAAGGAATCGGATGTCCACCAGAGCTGTTGCATTGGGAGCGGTGGATCTGATGAGTGTGGCCAGGGGAGCGGTCGCTCAAGGTACCTGGGTGGCTTATGTGAGAACTTGGGGTCAGTGGTTGGAGGTGTTAAAAGGGCGTGGAATCGAGCATTCAAGGGATGGGTGGATTCAGGGTTTGGTGAGGTGGATCGGGGAATGGAAGAAAAAGGGTTTGTCTAAGTCGATGGTGAAGAGAAACATGGCGGCCCTGGGGTTCTTGTTTAAGTTGATGGGGTGGGAGGATTTGACAAAGCTGTTTGTGGTGCAGCTGGCAGTAAAAGGGGTGTGTAGGGGGCAATTCGTAAAGGATAAGAGACGACAAGTGGTTTTCAATACTCTATTGCAGGTAGTGGGTTTCCTGGAGAAGGTATGTGACTCAGAGTTTGAGTATTTGTTGTTCAGGGCAGCGTTCGTGTTGGCATTCTTTGGTGCTTTTCGCATATCGGAGTTAGTAGGGGTTAATAAGAAGGATGTTAGTGGACTTCGGTTTCAGGACATTTCAATTAAAGATAAAGTTTTGTGGATCTGGCTCAGAAGGTCCAAAACGGATCAAGAGGGGGTGGGGCGTTGGGTTCAAATTAATGAAATGGCTGGTAAGTGCTGCCCAGTGGGGAGTATGCTAGCCTTTTTGGAAGTGAGACCAGCTGGTTTCAAACCTTTATTTGTACATAGGGATGGGACTTGTTTATCGCGTTTTCAATTTCTGGTGGTATTTCGGCGAGTTTTAAAAGGGTTGGGGTATGTTGCGGAGGAATTCGGCACACATTCATTTAGGATTGGAGCTGCTACAGAGGTTGCTAGCTTGGGGTTAGGAGAGAGTGTGATTAGAAAGATTGGAGGCTGGAAGTCTGGATGCTTTAGATTGTACGTGAGGCCGGACTTAAAAGTTTAGTTTGTTGTTTGTTTGTTTTGACAGGTCCTGTACAGTGTTGGATAGTAGGGCACTCCTACATTTATTGGGCCTCGTAAGGCAGCAGCAGTGATGGAGCAAGGAACGCAATTGAGGTTGAAAAAGGAGACAGTGTTGCTGAGATGGTTGGGTTTTAGGGGCATGAGGTGGGACCAGGTACTTCGGAAGGTAGTAGACTATGCTAGACTTTTTCGGCCTCCTGAGGTGTTAGTGATTCATGCAGGAGGAAACGATTTGGGTTTCTAATCTCAAAAAGAATTGTTAGATAAGATCAGAAGGGATTTAGGAAGGTTAAGGGTACTATTTCCTGGTTTGGTGATAGTCTGGTCTGATATTGAACCCCGGTCGGTGTGGAGGGCGGCATGGGACTTTAAGAAATTGGAGGCCTCGAGGAAAAAGATCAATCGTTCAGTCACAAGTTTTGTTGCAAGGATTGGGGGGTTTGGCATTCGCCATGTAGAATTTGAGGGTGAGACGGGTAGATGCTTTTTCTTAAAGGATGGAGTACACTTGAATGAAGTCGGGTTACATCTTTTTAATTTTAATATCAAGGAGGGAGTGTTAAAGGCCTTAGCCCGGGTGGGGGTGGCTCGTCAGTGACGGGCTGTGGCGGGGGTGCTTGTTTTAGAGGCTGTAGGTTAAGGTAAATGGGACCTCCCTAAGAGGCGGCAGAGTGTTGGTGGGGGATGTTCCTGGTGGTAAGCCGGGGGAAGGTTCATCCCTGTGGACAAGCACCTTAGGGTCCTCAAGTAAATATGTTGAGGTTAATTTAATTTGTTAATGTTATAAAGTTTTATTTATTAAATAATTTAATAAATGCGGGCTGCGGCCTTTACACCCACTTCTGGTGTTGTGTGAGTTATTTATTTAGTTATGGGTGGAATGTATACCTATATGGGGTCAATGCTCCCTGGAGGAGAGCATAGACGTAGGGGGAATTTGACCCCCATTAGGTGAATGGAACAGGCTAAGGGATATTTAGACCGGCTCCGGAAGTTATCCGTCCTCTTTTGCCTCTGCAAACGCAAGGTGAAGTCCCCTCCCTCCCCTTTTGAATGGTTTTTCTGGAATTTATGTCGCAGCTGTGGCGGGGGTGCTTGTTTTAGAGGCTGTAGGTTAAGGTAAATGGGACCTCCCTAAGAGGCGGGAGAGTGTTGGTGGGGGATGTTCCTGGTGGTAAGCCGGGGGAAGGTTCATCCCTGTGGACAAGCACCTTAGGGTCCTCAAGTTAATATGTTGAGGTTAATTTAATTTGTTAATGTTATAAAGTTTTATTTATTAAATAATTTAATAAATGCGGGCTGCGGCCTTTACACCCACTTCTGGTGTTGTGTGAGTTATTTATTTAGTTATGGGTGGAATGTATACCTATATGGGGTCATGGTAGTTATCTCTTTAAAATCATTAAATAGGTTTTTCTAAAGGATTATGATAGGCCCCATAGTTGTATAAATATGTTAACATTATTTACCAAAGAAATGTTTATTATTCTAAAAATACAAAACAGTGATGCATTTTAATCATGCTCTTTAAGATGCAGAAATAGTAAAAGTAGCTTTCTATATCCCTTTACAACATCAGCCACCAGCCATTAGTCTTTTATTATCTAAAACCTTACATGTTATGTTTCTTGATCTTAAAGTTTATTTTTTCTTTCATCTCAGCTGGCCTATAAATATATCAGATATCCATTACTTGTGTTACATTTACACTCTGGCAAGGTACATCTACTCATGACTCAAGAACAGCTATCCAGAATTATATTTCTATCCTCAAGAATAGCTATATCGAATTATATATTTTTAACTTCAGGAATAACTATCTAGAATGATATATTTTTTATCAAGACAATTAAAAAATGGTCTAAGGAATGAATTATCCAATAATTGTGCAGAAACATGGAGCTATTGTGTCAGTTATCTCAACCAAATGGAAGATTCCCTGATAGCCAATTTATATAATGCCTGTGCATGGAAAGTATTTTTCAGTGCTTGGGATAAATACACACTATTATCTTTCAGCATCTGTCTGTGATCCCATACTAATCTGCAACCTACCTTTATTTGTAACATCCATGTAACTATTCCATGTGCTTTTTTTATTTGAGCACCAATGGCATTTTTGTGTGTGTCCCTGAGTGTGTGTTTAATGCCATATATCCCCCTAACGCTTTGCTCATTTTAAGTTTGTTTTTATATAAGTATTTATATTGTTTGTTTATTTTTTACCAAAGTTAGCTTTTTGCTTGGTTTCGTTTTTCAATAATAATTGAGTGAAAAAACATAATTTATGTAAGAACTTACCTGATAAATTCATTTCTTTCATATTAGCAAAAGTCCATGAGCTAGTGACGTATGGGATATACATTCCTACCAGGAGGGGCAAAGTTTCCCAAACCTCAAAATGCCTATAAATACACCCCTCACCACACCCACAAATCAGTTTAACGCATAGCCAAGAAGTGGGGTGATAAGACAAAAGTGCGAAAGCATAAAAAAATAAGGAATTGGAATAATTGTGCTTTATACAAAAAAATCATAACCACCACAAAAAGGGTGGGCCTCATGGACTCTTGCTAATATGAAAGAAATGAATTTATCAGGTAAGTTCTTATATAAATTATGTTTTCTTTCATGTAATTAGCAAGAGTCCATGAGCTAGTGACGTATGGGATAATAAATACCCAAGATGTGGATCTTCCACGCAAGAGTCACTAGAGAGGGAGGGATAAAATAAAGACAGCCAATTCCGCTGAAAATAATCCACACCCAAAATAAAGTTTAAATCTTATAATGAAAAAAAATGAAATTATAAGCAGAAGAATCAAACTGAAACAGCTGCCTGAAGAACTTTTCTACCAAAAACTGCTTCAGAAGAAGAAAACACATCAAAATGGTAGAATTTAGTAAAAGTATGCAAAGAAGACCAAGCTTGCTTTGCAAATCTGATCAACCGAAGCTTCATTCCTAAACGCCCAGGAAGTAGAAACTGACCTAGTAGAATGAGCTGTAATCCTTTGAGGTGGAGTTTTACCCGACTTGACATAAGCATGATGAATTAAAGATTTCAACCAAGATGCCAAAGAAATGGCAGAGGCCTTCTGACCTTTCCTAGAACCGGAAAAGATAACAAATAGACTTTCGGAAATTCTTAGTAGCTTCAACATAATATTTCAAAGCTCTAACTACATCCAAAGAATGCAATGATCTCTCCTTAGAATTCTTAGGATTAGGACACAATGAAGGAACCACAATTTCTCTACTAATGTTGTTAGAATTCACAACCTTAGGTAAAAATTTAAAAGAAGTTCGCAACACCGCCTTATCCTGATGAAAAATCAGAAAAGGAGACTCACAAGAAAGAGCAGATAATTCAGAAACTCTTCTAGCAGAAGAGATTGCCAAAAGAAACAAAACTTTCCAAGAAAGTAATTTAATGTCCAGTGAATGCATAGGTTCAAACGGAGGAGCTTGAAGAGCCCCCAGAACCAAATTCAAACTCCAAGGAGGAGAAATTGACTTAATAACAGGTTTTATACGAACCAAAGCTTGTACAAAACAATGAATATCAGGAAGATTAGCAATCTTTCTGTGAAAAAGAGCAGAGATTTGTCCTTTCAAGGAACTTGCAGACAAACCTTTATCCAAACCATCCTGAAGAAACTGTAAAATTCTCGGAATTCTAAAAGAATGCCAGGAAAAACGATGAGAAAGACACCAAGAAATGTAAATCTTCCAGACTCGATATTATATCTTCCTAGATACAGATTTACGAGCCTGTAACATAGTATTAATCACAGAGTCAGAGAAACCTCTTTGACTGAGAATCAAGCGTTCAATCTCCATACCTTCAAATTTAAGGATTTGAGATCCTGATGGAAAAAAGGACCTTGCGACAGAAGGTCTGGTCTTAACGGAAGAGTCCACGGTTGGCAAGAGGCCATCCGGACAAGATCCGCATACCAAAACCTGTGAGGCCATGCTGGAGCCACCAGCAGAACAAACGAGCATTCCTTCAGAATCTTGGAAATTACTCTTGGAAGAAGAACTAGAGGCGGAAAGATATAGGCAGGATGATACTTCCAAGGAAGTGACAATGCATCCACTGCTTCCGCCCGAGGATCCCTGGATCTGGACAGATACCTGGGAAGCTTCTTGTTTAGATGAGAAGCCATCAGATCTATTTCTGGAAGTTCCCACATTTAAACAATCTGAAGAAAAACCTCTGGGTGAAGAGACCATTCGCCCGGATGTAACGTTTGGCGACTGAGATAATCCACTTCCCAATTGTCTATACCTGGTATATGAACCGCAGAAATTAGACAGGAGCTGGATTCCGCCCAAACCAGTATTCGAGATACTTCTTTCATAGTCAGAGGACTGTGAGTCCCTCCTTGATGATTGATATATGCCACAGTTGTGACATTGTCCGCCTGAAAACAAATGAACGACTCTCTCTTTAGAAGAGGCCATGACTGAAGAGCTCTGAAAATTGCACGGAGTTCCAAAATATTGATTGGTAATCTCACCTCCTGAGATTCCCAAACCCCTTGTGCTGTCAGAGACCCCCAAACAGCTCCCCAACCTGTCAGACTTGCATCTGTTGAAATCACAGTCCAGGTTGGAAGAACAAAAGAAGCCCCCTGAACTAAACAATGGTGATCTGTCCACCACGTCAGAGAGTGTCGTACAATCGGTTTTAAAGATATCAATTGAGATATCTTTGTATAATCCCTGCACCACTGGTTCAGCATACAAAGCTGAAGAGGTCGCATGTGAAAACGAGCAAAGGGGATCGCGTCCGATGCAGCAGTCATAAGACCTAGAATTTCCATGCATAAGGCTACCGAAGGGAATGATTGAGACTGAAGGTTTCGACAAGCTGAAACCAATTTTAGACGTCTCTTGTCTGTCAGAGACAGAGTCATGGACACTGAATCTATCTGGAAACCTAAAAAGGTTACCCTTGTCTGAGGAATCAATGAACTTTTCGGTAAATTGATCCTCCAACCATGATCTCGAAGAAACAATACAAGTCGATTCGTATGAGATTCTGCTAAATGTGAAGACTGAGCAAGTACCAAGATATCGTCCAAATAAGGAAATACCACAATACCCTGTTCTCTGATTACAGACAGAAGGGCACCGAGAACCTTTGTAAAAATCCTTGGAGCTGTTGCTAGGCCAAACGGCAGAGCCACAAACTGGTAATGCTTGTCTAGAAAAGAGAATCTCAGAAACTGATAGTGATCTGGATGAATCGGAATATGCAGATATGCATCCTGTAAATCTATTGTGGACATATAATGCCCTTGCTGAACAAAAGGCAGAATAGTCCTTATAGTTACTATTTTGAATGTTGGTATCCTTACATAACGATTCAATATTTTTAAATCCAGAACTGGTCTGAAGGAATTCTCCTTCTTTGGTACAATGAAGAGATTTGAGTAAAACCCCAGCCCCTGTTCCAGAACTGGAACTGGCATAATTACTCCAGCCAACTCTAGATCTGAAACACATTTCAGAAATGCTTGAGCCTTCGCTGGATTTACTGGGACACAAGAAAGAAAAAATCTTCTTGCAGGAGGCCTTATCTTGAAGCCTATTCTGTACCTTTCTGAAACAATGTTCTGAATCCAAAGATTGTGAATTGAATTGATCCAAATTTCTTTGAAAAATCGTAATCTGCCCCCTACCAGCTGGGCTGGAATGAGGGCCGCACCTTCATGTGGACTTGGGAGCTGACTTTGGCTTTCTAAAAGGCTTGGATTTATTCCAGACTGGAGATGGTTTCCAAACTGATACCGCTCCTGTGGATGAAGGGTCAGGCTTTTGTTCCTTATTGTGACGAAAGGAACGAAAACGATTATTAGACCTAAATTTACCTTTAGATTTTTTATCCTGTGGTAAAAAAGTTCCTTTCCCTCCAGTAACAGTTGAAATAATAGAATCCAACTGTGAACCAAATAATTTATTACCCTGGAAAGAAAGGGAAAGCAAAGTTGACTTAGAAGACATATCAGCATTCCAAGTTTTAAGCCATAAAGCTCTTCTAGCTAAAATAGCTAGAGACATATACCTGACATCAACCCTAATGATATCAAAGATGGCATCACAAATAAAATTATTAGCATGTTGAAGAAGATTAACAATGCTATGAGAATTATGATCTGTTACTTGTTGTGCTAAAGCTTCTAACCAAAAAGTTGAAGCTGCAGCAACATCCGCTAAAGATATAACAGGTCTAAGAAGATTACCTGAACATAAGTAAGCTTTTCTTAGAAAGGATTCAATTTTCCTATCTAAAGGATCCTTAAAGGAAGTACTATCTGCCGTAGGAATAGTAGTACGTTTAGCAAGAGTAGAGATAGCCCCATCAACCTTAGGAATTTTGTCCCAAAACTCTAATCTGTCAGATGACACAGGATATAATTGCTTAAAACGTTTAGAAGGAGTAAATGAATTACCCAAATTATTCCATTCCCTGGAGATTACTTCAGAAATAGCACCAGGGACAGGAAAAACTTCTGGAATAACTACAGGAGATTTAAAAACCTTATTTAAATGTTTAGATTTAGTATCAAGAGGACTAGAATCCTCTATTTCTAATGCAATTAAGACTTCTTTAAGTAAAGAGCGAATAAATTCCATTTTGAACAAATATGAAGATTTATCGGCATCAACCTCTGAAACAGAATCCTCTGAACCAGAGGAATCATTATCAGAATCAGAATGATGATGTTCATTTAAAAATTCATCTGAAAAATGAGAAGTTTTAAAAGACCTTTTACGTTTACTAGAAGGAGGAATAACAGACATAGCCTTCTTAATGGATTTAGAAACAAAATCTCTTATGTTAACAGGAACACTCTGAGTATTAGATGTTGATGGAACAACAACAGGTAATGAAACATTACTAAAGGAAATATTATCTGCATTAACAAGTTTGTCATGACATTCATTACAAACAACAGCTGGAGGAACAGATACCACAAGTTTACAGCAAATACACTTAACTTTGGTAGATCCAGCATCAGGCAGCGATTTTCCAGAAGTATCTTCTGATTTAGGGTCAATCTGGGACATCTTGCAATATGTAATAGAAAAAACAACATATAAAGCAAAATTGATCAAATTCCTTAAATGACAGTTTCAGGAATGGGAAAAAATGTCAGTGAACAAGCTTCTAGCAACCAGAAGCAATAAACAATGAGACTTAAATAATGTGGAGACAATAGTGACGCCCATATTTTTAAGCGCAGAAAAAGACGCCCACATTATTTGGTGCCTAAATGCTTTTGGCGCCAAAAATGACGCCACATCCGGTAACGCCGACAATTTTGGCGCAAAAAACGTCAAAAATGACGCAACTTCCGGTGACACGTATGACACCGGAAATAACAACGAAAAATTTTTTTGCGCCAAAAAAGTCAGCGCCAAGAAGGACGCAATAAAATGAAGCATTTTCAGCCCCCGCGAGCCTAACAGCCCACAGGGAAAAAGTCAAATTTTAAGGTAAGAAAAAAATTGATTATTCAAATGCATTATCCCAAATAATGAAACTGACTGTCTGAAATAAGGAATATTGAACATCCTGAATCAAGGCAAATAAATGTTTAAACACAAATATTTAGAACTTTATATAAAAGTGCCCAACCATAGCTTAGAGTGTCACAAAAATAAGACTTACTTACCCCAGGACACTCATCTACATGTAGTAGAAAGCCAAACCAGTACTGAAACGAGAATCAGTAGAGGTAATGGTATATATAAGAGTATATCGTCGATCTGAAAAGGGAGGTAAGAGATGAATCTCTACGACCGATAACAGAGAACCTATGAAATAGACCCCGTAGAAGGAGATCATTGAATTCAAATAGGCAATACTCTCCTCACATCCCTCTGACATTCACTGCACGCTGAGAGGAAAACCGGGCTCCAACCTGCTGCGGAGCGCATATCAACGTAGAATCTAGCACAAACTTACTTCACCACCTCCACGGGAGGCAAAGTTTGTAAAACTGAATTGTGGGTGTGGTGAGGGGTGTATTTATAGGCATTTTGAGGTTTGGGAAACTTTGCCCCTCCTGGTAGGAATGTATATCCCATACGTCACTAGCTCATGGACTCTTGCTAATTACATGAAAGAAATGAATCAAGGGTAGCTACTTATCTGAATATATTGGACAACCTAGATATTATGGATATAAAGGCAATAACTTTAGGTATCTTCTGTTGTACAATCTAAATATTTGTAGTATACAGTTCAGCTGACTTAACTATGAGCTTGCTTATACTTTATAGCGCACATGCTGGTGTGTATTCCATTTTAAAAGCAGTAAAGTTATTGCTAAGTAGGTGACATAATATGAGATTATATATAAGGTACAATTCTCTATAATATCTGACAACAATTTGTATGTTCTTCTATGGAGTGCATTTACTAAAGTATAAAGAGTTTAAAAGCCATTAGAGTAAGAAAATAACGCTCTAAATCATAAGATCACATAATATTAAACTGCTGTTGATGCAATCAGCATTGCTTGTTGCACGACTAACTCAGCTGTGTAATAAGCACCGTTTGATTGGATCTGTGATAATTTCCTCTCAAGGCCAGCAGTGCTCTGCGTTACTTTACTATATTTTTTTTTAACCCCTTTGTGGGAGTGTAACACATAGGTGCAGGGTCACTAGTCTTTTAATGACATGCTCTAACTAATTAGAACATGCATTTTTTCAACCATAATGGCCCTTTAAGTAAGCTTTAGCTAAAGGCTGTAAAGTGTAACAGAGGTTTTTAGACCTAGCACTGTTTTGTTCGATTTTCCCAAAGAACTACAAGTTTTGGCGCCATCAGGTAGGATTTTTTTAAACAATGTAATAAAGTTTTCCAGAAATAATGTTTTATTATGTTTCTTAGTTATACCATATTATTTTATCTCCCACTTGGGTACCGTTGCACCGTTGCACTGTTTTGCTTAGTTTAGAGTAGCTTTAGCTTGTAGACTTTTGCTTGTATATTCCTTAGGTGTATCTTATAAACTGGCAACACTATGAATTGTTTAATAATATTTACATAATGCATCCTTTTTGCGAAACTGACAGCAATCCAGACCAATAAAACTCAATTAAACTGCTATTATATAATACTCTACTCAGTATAATTCAGAGCATGTGGTTCATTACAATTAGAGATTGCTAAGTAAACTACCTATGCTTGTAGAAATGTGACAGCTGTCACCAGTAATTTTGTATTTCAAATTGAAATATAATTTGTTCAGAGAGCCATAACCATGATTTCACTACATTCAGGCTTACACTATAGAGGTAATTAATTTGTTGTGCAGATTTCACTGAATTTAAATATAAATTGCCAGATTCCAAGTGGCGCGTTAATTTTTACCCCCACCACCCAAAGTAAACTTTTAATGCAGACAGGTTAGTGCGCATTAACTGCAGAACTTTGGATATTGTGACTGCGGTAACTTCCCATAGACGTCAATGAAGCACACTTTTAAAAAAACGAACACTTATCTCTCTTGTACCAACACGACACCCCAAAGAACTGCAGCACTAAACCCAAAAGTAGTTATGAATGTTTTATATTTCAATGTTTTTCACATAGAAGATTTTTTTTAAAATATATATTTTAATTTAATTTAAATATATGTGATTATTTTTTATGTAAAATATATATATCTATACCTACATATCTAAATAAATATATACAGGTATAGATATATACAGATATATATATAGAAATATATATTTAAAAATACAAAGAGCATTTTCTTCTAAGTGAGGAACATTGGAATTTAAAATATATATATTTATAAATATAAAATTCTTGTAACACTTTTATTGCATCTTGGTATGTTTAGAATATAGCTTCCACCACAAGCCACATGATTCAGGGACTATGTTGCCAGTGATACGTACATACATAATTGACTGTGATATTTAGTTTTATTACCTTTTTCACACCTTATGTGCTTTTCATGCATGGCCAGTATCCTTGTACTGGATATTTATTATGTATATTCTTTATACAGAATATTTGACTAGTGTACGGGTTAACATAACACTACTCCTTACTTTGTATGCAACTTTGTGTTTACGTGGGTATCGTATTTTATGCGGTTCGCTTTTTTTTTTATTCAGTAACCAAGATATTGTAAGATTGTGGATCATACTGCCTATGACTTTCAGCCCTTCACCCTTTAAATGAGTTGTTGACTGCCTTTATTTACATATTTGTTCACAGTATATGTCTATACTTAGACTTTATAAAGGTTCGTCTTACATGATGTAAATAACCTGTGTGCCTTTAATTGTCTAGTAGCCAACTGATTACTAAATGAACTTGCATTGTATTTTGTATTTAGTAATTAGCACTGCTGTTGTTAATTAATAAGACACACCCGCTATTCTATGTTAATTGATTCTGCACTATGTCATTAACGTGGCCCAGGTTTTTATTACACCAGCTGTTTGCGTTTGGCATCCGGTTGCCACGGCAACGCTGTCACGTGACTCCGGTCACGGCCGTAATCAGCTGACGGGTGTTAGATGATTAGTATGGGTATATAGGGGGTAAGTACTTGTCTGTTTTTGTATGCCTATTTTGAAAACGGGGGCAACCCTGAAACGTCAATAAAGACTTTGTTCTTCACTACAAGACCCTGTGAGTGACTCCCTTACTTTGCATATTTATATATATATATATATATATATATATATATATATATATATATATATATATATATATATATATATATATATAGAGCAAAGTGTACAAATGGAGTCTAGCACAAACCCACGTTTAATATCCTTGATGTGTGCCTGTCACAATGGAGTATCTGTATTCCTCCAAAAATTATAGTCCATATACACAATGTGACAGCACCACAGACATTTTTAAAGGTGATAATTTCTTTATTTAGATACAGAACCGTAAAAAGTGACGTTTCGGACCTACATGGTCCTTAATCATGCATAGTTAAAACAGGTGAACACAGACATTTAAAAAGGCTATCTGAACCAATCAAATCACATACTACTTCTTCATTCAAATTAACCTCTACCTATCCAGGTTAGACTTACAAAAGAATAGGGACATCTAGTGGTATCAGAGGCAAAAATACAAAACTGACGAAGTAAATTATAAAAACAAATGCAAAGCATAATCCCTATTCAGGTATGGGTTAAGAGTATTCAAAATTTTGATCCACCATACCTCCTTTTGTTTTAGTCTGAGTTCTCTATTCCCCCTCTCCTATAATGGGGGATATGGTCAATGACCTGAAAACAAAGCCGGCTAACAGTTGAGCAACCATGGATTATCTTCTCCCTTGATGTCAGTTTGTATACCTCTATCCCCCATGAGGCAGACTTGACTACTGTAAAATGTTTTCTTGATGACAGTAAGATATATAACCACTCATAATGTGACTTTGTGGATGATCTGCTAAGACTTGTGCTTTATTGCAATTATTTTCTCTTTCAAGATACATATTACATGCAGAAACGAGGTACAGCTATGGGACTCCTCATATGCCACAATAGTGAATGTAAGCTTTGGCTTAGATATATAGATTATATTTTTGGCATATGGGGGGTCCATTAGAGTCCTTGCTACAATTTGTAGAAGATCTTAATATGTCGATGTCAGGCATTACATTTTCCCTTACCTATTCATATCATGAAATTAGCTTTTTGGACACTATGGTGTACAAGCAGGGAAATAAGGTTATTACTGATCTTTATACAAAACTTAGTGATAAAAACACACTACTCGGGTATGAGAGTTTTCATTCAGATACTGTGTTTCATTCGATACCTAGAAGCCAAATGTTACACAATAAGAGGATTGTTAAAGATCAAAAGAAGCTACCTGACATGTTAAAATCTATGGGTAAGCCATTTGTAAAAAGAGGATACCCTAAGAGTATTATTGATAAACCATTATTGACCTGAATAAAGATAAAAATACAAGTGAGAAAAATAACAACAGATTGTTTTTTTCAACAGATACAGTGACATGAGTAAAGATATTTTTAGGGTTGTAAGAAAGCATTCATAATATTTACCTATTGTTGCTTATATTGGTGTAGCATCACAAATAATGCCCGCTGTCTTGCAACTGCAATTTAGAATTACTAAAATATGTATTTTATTGATATGTTATTCTGTTACATACCTAAGTGGCAAAATAAAAAAAATGCATAAATTCCAAAACTGCGGTTTTGTCATGAACTACAAAATTAGATAACTCCTAGTAGGTTCAGTCCAGTAGATACTGTGAAAAAAAGATTGATGGGAAGTATAGGATGGATGTATTACATAATAATACAATTATGCAAATGATATGGCTGATACATATCAAAACATATACTGGGCCTATGTAGGTGGTATTAAATATCTTCTAAGGCTAATGTGAACTATGATGTACTAATTAATCGTTCCCATGTGTTATGCCTTGGGACACTTTTGTCATATTGAAATACAAGTGTCATTCCAAGTTTGTTTTCTACATGACTGTAGCAATTTAAGGCCTATTTTAATATCCTGCAATGATATTACAAAATTTTAAAATATGTAAAATGAATCCCTTTTTATGCGGCAATTATATGTAATTTTTGTAGGGTGTTTTCATGAATGGTCAGTGCAACAAAAAAACCTGTAGATACTTTTTCTGTGTGGACTGCTGTTTCGATTGTCTTTGTCCAAATGCTTGCAATGGAATTCTACAGGAAGCAGAGAATTTTTGAGGTGAGATTAGGCTCACATTGTGTTGCTTAGACAAGTCTGCATATTTCAGGCAATATGCCTGCCTGTAGTGTTAAAGTCTGGTAGTCCGTATTGTTTGCTGTAACAATGAATAAAACACGGGAAGTGCCGCATATGACAATATACAAGTTATTTGTCTATGAATACTTTTGTATAGCAGGTGCCTGTTTTTCACTAGTATTTGCCTTTATGATTGGTTTGAATAGGGTTGTGAATATACACAGAAGAGTATGAGTAACCTAGACCTGAGTGACCATGAGTTTACTTTTTTGAATCTGAGCATTTTATTTGTGTGACTGTTCACGATATTATGGGGCATATTTATCAAGCTCCGTATGGAGCTTGATGCCCCGTGTTTCTGGCGAGCCTGCAGAAGTTATGAAGCAGTGGTCTAAAGACGGCTGCTCCATAACTTGTCCGCCTGCTCTGAGGCGGCGAATAGAAATCAATCCGATCAAATTGGCCGCAAATCTGCAGGGGGCAGCATTGTACAAGCAGTTCAGTATTGACCTGCTTTTTGTTCCCCTCCCATTTACTTCCTGTGCAGCTGTTGCTAGTTTGACACTGTCGTAAAGTCAGAAATTGCCCAAGCACCAAGGGTGTAGCAAAACTTGTTTGCAGGTGTGCCAACTATTGGACCTGCACCAAGGTCCCAAGAAAACAGTCCAAAAATAATAGTATAGCTGCACCACCAATTGTATTAAAACATCATGTCTTTATTTAGCCACTTTAAAACAGACAACATTTCGGACCCATGTCCTTATTCATGTCTAACATTCAACTCTAAAAACAAACCTTATAAAGGCTGTAGCACCATCAACCACACCTATTTTCACCTGTGTTCACTTAATACAAAATACATTTTATTTTTGTGTTACTTAATGCCATCTAGTGGCCATCATTAGCATCTCTTGTTGCATTATCATACTTTTTTCAGCAAAGGACATAAAGAGAACAAAAACTTTTCCATCATTGTTAATTATACATCAGGTTAATATACTCAGTATAGAAAAAGAATAAATATAAACTTATTATCTTTATTCATTGTATTGCAATGTATCTTTTTCATAAAAAAACATAAAAAAGAGATTTTTGCTTTTTCTTAACTCTCTTTGGACATTGCTAATTCAAATATCTTTTGACAAAAGGCCAATCCTCATTATTTCCCTTCCAATTAGATCATATTAAATGATCATCTTAAAAAGAGAATAATTCTTGGAGTTGATAAACACTTCTCAAACATGTCCTTCAACAAAGGATATAGAAACAAAAAGGTCAACCCAAAAATAATTCTCTCCTTTATAAAAATTCAAGTTTCCAAATCCCTCCACATAATCAGCCTTAAATTAGGGAAAATATTGACTATATGAATTAAAATTCAAAAATATGAAAAAAACCTTTCAACAAAAGATACCCAAAGAACAGATTAAATACAACCATCCGTATCCCTGAAATTTTAAACCCAAGACTTTTTATGAAAAAACTTGTCAGTAAAACTGCTATCAAGAACCTAATCATCCATACTTACTGACACACACTCCAATCCATTTCCCTATTCATTCCATTGGGTGTCATAGTCCCCAGTTCATGAATCCAGTACAATTCTCTATACTTTAACAGATTAACCCTATTACCACCCCTCCTAGGAAGCTCTATATGTTCCAATATCTGGAATCTCAACTGATTGATCTGATGCCCAGCAGTAATGAAGTGGTGAGATACAGGGGCATCTAATTTACCTGTTCTAATATTACTTTTGTGTTGGTTAATGCGCTCCCGTACCTTCTTGGTGGTCTCGCCAACATACCCCAGACCACATGGGCATTTAATCAGATACACCACAAACTTAGAGTTACAAGTATAGTAATCTCTAAGTTTATACTTCTTACCCGACGAGGGATGGGTAAAAAAGGGGCCCCTAATGATACTATTGCAATTTTGACAATTAAGGCATGGGAAACATCCCAAGTTTTTATGCCCAATGTGCCCCTGGGTAATCCTACTCTTTGGGCCCACATCAGCTTTGACCAATGTATCTTTAAGGTTCTTACCCCTTTTAAAGGCAGCCATAGGGGGACTAGAGAATTCTTCAACATTAGGATTAGAAATTTGTAAAATGTGCCAATGTTTTTTTAGTACTTTTTGTATTTGGTTACTCCAAGGCGAATAATCATTAACAAAGATCATTCTTTTATCCTTCTTACTTCTCTTCCTGTCCTTAAGTAATTCTGTCCTAGGGATCTGCAATACATCTTCAATCCCCTGTTCAATTAGGTTGCTTGGGTATCCCCTCTGTTTAAAATGTTCACCCATTTCCAATAATCTCTCTTTTACCAAATTTTCATCTGAGACAATTCGTCTCACTCGCATAAATTGGCTTTTGGGTAAACTTTTTAACAGTGCCGGGGAATGCGCACTCTTATAGTGCAATAGATTGTTATAGTCTGTCTGTTTTTTAAAAAGATCAACAGCTAACAGCCCATCTTGTTTAT
The DNA here is from genome assembly GCF_027579735.1 of Bombina bombina. NCBI lineage: Eukaryota > Metazoa > Chordata > Amphibia > Anura > Bombinatoridae > Bombina > Bombina bombina. The sequence continues at coordinate 1,092,684,756 of NC_069501.1, read as the reverse complement.
ACACTGAGGTATCAAGGAAATCAATCCTTTCCTCACTTGTGGTCAGTTTAAACTTTATATGCTGTGTAGCACTATTGAGATCTTTAACAAACTGTTCCAGGGTTCCAATGTCACCCAACCAAATGCCAAAAATATCATCTATATAGCGCCACCACGTGGCGCCATATAGATGAAAAAAATGATGGTTATAAACAAAATACTCTTCAAATGTGTTCATATAAATATTTGCATAGGTTGGGGCGACATTGGAACCCATAGCCGTACCCTGTAATTGCAGATAAAAATTATCTTGAAAAAGAAAGAAATTACATCTCAATACAATATTCAAAAGATCAAGAATAAAGTTTCGCTGGTCATTATTGATGGTTATATCCTGATCCAAACACCTATTCACTGCCCCTACACCTGCCTCATGTGTGATTGAGGTGTAAAGGCTAGTTACATCAAGACTATAAAGTATACCTTTGTTGTTCTCAAGTACTATATTCTGTAGTTTGTTGATAAAATCTCCTGTATCCCTGATATAGGAGGTTGAATATGTGTAGGGTCTAAGGACTCTGTCCAAATATATGGAGGCTTTAGATATGGGGCGGCCAGGGGGTTCTTTCAAATTTTTATGAACCTTTGGGAGCGTATATAGGACAGGTATAATGTCCTCTGTATCCAAAATAAATTTTGTTGTCTTGTTGTCAATCACTCCAATCTTTTGAGCTCTCAACACACACGCTTCCAGCTCTTTCTTTACTTTGAAGATTGGATTCATTGACAACAATTGATACACTTCACCATCTGCCAACTGTCCCAAAATTTCTTGTATATAGTAATCCCTCTCAAGGACCACTAATGCACCACCCTTATCAGCCTCCTTAAAAATATAGCCTGTATTCTCTTTAAGACTCCTAACATTGTTCCAATCCTCTCTATTAAAGTTAACATTTGAATGAGCAAATTTAGAGTGACCTTTTTCTACATTCCTGCAGCGTTTTTTTATATCATTCTCAACCAATTGTATGTATGTACTCACACCTGGGTTCACTGTTTGCGGTGTAAAATTACTTTTATTGTGTAAACCCAGTGATTTAAGCCCAAGTTCGTTACATACATTATCCTTATTGACAGAGAAATTTACATTACCAACATTCCCCTCTGCAAAATGACACTTTAATTTCAGGGATCTAAAAAAACGATGTAAGTCTTTTTGTAATGTAAAGGTATCAAGTCTCTGCTGTGTTGGACAAAATGAAAGTCCCTTAGATAATGTCTCATGTTCCCCTTGTCTCAGAGGGTGGGTACTCAGATTGAGCACTACTGACCGTGTTTGCTGCATGTCATCACCCGGTGTGTGCTCCTGCCTCCACCCCTCTGGCCCCTCTGACCTCTCCGGCGGTTCTCGATGCCTCTACCGCCTCTGATATCTCCTGCCGCCCCGTCTGCATTGCTTCCTCTTTCCGGATCGGAGTCCCCCGACCCTGAATCAGAAGTTTGGCTCCATGAGCCTGCATATTCATTCCTGGCCTCATGACGTCTGTAACCGGAACTAGCTCCACGGGCACTTCCGGGACCACTTCCGGTCCGTCCTCCAAAGCCCCGGTACACAGTTCCGGACTGATAATCCCTTTCATCTCAGTTCCACTTGTTACAGTTTGTTAAAGATCTCAATAGTGCTACACAGCATATAAAGTTCAAACTGACCACAAGTGAGGAAAGGATTGATTTCCTTGATACCTCAGTGTATAAACAAGATGGGCTGTTAGCTGTTGATCTTTTTAAAAAACAGACAGACGATAACAATCTATTGCACTATAAGAGTGCGCATTCCCCGGCACTGTTAAAAAGTTTACCCAAAAGCCAATTTATGCGAGTGAGACAAATTGTCTCAGATGAAAATTTGGTAAAAGAGAGATTATTGGAAATGGTTGAACATTTTAAACAGAGGGGATACCCAAGCAACCTAATTGAACAGGGGATTGAAGATGTATTGCAGATCCCTAGGACAGAATTACTTAAGGACAGGAAGAGAAGTAAGAAGGAGAAAAGAATGATCTTTGTTAATGATTATTCGCCTTGGAGTAACCAAATACAAAAAGTACTAAAAAAACATTGGCACATTTTACAAATTTCTAATCCTAATGTTGAAGAATTCTCTAGTCCCCCTATGGCTGCCTTTAAAAGGGGTAAGAACCTTAAAGATACATTGGTCAAAGTTGATGTGGGCCCAAAGAGTAGGATTACCCAGGGGCACATTGGGCATAAAAACTTGGGATGTTTCCCATGCCTTAATTGTCAAAATTGCAATAGTATCATTAGGGGCCCCTTTTTTACCCATCCCTCGTCTCGTAAGAAGTATAAACTTAGAGATTACTATACTTGTAACTCTAAGTTTGTGGTGTATCTGATTAAATGCCCATGTGGTCTGGGGTATGTTGGCGAGACCACCAAGAAGGTACGAGAGCGCATTAACCAACACAAAAGTAATATTAGAACAGGTAAATTAGATGCCCCTGTATCTCACCACTTCATTACTGCTGGGCATCAGATCAATCAGTTGAGATTCCAGATATTGGAACATATAGAGCTTCCTAGGAGGGGTGGTAATAGGGTTAATCTGTTAAAGTATAGAGAATTGTACTGGATTCATGAACTGGGGACTATGACACCCAATGGAATGAATAGGGAAATGGATTGGAGTGTGTGTCAGTAAGTATGGATGATTAGGTTCTTGATAGCAGTTTTACTGACAAGTTTTTTCATAAAAAGTCTTGGGTTTAAAATTTCAGGGATATGGATGGTTGTATTTACTCTGTTCTTTGGGTATCTTTTGTTGAAAGGTTTTTTTTTCATATTTTTGAATTTTAATTCATATAGTCAATATTTTCCCTAATTTAAGGCTGATTATGTGGAGGGATTTAGAAACTTGAATTTTTATAAAGGAGAGAATTATTTTTGGGTTGACCTTTTTGTTTCTATATCCTTTGTTGAAGGACATGCTTGAGAAGTGTTTATCAACTCCAAGAATGATTCTCTTTTTAAGATGATCATTTAATATGATCTAATTGGAAGGGAAATAATGAGGATTGGCCTTTTGTCAAAAGATATTTGAATTAGCAATGTCCAAAGAGAGTTAAGAAAAAGCAAAAATCTCTTTTTTATGTTTTATTATGAAAAAGATACATTGCAATACAATGAATAAAGAAAAGTTTATATTTATTCTTTTTCTATACTGAGTATATTAACCTGATGTATAATTAACAATGATGAAAAAGTTTTTGTTCTCTTTATGTCCTTTGCTGAAAAAAGTATGATAATGCAACAAGAGATGTTAATGATGGCCACTAGATGGCATTAAGTAACACAAAAATAAAATGTATTTTGTATTAAGTGAACACAGGTGAAAATAGGTGTGGTTGATGGTGCTACAGCCTTTATAAGGTTTGTTTTTAGAGTTGAATGTTAGACATGAATAAGGACATGGGTCCGAAACGTTGTCTGTTTTAAAGTGGCTAAATAAAGACATGATGTTTTAATACAATTGGTGGTGCAGCTATACTATTATTTTTTGACACTGTCGCGTTATCCTCGAGGTGGATCTTTAACGCAAAGAGAATTGGCACTACTAATACCTCATATGGATTGAGGTCTCCATTAAGTATAACAGTGTACTGATTGCAGTAGTAACCTATTTAAACAGAATTACGCTATGTGTGTTTTTCTTTACACTCCTACTTATGTGAATATTTGAATTACCGCGGGGAGAGAATCCACACAGGGGGAACCCAAAAAAATCCGGTGTCTACATCCTAGGGATCTCCCACTGTAAATAAAACTGTCAGGTTTGTTAAGTCATCTAAATCCACCGATTGATGTGCCCGACACTTACCTCATAGGATTGAGGGTGTTGAATGTAAGTAGAACATTAACGTCATTTGTAAGGATACCCAGACTATCTTAAAAGTGGGACTATATATCGATATTAAGACCACAACTATTGAGCAACAATACATCATTAAAATTGAATGGACTTGAGGTTCAATTGTATAATAAATTTGTTTCTTGTTTGTGTGTATACCCATTTTTATATATCTATATATTGCATCTTATGGGGCGTTGTCATTAGCTGTTTCATTCTGCCCTTATTTTGCATCTACTTTTTCATTATTCATATAACGTATTCATATTGCTTCTATTAATAGTGATATTGAATATTAATATTGATATTTTCAAGCCTTTAATGGTTTAGCGCTGTAGAGATTTCATACTCTTTTTTTACCATATCTATTTGAATAGTTAGTAACAAGGGCTTACTTACCACTCTTTCTTTGCAAATCACCAACAGCTTTACCGCCACCCTATTGAAAATAGTAGCGCCTCCAGTAGTTCAACTGAGTTTCTCAGAAGCACTGCTATAAGCATCTTGTTCTCCCATATATATACAGTATATATATATATATATATATATATATATATATATATATATATATAAATATATACAGATATATATAGGAATATCTATTTAAAAATACTAAAATACATAGAACATATTCCCCTATATGAAGAAAATTGGAATGTGAAATATTTACAGTACATACTGAGTTAAACACTTTATTAAATATGAATATTGCATAAATATGATTTTTCATCTACTTGACTGCAAAGGACTCCAATGCATTTATATTTATATATGTATACATATGTTTTATGTGTTTATATGTGTATATATGTATTTACAGACATATATACACATATAAATACATAAATACATATGTACACATATATAGACATATATTAATATATATATATATCCATCTTTAGACATGTATGTATCTCTCTATGTTAAAGCCCTTTGTCTGCCTTTTTTTCCCTAACACCTGAGACCTCATATCTTTGAGCCCTTATAACTTTTTTGTTCAATATTATTTTAAATAATTATTATTAGTCGGTGTTAATATGAGTGCTACTGTACTGTATTTTTGATGTGTTTTGTGGCACTTTTTTGTCTTGCATAACAGTTAACCAGAGATCGGAAGTTGCGCTAACCTGCTTCACATTAAATTAAATTGCACTCAAGCGATGATGGTTACTTTCTGTTGTACGCTAAAATCCCCAAAAAATCCAATATTGCTTGCATGCAACAGTTAATGTACCACTCGTAATCTATCCCGAAAAAGGAATTCGTTTTGAATATGCATATGATAGATCAGCAAAAAATCACTCTACTGCAAAAGATATACTACAAAATAAGCATAGTAAAACAGTAAATATTTTTTTAGCAAAATTTGCAAGGTTGTGTAATTCCAGAGCAATTTGAGAAAATCCAGTTTAGAATATAATCTTTGTGGTAGCCATTCAGATGAGGTCCTATACTGTTTAGCATGTTGCTGGGTCAGTAAAAGCTTACATATAATGCGGTTTACACTCTGGGGTCTATTTATGAAGCTATATATGCAGCTTATGAGCCCTTGCACTGCATATGAGCTCATGTGAACCGGCAACGGTATGTTAAAGTAGCTTTCATACGATTGGCTCTTCCTATCCTACTCAGAGGTGGCAGATGTATAACATCCCACACTTATGAGATAATTAACATATCCTGCTCTCATGCAATGGGTTGCACAAGATGCATGGGCAGGGTGGAACAGAATAGCACAAAATACTGCAGATGCTGGATCTCTGCCTGTAGACAAGGGAGGACAGGTTCACTGCCTGGGGAACTTTGTCTGCCTGCCAGTTTATTCATTTTCTAGGTTTAAAATTAATTACAGAATGTATCTGGATATTGTTATATTTTAAGGAATTTATTAAAGCTTCAATCATTATTGTTTGGATCATCTTGTGTATAATATATTTGTGTGTACATTACACAAGAGGTTTGAGTATATGTTTGAAAATATATGTTTAATAAGTATATTGCAATTTAAGCTTCATAAAAGAAAAACTCCAGCAAGTATACAAGAAGACTAAAAAAGCTAGAGGTAAATGAAAGACACATATTTTTTTTATTATTTTGCTTTGCATTGTGAGCAAAAATGTTTTTCCAAAAACATATTACAACAGTCAATTTCTCCTGCTGCTCTCTATGACCGGCAGGTACAATCACGCATCTTAAAATAAACTATTAAATAGAACTGGCAATAATTCAGGAGTGCTTAGAAACATGAAATGTTTGAAATGGCACAGTTTATTGTTCAATCAGGAGCAGGTAAATGGTTCTACCCATAATATGAACTTACACCATGGAGTTATCCTTGCTGTGAAGTTTGTTCTCTGTATATTTGCTTTAGGTTCTGATTATAATGAAAGCTTTTTAGAGATCTCTCTTGTAGTTGTTTTAATTGTATTTGTGCTTCACTCTAGCTGTACAGTCAAGGCAAATCAACAGGCATTTCTGATCAGACTTAAGCAGCTGTTTAGCAGCCCACAGCGTACACATTTCATGCTGAAGATCACTTCACAAAGACTTATAAAAATCTACTCTAGTGATTATGCATTCTACATACATTGGATTAGCAAATTATTTGCTGATTTTTGGCTAAATATTGTAGTAGTGTATTGTTTTTATGGTAAAATATCTTTGCAAATTTTTCTAGCTATATTTTTATTGCTGTATTTGAGGCTTACATATACTGTATGTACTAAGCTGGTATATGAAGCTGGTTTATGATTAGTCATTTGCTCATAGGCTCACCAAATGTGATCAATTACATCCCAGAAGTACACATATCATTGTTCTGAGCTTTCAAGAACAAAAAAACAAACAAAAAAGACAAAACTTTATACATATCAGGATTAACAAAACATATTCCTTTTTTACATTTCATAACTGATTGCTGCAAAATATAAGACTTCTGAGAAATAAATATGCTGATTTAATTAAGGGGACACGTGACCGATACGCTAAATCACATTCTGTATGTAAAAAAGGAAGGTGTTTTATATGTGAGCAAGAGCTAATGTCATCTGCAGCATGGTGAAAAAAAACTAGCCAATCAGCATCGTCAGTGCTGACTTCATACTTTGCTTTACTGCGATCTCATAGGATTTCACTGTAATCTTGTGAGATTTCATAGTACATTTCTTTAAGAGGAGGGAAATAAAGTGACTCAGCCTGTACATGCCAGATGTATGCTCCCTTGTAAGTACTGGGACTAGTATTTTTATAGATGCATTTAAGTTTTGAATCAAGGCACTTTTTGTATTATATATGTATTGAGAAAAATTAAAATTGCTTCTAATAAAATCAATAGCTGTTTCAAAATTGTATTTAAAGTGAATGTCAAGTTAACACAGCATCATTACGGCATTGTATAGACTTTTAAAAATTAGCATCAGTTTAATTGATAAAAAAAAAAAATTAAATTGATTTATTTGCTTAAATTTCTACCTTTTTACTTCACTGCCGATAAGTGCAGCTCTCCTATCCGCCATAATGTCTAATTGATTGACAGATGACAATTCTTCAAACAACTAATCCTTGTTACCCCCAGGCCGTAACGTTTATGCAAAGAGCCTGAATTAGTTGTTTGAAGAATCGTTATTTGTTAATAAATTTGACAGTATGGCCGGTGGGAGAGCTGCGCTTATCGGCGAAGCAGTAAAAAGGTAAACATTTAAGAAAATAAATCAGTCACTGTTTTAAACTGATGCTAATTTTTAAAAGTCTATACAATGCCGTGAGGATGTCATGTTAACTTGACATTTACTTTAAGTATGCACCTTGCACCAGTATTTTAAACACAGCACAAGGTGCTTGTACCATCTGGTAATGACTCTTTGGGGCCTATTTAACAAAGGTCTGTCTGACCTGATCCGACAGTGCGGATCAGGTCCGACAGACCTCGCTTAATGCGGAGAGCAATACGCTCTCCGTATTCAGCATTGCGAGCTGCTGGTGCAACGTCGCCCCCTGCAGACTTGTGGCCGCCAGCAGGGGGTGTCAATCAACCCAATCGTACTCGACTGGGTTGAATTGTGGTGATCTCTGTCCGCCTCTGTCTTTAGACCGCTGCTTCATAACTGCTGTTTCTGGCGAGTCTGAAGACTGGCGAGTAACACGGGCCCAAAAGCTCCATACAGAGCTTGATAAATGGGCCTCTATATATTAACATTGTATTTGAATTTTGAATTCATGTTTGAACACATATAACTGATATGCATAGCTTAATATATAATAATAATATTTGTTATCATTGCTATTATCTGACAGAAAGGAAACTCTAAAAGCTTGTCTAATCCATTTAAAAATATCATTACATACTGCAGTAATCTGTTGCTTTTGCTAATACATTAACATACTCACATGGTTACTCTAGAATTCCCTAATTCTGTTACCTAATCCGCAGATTTAAATCAAAATATGGATCTGACATACTCTAATATAACATGAATTCAAGTGTTTACCAATCACAGATCTATCTCAGTAACATAGAGGCTAGATTTATAGACACATGTTAGGCTGATTAGAAAGTGACTGATTCTCTCTTCAACTGTCTAGGGCTATAATATAACAAGTGAAGTGGGTGTATTATTATTAGTGCGACCTTGCATAGAATAGTGCTCAATATTACAAGTAGAGAGTAAAAAAGGTTTTCCAGAGAATCTTAACGTGTCCGACATTTTTTTAGCACACTCTATACTTGAATGGAAATCTCTGAGTGCGATATTATAGCTCATATTACAAGTAGTAAAGATAAGTGTTGAGCTGGAGCGCAACACAAAATAGCGATTGAAAATGTAGTGCTAGACCTGAAGCAATGTGTTAAAGGGACACTGAACCCAAAAAAATTATTTTGTGATTCAGTTAGAGCATGCAATTTTAAGCATCTTTCTAATTTACTCCTATTTTCAAATTTTCTTCATTCTCTTGGTATGTTTATTTGAAAAGCAAGAATGTAAGTTTAGATGCCAGCCCATTTTTGGTGAACAACCTGGGTTGTCCTTGCTAATTGGACAGCACCTTTAAACAAATGCTGTCCATGGTTCTGGACCAAAAAATTGCTGGCTCCTTAGCTGATATGCCTTTTTTTCAAATAACGATAGCAAGAGAACGAAGAAAAATTGATAATAGAAGTAAATTAGAAGGTTGCTTAAAATAACATGCTCTATCTGAATCATGAAAGAAAATATTTGGGTTCAGTGTCCCTTTAATGCTTGCAAATAAGCATAACAAAAGAACTGTAAAATATATTAAGATAAAGTATTTCACTCCTATTTATACATGTTAGATGTAAAATCAAGGTTTATTATTAAAAACATGTTTTCAGAGTGATTTTTTTTTCCCAAAAGAGCTTTATTGAAATGATTAAGGTTTCACAACAGTGTAAACATCTATATGGTGTACAATGCATGAGTACATAAATGCAATTTTCCATACAGTAGACCACTCACGTGTACAATGCTCACATATGTTTTATTTTTCAAAACAGTTATAAGTGATAAGCCTGAATATTAGGCTTAATGGATAATAAAGGGAAATCCTAAAAAACATTTTTTGCAATATAAGACAAGAGCAAGTGTTCCTATGTTTAAGGATGCTGTGTAAATCCTTTAATTGTGAGTTTGAGCTATGTTCATTGAACCTCAGTCTATACTCCAGCTGAAAAGCCCACTTTTGGGTCTTATATCTAAACAGAGTAATTTCAGTATAGGGGTAAGTTTGCTTGATACTTAAAAAGAATAACAAAAAGCAGATAATCAAAACATTGAACAAGTTAACACAAAGGTCTACATTGGGTAAGCAGTTAAGTTAATATAAAGATTACACCTATGTCCTCTCTTTTATTTACAGACGCTGTGTTATAAATTTACTTTGTCCCAACTGAAAAAGAGCTATGAGTGACAATTTCAGAGCTAAAGTATTAAATCCCTTGCCATAATGCATCGTGCTAACCTTAGTCATCATGGAATATCCAGGGTTTACTGATACCTTTTAAGTGTAAAGGGAATGTAGTGTGTCTGATTATACAATATCTATTGTGCTGTTGAAGTTTGCTTTATACACATTGCATCTATAAATTATAGGGATAGTGGTCGTACTGTTCTCCCTCCAACAGCTCCAGCCGTAAGCCGCAAAAGGAAGTCAGATTTTTATTAACATTACTAGATGCTATCTATATGGTGCAGTCTCCGCTATCTCAGTCCTCAGCGGTTTTAATATATCAGTTTGGTTGCTATATCATGGAACAATAGGTGATAACTCAGTGACCACGTAAAACATAATCCAAACATAAAACTAAACAGTACAACGCAAGAGTTTTGTTTTTACCATCATTGTTAAGCAGAATTTGTGGGGGACTCAATTATAAGTTATCAGCCTCCTGTATCCAGTTGCCCATAAAAAATGGTGTGGTTAAAAGTCAGTGTAGCTTCTTGGGAATACCTGCCTGACCGTGTCAGTGGGCATAAAGTATCATTGGGAGTGATTTAAAGTGATATTGTCTATGTGTAGGACTGGGGAGGACTCAAAGGTGTATATTTATGTGTGTGTATTTGTATAAAAATAAAAGCGCTTACGATTGTAGTCATGTCCTCAAGCAATGTTAAAGAACAATAGCGCTAATATTACTTACAACAGCAGCACTTAGGAAACATATTTGAAAAATGGGTTCTGTAAATGGCTGTGATTGTTAAATACTGATGTCTGCTTTGTTAGGGTAAGTTGCTGGATAGAACGAAATTTGTTGCAATATGGCAGGTGCCACTAAGTGGCCAACTTTGGGCATTTCTGGGTCATTCTTGAGACGTGGGGCTGCATTTATTATAGGTGGGGTGGGTATGATTCACTACCGGACATTCCTGCAAGTGGACAGCATACATTGTCTGCATTTAACATTGAATCTCATCTCACAGCCATGTCGCTCTATTTAAAAGCTGATTAAATTGTCTTATTTTTCTTTTATTTCCCTTGAACATTTTTAAAGTTTTCTTTTCTGTATATGTTAGAGTGGCCTGTTTTACAGAAGATGTATTTTTTCCATTTGAATTACTTTGGTTAGTAATTCCTTAAAGGTTGTTTTGTGATGCTGGTATCCTTGACAGTGGAACTCATTCTATGCGGCGAGTAGTTAAAGGGACATAAAACTCAAAATTTAAATTTCATTATTCAAATAGACCATAAAGCTTAAAGCAACTTTCCAATTTACATTTATTATCAAATTTTGCAACAATGTTAGACATTAGCAAGAGCACTAGATGGCAGCACTATTTCCTGTCATGTAGTGCTCCAGACATATGACGCTGCCTATCTAGATATCTCTTCTGATGCAAATTTGATAATGTTTCATGTCCCTTTAATTGTTGTCAGATCAAAGTGGCTCTTTCAAAGTGGCTTATGTTGATAAGAATGAAAATCCATTAAAATTCGGTTTTCGAATGTCACTTTTATTTTGAATGTACATAATGAAATCGAATATCCACATTCGAAAATTTCGAATGTAAAATTCGATTTAACAAATACTATTCAGAAGTTTAATAGTTCATGTGGTATGAAATTTAGTAAATTGATGCATAAATATATTCGAATTTTCAAATTTGAATATTGCATAATTCGAATTGAATTATTAGAAAAATTCGAATTGAATATTACATTTAAAGAAAGCATTAGAAATACTATTACATAAAACAAATGTTAGAATGGTGTGCAAACATTTTCGAATGTTGCAAAACATTCGCCCATCCCTAGTTCTAACAAGCTTTATTGAATCTAGGCATTGGCCCCTATTTATCAAGCCGTCAACCGCAAATACGCTGGAATTCCGCAGCATAATTGTGGTGAGCCTGATTCCCCTTATTTATCAAAGCCTACAGACCGGCAAAAGTAGAATTTTGTGACGTAACATACAATCCGCTGGTCTCAGTCCAACACAGATCGATGCTTATGTCACTACAAATGTTCCGAATGCAAATTCGGCACTATCTGACTACTTTTGCTAGTTATCAAATTTCTACCAGTTACGCTCGCCACTATTCCGGCCCAGCGTACCTGGTTTTCAATCCGCCGCCCTGGAGGCGGCCGATGCCATAGAAATCAATGGAAGTCAGAAAGCAGCGAAAACTCATGTTCGCTGCTGCCCGATATCCCATTGATTCCTATGGGAGAATAAAGTTACGTTTACACCTAACACCCTAACATAACCCCTGAGTCTAAACACCCCTAATCTGCCACCCCCTACACCGCTGCCACCTAAATTATACTTATTAACCCCTAATCTGCCCCCCGACACCACCGCCACCTACATTATACTTATTAACCCCTAATCTGCAACCCCCAACACCGCCGCCACTTACATTATACTTATTAACCCCTAATATTCTGTCCCCAACGTTGCCGCCACCATATTAAATTTATTAACCCCTAAACCTAAGTCTAACCCTAACACCCCCTAACTTAAATCTAATTTAAATAAATATAAATAAAATTACTATCATTAACTAAATTATTCATATTTAAAACTAAATACTTACCTATAAAATAAACCCTAAGCTAGCTACAATATAACTAATAGTTACATTGTAGCTAGCTTAGGGTTTATTTTTTATTTTACAGGCAAGTTTGTATTTATTTTAACTAGGTAGAATAGTTACTAAATAGTTATTAACTATTTAATAATTACCTAGCTAAAATAAATACAAAAGTACCTGTAAAATAAAAACTAAACTAAGTTACACTAATACCTAACACTACACTACAATTAAATAAATTACATAAATTAAATACAATTAGCTAAATTATATACAATTATCTAAAGTGCAAAAAAAAAACCCCACTAAATTACAGAAAATAAAAAACAAATTATCAGATATTTAAACTAATTACACCTAATCTAATAGCCCTATCAAAATAAAAAAGCCCCCCCCCCAAATAAAAAAAACCCCTAGCCTAAACTTAACTACCAATAGCCCTTAAAAAGGCCTTTTGCAGGGCATTTCCCCAAAGTAATCCGCTCTTTTACCTGTAAAAAAAAATACAAACAACCCCCCCAACAGTAAAACCCATCACCCACACAACCAACCCCCAAATAAAATACTAACTAAAAAAACCTAAGCTCCCCATTGCCCTGAAAAGGGCATTTGGATGGGCATTGCCCTTAAAAGGACAGTTAGCTCTTTTGCGGCCCAAAGCCCTAACCTAAAAATAAAACCCACCCAATACACACTTAAAAAAACCTAACACTAACCCCCTGAAGATTGACTTAACGGGAGACGTCTTCATCCAAGCCGGGCGAAGTGGTCCTCCAGACGGGCAGAAGTCTTCATCCAAGCCGGGCAGAAGTGGTCCTCCAGACGGGCAGAAGTCTTCATCCAAGCCGGGCAGAAGTGGTCCTCCAGATGTCAGAAGTCTTCATCCAGATGGCATCTTCTATCTTGATCCATCCAGCGCGGAGCGGGTCCATCTTCAAGACATCCGATGCAATCAGCCAATAGGATTGAAGTTCAATCCTATTGGCTGATTGGAACAGCCAGTAGAATGCAAGCTCAATCCTATTGGCTGATTGAATCAGCCAATAGGATTGAAGTTCAATCCTATTGGCTGATTGCATCAGCAATAGGATTTTTTCTACCTTAATTTCGATTGGCTGATAGAATTCTATCAGCCAAACGGAATCTAAGGGACGCCATCTTGGATGACGTCACTTAAAGGAACCTTCATTCGCCGGGTAGTCATCAGCAGAAGAGGATGCTCCGCGTCGGATGTCTTGAAGATGGACCCGCTCCGCGCTGGATGGATGAAGATAGAAGATGCCATCTGGATGAAGACTTTTGCCATCTGGAGGACCACTTCTGCCCGGCTTGGATGAAGACTTCTGCCCGTCTGGAGGACCACTTCGCTCGGCTTGGATGAAGACGTCTCCTGGTAAGTCGATCTTCAGGGGGTTAGTGTTAGGTTTTTTTAAGGGTGTATTGGGTGGGTTTTATTTTTAGAGAACAAATTGAATGTAGTATTTAGAGGGCGCTAGGAGAAGCTAAAGATATCTTAATATGCTACCTTAGATAAGTGTTAAAGAGAATTAGCCTTATTGAGACTGCTATTGTCTGTACGTATACTTATATAGACTAAACCACAAATTCAATACCTAAGGATTTCTAAATGATGACTATAGATTGGTGTGAATATAGATTAGTCTTAATTTAACTGGATATGTTTATATGCAATATTATAAAATTTACCCCAAGCAGAGTAGGCAAAGATTATTACAAATTTATTTACAAAGATACTTCAGGTATAGTATACATTCACAATAGTAAAATTTGGGGTGTCTCCCATACAAATAGGACCACTCCTAAAGAATGGCATATAAAAATATAAAAACACTCTCAAATTACAATAAAATGATAAAGCAAAAATAAATTCCAACTGATCAGGGGTCATATAGCAGATAAAATCAATGTATATGTATAAACTCTTCCAAATGAACAAATCTGGATAGGTGGATACCCTATGTTAGTATAGCCAGCTACATAAATAACATTTACCATTAACTAATTAAAAAAAATATGTATTCAGAGGTTATGAACCGCATACCACCATAGGAAAAATTATATATTATTGAGCCATTTTAGAACTCATCCACTTCTGATTAAATATATCTTTAAGACGTACTGGTAGAAGTTAGTATTGCAGGACTTAAACACACTTATGGCGGAACTTTGAAGAGCCAAGTAAAAGCAATGTCTCTTATTGCAAGTCTCTTTTATAACGAGTTTCCCACTTCAGATTGTGGTAGCATACATTACTATTGCAAACATATTATTCTCAAGGTCGTAAGTGAACATAACTTACTTCCACAGGTAAGTGACACTTTGTATCAGCAGTTTTAGTTTACCTGCATGAGCTATGCTCCTAGCTCTTGTTTCTTACCACAGTTTTCAAGCGTGTGTTTGGCGTGTTGTGTGGCTCCTCTGTGGTGCTCCTGTGACTTTACCTTATATCACAGCTCTGATCAGCTATGTAGCGGTTCCGGTTAAGGGCTGGATTGGATACAAAAGAACGTTTCAAAAGTAATAGCAACCTTAAAAGATTGCAACACAAAGTCTCCTTGCACTTAGTGCTGATAGCACGCAAGTAGTGTTGTATAGAGCATATATTATAACCCGGGTTATTTTTAAATGTTCCACGATGTTCAAAAGATTAGACACAGGATCAGAAGTTATCCGTATATTTGTGCCTGTGTGTTAGTAATCAGAAATGTTCAGCCTGTATACCATCAACATGTTTCACCCTATGCTGGGCTTTTTCAAGATAGGTTCGCCCGACTTGGATGAAGAAGTCTCCTGGTAAGTCAATCTTCAGGGGGTAAGTGTTAGTTTTTTTTAAGGGTGTATTAGGGGGGTCTTATTTTTAGGTTAGGGCTTTGGGCCGCAAAAGGGCTAACTGCCCTTTTAAGGACAATGCCCATCCAAATGCCGTTTTCAAACTTGCCTGTAAAATAAAAATAAACCCTAAGCTAGCTACAATGTAACTATTAGTTATATTGTAGCTAGCTTAGGGTTTATTTTATAGGTAAGTATTTAGTTTTAAATAGGAATAATTTAGTTAATGATAGTAATTTTATTTATATTTATTTAAATTAGATTTAAGTTAGGGGGTGTTAGGGTTAGGGTTAGACTTAGGTTTAGGGGTTAATACATTTAATATAGTGGCGGTGACATTGGGGACTGCAGATTAGTGGTTAATAAGTATAATCTAGGTGGCGGCGGTGTAGGGGGGGCAGATTAGGGATTAATAACATAATATAGGTGGCGGTGGGCTGCGGGAGCGGCAGGATAGGGGTTAATAAGTTTCTTAGAGTGGGGGTGGGCTCCGGGAGCGGCGGTTTAGGGGTTAATAACTTTATTTAGTTGTGGCGGGGTCCGTGAGCAGCGGGATAGGGGTAAAACCATTTAGTATAGTGGCGGTGTTTAGTGACAGTAAACCAATAAAGCTGGGAAAAAGTCGAAGAGCAGCGAGCTTGATGACTGTTAGTTAACAACAGTCCGCTGCTCATCGCTCCGTACTTGGTGCGCAGCTTTTTGACAGCTTTTTTGGTAACTTTGGAGAGCGTATTCAGGTCTGCGGCAGCGATGTTAGGCGATCTTAGGCGAGCGTATTGGTGCCGGCGAATGCAAGAAAGTTGACGGCTTGATAAATAGGCCCCATTGTCTTTGGGTGAACAACGTGTTAATCTTTAGAACATTAATGTATATATTATTAGTGACAAGTAGATGGTGGATTTGTACAGAAAACCAATACTACTACATCTACATTGTAATCAATTTCATCCTTTGTTATCTTATAAACTTGCTTACACATACTGAGTTATTTGGGCAGGGTTTAAGGGGCACTTGCCCAGGGCCCCACATCCTGTTAGTTTATGAAAAGTATTAATGGTATAAGGAGGTGCTATTTTTTTACATAAATAACAGGGTCAGGAGTGTTTGGACAGGAGTGGTAGATAAAATTATTCACAAGAAAAAAAGAACAAGGGAACACAGAGCGCAAGCTCGATTCAAGTGAGGTTTAATCACAGAAAATATACGCACAATAAAAACACACTTACAAGATGTGTAGTAAAAGACAGCATGTAGTCTGTTCAGACAATGATAGTAGTGTACCGCTGTGTCTTTTCTGGGATGAAAACTGGCCGTTACACAAACACTGACCACCGCGTATCCCACAAGGTAACTTCCAGTTCCTGACTTTGTGATATCAGTCGTTAAAGTGAATGTAAATTTTTATGCTAAAGTGCCCGGTTTTTAAAACTTTGATTAAAAACAGGGGCACTTTAATTCATCAATATTTTCATTTCACTCCTGTTGTGAAAATAAACTTACTTTTTAATCTTCACAGCAGCTCCAGCTTCCTCCACCTGTTTCAAAGCCTCTTCCTGGGTCTAAAATTAGGTATCTGGCTTCCTCCAATCACAGCAGTGAATCAGACACTGAATCCCCCGGGGGGAATCTGTGATTGGAGGATGACCTATCAATCATTTCTGACATCAGAAATGGCTTGTGAGACCAGAGGAAGCAGCAGCTGCTGTGAAGTTTAAAAGGTAAGTTTTTTGTCACAACAGGAGTGAAATGTAAATTTTGATGAATTAAAGTGCCCCTGTTTTTAATCAAAGTTTTAAAAACCGGGCACTTAAACATCAAAATTTACATTCACTTTAACAACGATATAAAAGTCAATTTGTCATACAACTAAAAACTGGTAAAAAGCAAAGCCTCAACGCGTTTCACCCGTTCTACTGCCGGGCTTTGTCAGAAGGAATATATCATATCATTTCACAGGTGACAATCTCATTTAAAAAAAGATCTGACAGCCAATCATGTGAGTGGGAGTGTACAGGTAAACATGTCTCACATGTTGCTATGTATTAACCTTAGCTGGATCTATTCATATCACTAAACAGAATGGAAACAAAGTATTAGTGTTAAATTGATAGCATGAATTATACAAATAAATAAACATTAAAGGTATGCATGTAAATAAACTTAAAAAATGCATTCAAACTTTAACTAATACAAAAAAAAAAACTAAACCGTGTTCAATATGTTTAACGGGAATCTGAATTATTAAAAAATATATTTTCTCTTATATCGGTGTATTGTCATCAAATATCCCAAGGACCTATCCGGCACTGAGTGCATACACTAGGTACTTGATATATGGTTGGTACAATCAGAAGCATGGGTGAGATGAGCTCGGATCTCTCAGAAAAATTTAACATAAAAATTAGGAGCAATTGCAATTTTACCTTTTGTAGTGTATCTCTTAGAATGTGGGTGTGGCCTATTTTACATAGGCAGCACTAAAAGAAATATGAAAAGGAGGTTCTATGAACATGTTTAGAACATCAAAGAAAAATTCACTAAACATAGTGTACCAAGACATTTTTAGAGTGTCATGATCCAAGTGATTTGAAAATACAGATTATAGACTGGCTTCCCCCTAAGGAAAGAGATAGACTAGTCAAACTCTGTAAACTAGAAACTTTATAAATTTATAAAATGAAGTGTCTGCACCCCCTAGGTCTAAACATTGATATAGATGTTGCAGCACACATGTAAGGTGTCATATTATTAATTATAATGGTTCATAGTGTTTTTGAAACTATATGCTATAACTATCAACCTGTCAATTTTTTGTATATCTTTTTGTATATATATGGTTACTCTGATATTCAGAAATCACTTACTCTGCTTACACGTTCACTTGATCTTCATTAGATTTTTAGGAATAAGCTCATGTCATCCATGCTCCTGATTGCACCAACCGTATATCAAGTACCTAGTGCATGCACTCAGTGCCGGCTAGGTCCTTGTGAAATTTGATGACAATACACACATATAAGAGAAAATAAAAAAATTTTTAATTCAGATTCCCATTAAATATATTGAACACGGTTTAGGTTTTTTTCTTAGTTAAATTAGTTAAAGTTTGAATGTATTTTTTACGTGCATACCTTCAATGTTTATTTATGTGTATAATTCATGCTATCAATTTAACACTAATAATTTGTGTCCATTCTGTTTAGTGATATAAATAGATCCACCTAAGGTTAATACATAGTAACATGGCGTGTTTACCTGTACACTCCGTCTCACATGATTGGCTGGCAGGTCCTTTTTAAATGAGAATGTCACAGTAGAACTGGTGAAACGCGTTGAGGCTGTGCTTTTTACCAGTTTTTAGTTGTATGACAAATTGATATTTTAGTGTTGTTAACGAGTGATATCCCAAAGTCTGGAACCGGAAGTTACCTAGTGGAATACGCGGTGATCAGCGTTTGTGTAACGGACAGTTTCCATCCCGGAAAAGACTCAGCAGTACACTCCTATCATTCTCTGAACAGACTACATGCTGTCTTTTACTACACATCTTGTAAGTGTGTTTTTATTGTGCGTATATTTTCTGATTAAACCTCACTGGAATCGAGCTTGCGCTCTGTGTTCCCTTGTTCTTTTTTTCTTATGTTATAATCGGCTGAGAGGAGAGAGCTCAGTGTCAGTGGAGCAGCACCTCGAGGATCGTATTCTTTACGAAGCAAAAACACTACATCGGCATTGATTAAATTACCGCAGTTGCGGACCGGACCCATTGAGGTACTGTTTTTAAAACACTTTGAAATCTTCAGGAGATTCTATCAAATTTCCATCCAGTAGAGGAGAGACTTTTAACCTTTTCATTTGAGGCACACTATGAGGCCTATTTATTAAAGGTCTGTCGGATCAGGTCCGACAGACCTCGCTGAATGCAGAGAGCAATATGCTCTCCGTATTCAGCATTGCACCAGCAGCTCTTGTGAGCTGCTGGTGCAACGCCGCCCCCTCTTGTGAGCTGCTGGTGCAACACCGCCCCCTGCAGACTCACGGACAATCGGCCGCCAGCAGGGGGGTGTCAATCAACCCGATCGTACTCGATCGGGTTGAATTGTGGCGATCTCTGTCCGTCTGCTCAGAGCAGGCGGACAGGGTTATGGAGCAGCAGTCTTTAGACCGCTGCTTCATAACTGCTGTTTCTGGCGAGCACGGGTCTTCAAGCTCCATTCGGAGCTTGATAAATGGGCCTCTATATATGAACTTTTGTTCTTTGTTCTTTATTAATACTGACATTTTTGTGGCTTAATGAACGTATTATGTCTTAATGTCCAAATCTTTTAAATAGCCTGTGTTTCATTCGTTGCTGTGATTTTAAGGTGATAGTTGTGATACAACTGGGGTTTGTAGCGCAGATAGTTTTTTCTGTTTATTGATAAAATTATTCACTTCTTGCATTTTTAATATTCATAAGACATCACATGTGAAATGTTAGATGAATAGAGGTTGCCTGTAACTGTCCTTTAAGGAGCAGGAATGGTGAAGATACAGAAATGAATAAAATAATGCAGAACATTGCTGCATAATTTAACAAGGGGAATACAAATTGTATGCACTCACTATTAATTTAAAAAATTATATAGTTCCTCATATTGGTTCCAAGACATGTCTTAAAAATCAAAAATGCAGAATATGCAATATTCTATTTTATACCCAATCATTATATTTATCAATTCCATAATGTTTGATTAAATGAAATATACATTATTTGGAATATGTACTGAATTTATTTTAGTACATTGGGGTTTCAAGTTCTACAAGACTTAAAAATGTACAAGCTGAATATAATAATATATTCACCTCTGACAATATATATAAGCAAATGTATGATTATTAGCAATATAAAAAAACATTTTATGTGGCGAAAGGCCTTCGTAATTTTTAGAGCATATCATATTCCAAAACTGCCAAGTAACAACTAATTTTTCATTGTAAAAATTATCGATAGATCATACATGTCATGTAAACCCTATGTAATTACAGAACAGGCAGGTCAGAAAAAAACTCATTCTGCTATGAAACTTCATGAAATTGACCAAATAAGTGTTGTCATGGCAACTATGATCAAATATTACACTGCATTTTGGAAAATGAGAACCATGAATTATTCATTGTAAATAGCAGCCATGCATGTGACACTGCTTAGAAGCCAATGTAACAGGGTTGTGTACAATTCTGATGTTTAAAAATAATTTTAAACCTTATAATACATCATGTATTTTTCTAACTGAATCCACTGACAGCCCATGAACAGTTGCAAATGCATTCACTGTGTCATGTTAAAAAATAATATATGATTAGTATTGCACATTTTTAATCTGAATCAGTATCTGCACAGAGATTTTTTGTATTTTATTTAACACAAATATTTATTTGAATTGTACAGTATCACTTTTCAAAAACAATTTTTAAGTGCATTTTATAACGTGCGTATCTTTGCAAAAATGCTTAAAGGGATACTGAACTCAAATTTTTTCTTTCGTGATTCAGATAGAGCATGCCATTTTAAGCAACTTTCTAATTTACTCCTATTATCAATTTTTCTTCGTTCTCTTGCTATTTTTATTTGAAAAAGAATGCATCTAAGCCTTTTTTAAATTCAGAACTCTGGACAGCAATTTTTTATTGGTGGATGAATTTATCCACCAATCAGCAAGAACAACCCTAGTTGTTCACCAAAAATGGGCCGGCATCTTAACTTACATTTTTGCATTTCAAATAAAGATATTGAGAGAATTAAGAAAATTTGATAATAGGAGTAGATTAGGAAGTTGTTTAAAATTTCATGCTCTATCTGAATCACAAAAGAAAAAAATTAAGTTCAGTGTCCCTCTAATTAAGAGGTTAGCATATTTTTTCATGAAACCTGTTTTAAAGTAGATTTTGTTTCTGAAATTTGGAACTACAAGTACAAACCAGGTGCTTCTATATTAAAGGGACATTAAAGGGTCATAATACTCATAAATCACTTGAAAATTATTCAGCATAACTGTAAAAAAAGCTAACAAGAAAATATCACCTGTACATCTTTATGTAAAAATAGGAAGATATTTCTTTCTAAAGTCCACGACGTCATCAATTACTAGTGGGAATATCTCTCCTGGCCAGCAGAAGGTGGCAAAGAGCACCACAGCAAAGCTGTTAAAGGGACACTGAACCCAATTTTTTTCTTTTGTGATTAAGATAGAGCATGCAATTTTAAGCAACTTTCTAATTTACTCCTATTAGCAATTTTTCTTCATTCTCTTGCTATCTTTATTTGAAAAAGATGGCATCTAAGCTATTTTTTAGTTCAGTACCCTGGATAGCACTTGTTTATTGGTTGGTTAAATGAATCCACCCATCAGCAAGAAAAACCCAGGTTGTTCACCAAAAAATGGGCTGGCATCTAAACTTGCATTCTTGCTTTTCAAATAAAGATACCAAGAGAATGAAAAAAATTTGATAATAGGGGTAAATTAGAAAGTTCCTTAAAATTGCATGCTCTATCTGAATCACGAAAGAAAAAATTTGGGTTCAGTGTCCCTTTAAGTATCACTCCTCTACCCATAATCCCCAGTCATTCTCTTTGCCTCTTTCAATGGAGGAGGTGAAGTTTGGTGTCTGAAGAAATTAATTCCTTTTTTGGGATATTTTTCCCTGCAAGCAAAGATTTGTGTATAGCTGTAGTCCATGTCAATCTCTGCTGAAGAGTAGTGGTGGCTTTTAAGCAGTTAAGAAGTTGTAAGGTGGTGCTTACTTTGTTTCCTAACATATTGCTGCCCTAGTACAGAAAGCCTGAGTAGGTTTATTCTGTTCTTTCTTTTTTTTCACAGGCATCTGTAAGGAGTTGGTGTCCTTTCATGCTTTGTCAGTTGTCCTCCTGCCGGACGGCTAGACTGCAGGTAAGTACTTTTTGTCTTGTAGGTTGGGAGACTTTCACTAGGAAATATTTGCCTGCAATATTTATTGGGACTATATTAATCCTTGGGAAAGGATTTTTTTTTGGCAGTGACTGGCACTTATATTTGTGTGAGACATGTGGGCTTTATTCCTTGAGTGGAAATCATTCCCTGAGACTGTGATTAACGTTTATTAAAAATTTATTTTCTGCACTCCATTTTCCCTCTTATTTTCTCCTCAGCAGTTATGGGACTTCTATTATCAATTTTTTTTCGTTCTCTTGCTCTCTTGCTTGTTATCTGTTTGGGGAATGGGTGAACCGAGGGAATGCACAAATTTACTGGGCGATTGGTATGACTTTATGATTAAAATGTGGTTGTAATCAGTGCGCTGTTTATTTTAGCTGCACACTTCTTTGTTTACATGTGGCTCCACCTCCTTCTGTTGACGAGAACGAAGCAGTGCCATTTTCGGAAAGCACTCTGTGATTGACCAAATGACCCTGCCTCCTTCTGTGATTGAGGACGGAGCAGCGGTTTTTATTTATGGCTTCAGTGTGTTCAGCCTTGCTTACTTTTCGGCTTGTTTTTTGTTAGGTTTGGCTGAAGTGTTGTTTTTTTTAGTGTGTTTATCATGTGTCTCAGGATACACCATGTATAACCGAAATCAACAGTAATAGAGCATGCTGAATCTAACTTGTAACACTGGAGGGCCCCAGAGAAAAAGTTTTCTAAGTAACATTTCATTTTCCTAGGAAACTCCCATTCGATTTATTCAATTTATTTAATGCAGAGTAATTAATAGATGTATAAGGGAATGCAAGCCCAAGTAGACTTTAATAAGTTCTTCTCCTGCTAGACAGGTTGCCCTTCCTCATAAGTTTGATGAGGAGTATACGTTGGTAGCCTCTGAGGGTGAATCTCAGATTCAGACAATATAATTCCTTCATATAATGTTGAAGTAGTGTCCTTCAGGTTTTATGTTAAAAGACGTTTTGGCTACCTTGGATGACTCCTGTCGTTGTCAACCTTAAGAATATAGTAAATTTATTATACTATGATGTCCCTTCTTGGAAGTGTTTCTTGTTCCAGGCCTTGCAACTGAGGTTTTTTAACAGGAATGGGAGAATTCTGGGATTTCTTTCTTCCCCGTCTACTGTCTTTAAAAAGATGTATGTTTATCAAGGTATTAAGTGACAACCTACAGTTTGTATTGCCAATGTGTCAAGTGCAGCATCTTATTGTTGCAATGCCTTGTCTGATTCTATTTTGGTAGAGTCTCCTTTGAAGATCCAAGACAGAATGAAAAGGCTCTCAGGTTAGCCTATTCCTTTATTGGCTTCACTGTGCTAGTCCGCAGGGTGTTGTGGCTAAAATCATTGTCAGCGGAGCTTCTAGGGCTTCCCTTCAAGGGTAAGACCTTGTTTACATCTGGTCTGGTTTGGTCTTTTTCTGATTTCATAGGTAGAAAAGGGTCTTTTCTATCACAATACAAGAAAAGCAGACCTTATGGACATCTGAGTAATTTTCGTCCTTTCGTAGCTTCTAAGAAAAGTCTTCCTCTTCCAAGCACGAACAGTCCGAGTCTTCTTGGAGACCCATTTAGATTATCAAAGAAACTTGCAGCTAAGTCTAAATCAGCATGCAGGGTTTGGCCCCAATCCAGGATCGGATCAAGTGTGGACTCTGGACATAGTGTTCCAGGGTTACAAGATAGAATTCATAATTTTTCCTTCCGGGGGCAGGTTCCACCTCTGCATTCCACATAATAAAGGAGGCATTCTTGAAATATGTTCAGTATCTTTCTTCCCTGGGAGAGATTGTTCCAGTTATTATAAAGGAGGATTCTATTCTACTCTGTGAGTAGGAAATTTTTGTCATAATCTAGTCCTCAAGTGTCTCAGCAATGTTCCCTTCCACAGGGATCATTAGGTTCATGACATTCATCTTTTTAGACAAACTCTGTCAATTTGTGAAAATTGCAGTGTCGTCCTCCTGGATGACATATTGGTTCAGGCACCATCTTTTGAACAAACACAGTTTTATTCAGAGATCTTGTGGTCTTTTCTACGTTCCCAGGGATGTGAAGTGAATCTGGAATAGATTTCCCTTGTTCTGGCTACAGGGGTAGATTTCTTAGGGACCATAATAGATTCCCTATCTATGAATATATCCTGCCAGAGGTCAGAAAATTGAAAATTCCTTCCTCTTGCCTCGCTTTGTAGTCTTATGTTTGGCCATCAGTGGATCAATGTATGGAGGTGATTGGTCTGATGGTCGCTTCCATGGACATCATTCCCTTTGCTCGATTCCATTTGAGAGCTCTGCAGTTATGCATGCTCAGGCAATGGGATGGAAACAATTTGGATCTGTCTCAGAGGCTAGATCAAGACGTGTCAACGAGAGACTCTCTTCCGTGGTGGTTTTCTCAGGAACATCTGTCTCACGGCACATGCTTCCAGAGACTATCTTGTGTGATCGTGACTACGAATGCCAGCCTGTTAGGCTGGGGAGTAGTCTGGGTCTGGTTAGGGGTCTGCTCTCCCCATAAACATCTTGGAGTTGAGAGTGATTTACAATTCTCTGATAACTTGGTTTCAGTTGGCTTCAGCCCGTTTATCAGATTTCAGTTGGACAATATCCCCTTAGTGGCTTACATCAACCATCAGGGAGGAACTCAGAGTTTCTTAGCCATGAGGGAAGTGGCTCGTATTATTCAGTGGGCGGAAGCTCACGATTGTTGTCTGTCATCCACATTCCAGGGGCATAATGCCAAGCTTCCAAGGTACATTTCAATGTCAAGAGATCCACAGGCAGTTCTGATAGATGGGGGAAAATGTAGGGTGTGTGCACTTTAAATATTGTTCAAATATTGAAAAGTCCCTTTTAGACACCGCATTGAATAAACTGTCCAATATAAATCGTGGGGGTGTTCCCCTTCTCACCCACTCTATTGTTTTCCTAGGGATACCACAAACACATATGCAAATGCCAGAAACAAAGTCCAAAATGACTCACCGCTCCTGGATTCTGTGCTTGATATATTGTGAACTTCCTTTTTGCAAGTTTGTACAGCGGAGTCCCCTTGCAAGTATGCTCACCTCTTCAAACTGATGCCTGGGTTTCCTTATTCCTTCACTGGCATCACTTTTGGGTGCTCTGCAACATCCTCATTATCCCATTGATAAGGACCAGTCAACTGCAGTAAAAACTCATCCTCCACAGCTATACCCAGTAACTTGTGCTCACTGTTGGCCAAAAATATAAACAATATAAACTCTAAGCTACAAAGAAACTTACAGGAGCACCAAGGTAGTGGGTAAAATTAAATGCTTTATTATGGTTCAATAGGGTTCCATTACCCCTGGGTAAAAATACAGATATATATTACCCAGGGGTAATGGTACCCTATTGAACCATAATAAAGCATTTAATTTTACCCACTACCTTGGTGCTCCTATAAGTTTCTTTGTAGCTTAGAGTTCTGATAGATGCTCTGGTGGTTCTTTGGGGGTTCAGTCTAGTCTATCTGTTTCCTCCATTTGCACTCCTTCCACGAGTCATTGCTCGTATCAAACAGGAGAGAGCATAGATCATTCTAATAGCTCCTGCATGGCCTCTAAGGATCTGGTATGCAGTCCTAGTGAAAGTGTCATCTCTGCCAACTTGGAGGTTGCCTCTGAGAATGGACCTTCTAACTCAGGGTCCTTTCTTTCATCCAAATCTTGTTTCTCTGAAACAGACTGCTTAGATATTGAATGCTTAGTTAGTCATTGAGACCATTATTCAGGCTCGCAAGCTTGTTACTCTAAAAATGTATTATAAAGTATGATGTATAATAATAAGGGCTACTCTAGGAGTAGGGTTAGGATTCCTAGAATTTTGTCTTTTCTCCAGGTAGGTCTGGAGAAGCGGTTGTCAGTCAGTACTCTGAAGGGTCAGTTTTCTGCTTTATCTATTCTGTTACATAAGCATTTGGCGGTTGTGCTAGATGTTCAATCCTTTTTTCAGGCCTTGGTCAGAATCAGGCCTGTGCTTAGGTCGGTTACTCCGCCTTGGAGTCTTATCCTTGTTCTTAAAGTTTTGCAGCAGGCTCCGTTTGAGCCAATGTATTCCATAGATGTTAAATTGTTATCTTGGAAAGTTTTGTTTCTTTGCAGTATGATTCACCTTACCTTATCTTTCATGCGGATCAGGTGGTCCTGCATACTAGGTTGGGTTTTCTTTCTAAGGTGGTTTCGGTTAGAAATATTAATCAGGAAATTGTTGTTTCTTCTCTCTGTCCCAATTCTTCTTCTCATAAGAAGCATCTTTAGCACAACTTGGATGTTGTGCATGCTTTAAAATTCTATTTTCAGGCTATTAAAAGGACAGTTTACTAAAAAATGTTCTCCCCTTTAATTTGTTCCCAATGATCCACTTTACCTGCTGGAGTGTATTAAATTGTTTACAAGTATTTCCATTAACCTTATATTGGCATTTGAATTAGTTTAGCTTGTGGTATCCCCACCCATCCTGAAAGTTTTTGGCCACGAGGCCAAGCTGTATTAATACAGCCAGTAGAATAAATTACACTCCCAGTGGGTTATAGAAGCAATGAGGTAATAAAATGTTAATTTTCCATTGTTCTCTCCAAGTATTGGTGATTGGTTTATGGACAGATAAAAGATAAAGAAGCAGGTATATGTACACAATGTGATAAAGTAATGAGATCTGATTACACCTACAAGCTCAACCCATTTTATTAGGTTGTGGCTTCAAAACACAAAATCAGCTAATTCATATACACAAATAAGCCTTAAAAAAAGCAAATCTCATACATTTTATACTCTGCAGCTGGTAAAAAAAGTAATTGGAAACACATTAAGGGAAAAACAATTTTATAGTATACTGTCCCTTTAAGGATTTTCACCAGTCTTCTGACCTTTTTGTTTCTTTTCTTGGAAAAGTGTAAGGGTCAGAAGGCTACTGCTACTTCTCTTTTCTTTCGGTTGAGAAGTATGAGTTTTGCTTATGAGACCGCAGGACAGCAGCCTCCTGAGAGAGTTATGGCTCATTCCATGAGGGCTGTCTTGTTTTCTTGGGCTTTCAAAAATGAAGCTTCTGTGGAACAGATTTGCAAGGCTGCAACTTGGTCCTCTCTGCACACATTTTCAAAATTTTATAAATTTGATACTTTTGCCTCGGCTGAGGCCTCTTTTGGGAGAAATGTTCTGCAAGCGGTGGTGCCTTCTGTTTAGGTCTGCCGGTCTTGTTCTCCCTCTCTAGTCATCTGTGTCCTCTAGCTTGGGTATTGGTTCCCACTAGTAATTGATGACATTGTGGACTCACCATATCTTAGGAAAGAAAACAAAATTTATGCTTACCTGATAAATTTCTTTCTTTCCAGATATGGTGAGTCCATGACCGCACACTTAAATTTAAGATGGTTATTTTTTACTAAACCTCAGGCACCTCTACACCTTTGTGTTATTCCTTTTTCCATTTCCATTTGGTAGAATGACTGGGGATTATGGGTAGAGGAGTGATACTTAACAGCTTTGCTGTGGTGCTCTTTGCCTCCTCCTGTTGGCCAGGAGAGATATTCCCACTAGTAATTAATGATGTTGTGGACTTACCATATCCGGAAAGAAAGAAATTTATCAAGTAAGCATAAATTTTGTTTTTACCTCAAAAAAGTGTTCTGTGAACAATTATCCTTAAACTACTATCAGCTGTATGTTGGGGGGAAAAAAAAACAGCCAATCAGCTTCATCAGTACTGACGACACACTTTCTTTAACTGTGATCTGATGAGATTTCACTGAAATCTAGTAAGATTTCATAATAAACTTCCTTAAAC
This sequence comes from Bombina bombina, assembly GCF_027579735.1. Lineage (NCBI taxonomy): Eukaryota > Metazoa > Chordata > Amphibia > Anura > Bombinatoridae > Bombina > Bombina bombina. The sequence goes on along the minus strand of NC_069501.1, from coordinate 1,092,656,686 downwards.
TGAGGAGGGAAATAACATGACTGTGGTTGCACATGACAGATACATGCTCCCTTGCAAGTCCCAGGACTAACATCCTGAGCATCCTGACATGTTGTTGCTTGATGTCCCTTTACAATGAAATGTGGCCACTGAGGACATTTTAGGTAAAATATCTTTCTTTTTACATAGTTAAACGAAATACACATTGAGAGAAGCGCACTCACAGGAACAAACAACCGGCTCAATAACATTGTTAGCCTGTTCTATTACGATTTACCACCTGGGTGCAGCTTCTTTTTAGCCCAGTAATGCTTTTCACAGTTGAACATTCTTGTAGTATATCAGTCTGATGCCGCCTATTACGGTCAGTCCAGCCCGAAATTCCTCTCTGAACAAGGAACACAGCAACCCCAGATGATCGTCTCGGACTTCATTGGGCGCCTCCTCAATTAGGTGTAGCCATATTCTTCTAAGATCACTGAGCAAGGAGTCCACGTCTGGTTGCCCCTTTTTCCCTTAGGGAGACTAAATACACACAGAGAGAAGCGCACTCACAGGAATGAACAACTGGCTCAATAACATTGTTAGCCTGTTCTATTACGATTTACCACCTGGGTGCAGCTTCTTTTTAGCCCAGTAATGCTTTTCACAGTTGAACATTCCTGTAGTATATCAGTCTGATGCCGCCTATTACGGTCAGTCCAGCCCGAAATTCCTCTCTGAACAAGGAACACAGCAACCCCAGATGATCGTCTTGGACTTCATTGGGCGCCTCCTCAATTAGGTGTAGCCATATTCTTCTAAGCTCACTGAGCAAGGAGTCCACGTCTGGTTGCCCCTTTTTCCCTTAGGGAGACTAAATACACACAGAGAGAAGCACACTCACAGGAACAAATGGCTCAATAACATTGTTAGCCGGTTCTATTACAATTTACCACCTGGGCGCAGCTTCTTTTTCTTTTTCACATAGAGATGTTCAGGTAATATTTTCTAGTTAGCTTTTTACATAGACATGTGCAGTCTAGAAAGTTTTGCATCTGAATAAATTTTCGTTCCGATATAAACGAAAATCTAATTTTTGTTAAACGAATATAAATGTTTCAAAGCTACAGGTGAAAAGTTCACCTGTAACTAAAAATACTTAACGAGCTCTAAAGAGCTAACTAATCTGATCCTCTTCTTGCCAGAACCCCGGCCCCGCTAACACCTGGCGTAATGCTCTCGGTTCCCAGGACCTGGACTCACGTTAAGGTAAATATTTAACCCTTAAAAACAAAATGAAAGGAAACTAATGAATTTCGTCAGTTTTTTTAGTTTTCTTTAATTGTAGTTGGTGCATTCATTCAGATTTTTAAAAAATGCACATTCGTAACAAAAAAAACGGATATTCGTTTTCATAAACGAAAATGAAAATCAAAATTAATACACCAGCAAAATTGAAAGAAAACAAAAAAAGTACTGACAAAATTGGTCAGTATTCAGTTTCTTTAAATTACTTTTTAGGGGTACAATATGTACCCTAACACGCTCTGGAGAGCAAACTTTGAAACATTTACATTCATTTTAAAGTTGGCAGCAATCAGGTACTAAATTTAACCTCTGCATAGATGTTCATAGCCCAGACCTGCTGACAGAGCAGAGCTTTGCTGCAATGCCCTCAGCCAAGGTGACATAGGAGCTTTTCGGCCCACCACATCTTCAAAGAAGGGCACCCACAGACTCGCACCAGGGGACGTCGCTCACCTTTGCAATGGCTATCACTTAACTACTATCTGCTGTCTGGGCCATAGCCAACTGCCATACTAGGGTGCAGAATACAGGACACTCCGCAGTAGTAGGAACTAAGACATTGAGTCGTGTAGCATGCTGTACAAATTTGAGTATAAATTACTGTGCCAGGACATATCTGTCGACCAACCCTGCTGGGGCCACAGACAAGAAACTAGTATCCTGTAGGTTGCCATTAAACTGATTTGCCAGGCACCAGGGCTTTAAGGAGGGAGAATTTTTAAGCAGCACTGCAAAAAAAAAGGCTGAAATTTCCGTTCCCTCAACTTTCAAAGTGAGAACTCAGCCCTCCCAGAAAACAGCAACGCAGTTGCAACTAACAGCCTGCCTTCCTAAGGGCCTTAACCCTTAGGAATGTTTCAGGCTAGGGCCTTACACTATCATTGTTGAGTACTCCTAGGTAGACTAATGAGTATGAATTTGTCTTAAGGGGACAGTCTACTTTAAAATTTGCATTGTTTGAAAAGATAGATAATCCTTTTATTACCCATTCCCCAGTTTTGCATAACCAACACAGTTATATTAATATATTTTTTGCCTCTGTGATTACCTTGTATCTAAGGTTCTGCAGACTGTCCCCTTACTTAAATTTTTTTGACAGACATGCATTTTAGCCAATTGGTACTGACTGATAAATAACTCCATGGGAGTGAGCACAATGTTATCTATATGGCATACATGAAAAAATGCACTGAGATAAGAGGTGGCATTCAATGGCTCAGAAATCAGTTTATGAGTCTACCTAGGTTTAGCTTTCAACAAGGAATACCAAGAGAACAAAGCAAATTTGATGACAGTAAATTGGAAAGTTGTTAAAATTGCATACCTAATCCGAATCATGAAAGTTTAATTTTGACTTGACTGTCCCTTTAACCATTCTATGGCAACATGTCCTGAGCTCCTATAAGCCTAGTTAGGTTTACTCTTCAATAAAGGATTCCAAGAGAACACATCAAATTTTAGAATACAAGTACATGTTTTTTTGTTTTTTTTTAATTGCATGCTCTATCTAATCCATTGCAATTTGACTTTAATATCCCTTTAAAACAGTTTAGATATTTTTAGTTTGCATAAAATGCATACATAATAAAATACTGCACAAAAATATGTACAAATCTTCAACTCTCGAAATTAAGCATTTTGCTTTCTCAATATCCTCCAAAATCTACACCTCCTTATTTACATAAGTATATGTACAGTATTTATATATTTTCAACATCCTTCAATAGTCCTCATTAGTTTTAATTACACAAAAAGAAAAACAAAGATAAAGAAAATGTAGGAATAGAATTATATGTAAGTTGTAATAATACATCTGCTGTTTCTAAGAAGAACAGAAAGATGTCTGTGCAGTTCCATGTATCCTGCGATCTGACAGCATTACATTGTAATCAAACTTTCTGTTTGGAAACAGAATCAGCTCTCCAGGGATTGTAGGGATTGTAATTCAGTGTAGGCGGCAACAAAAAGTAGGAGAGAAACAAGAACAAATGATAGCTTACATTTTAATATATTCTTTTAATTTCACAATAAATATAAATCTACAGGAAGTGGAACACAGTAAGTAGCCCTGAGCATCCCCTCGATATGTCCTTTAGATCCGTGTTTTTCAACCAGTGTGCCGTGGCACACTAGTGTGCCGTGAGAGATTCTCAGGTGTGCCACGGCAGACTGACAACAGTGTGACATATTTTTTAAACTTTGCTTGTTTTTTACTCCCAGTGCAGGGTTAGTTTGTAGGAGGCATGGCATAACAGCACAATACATACAGTATGTGTGTGTTTGTGTGTATGTGTACATATATATATGCTGTATTAGGCTACAATGTGTGATTTTTTTAAAAATTTGGGATGGTGGTGTGCCACAGGATTTTTTAATGTAAAAAAGTGTGCCACAGCAAAAAAAAGGTTAAAAATCACTGCTTTAGATGAATCTTTGTTATCCAGATATTTTACCCTAAAGCATGATACACAGTATCTTTGTGTGGACTTATCCCAAGGCCATGTTTACTACCAGTAACACCACTGTTTTCTGTTCCTGTGGTTATATTTCTACAAGTCGCAATGACTTTTTAAATAACTGGTTGTGTACATTCAATTTGTGTTGCTATTATTCTGCAGATTTTTCACCTTCTGCCTCCTTATATTGTAGGGTTGTCTAAGCTTTTCATAGAATTGGCCAAATTACAAAATGGAGCAATTCATAGCACAATAATTTAGTAAACCTATATAGACCCTTAGACCTTGAGACATAGGTCCTAAGTTATCAAAGTCTGGCGGACCTGATCCGACAGTGCGGATCAGGTCCGCCAGACTTCGCTGAATACGGCGAGCAATACGTCCGCCGTATTCAGCATTGCACCAGCAGCTCACAAGAGCTGCTGGTGCAACGCCGCCCCTTGCAGCCAGCAGGGGGGTGTCAATCAACCCGATCGTACCCGATCGGGTTGATTTCCGGCGATGTGTGTCCGCCTGCTCAGAGCAGGCTGACAGGTTATGGAGCAGCGGTCTTTGTGGCCGCTGCTTCATAACTGCTGGTTATGAAGCATATGCCCCATTTTCTTTGGTTTACCATAGTAAGGACACATATGAATAGTTTCAAGAGAGCTATATGTTGCAACTGGTGTGTGCGTGTAAATAGGAAATAGTTAAAAAATATTTTACCAGCACAGTTAAAGCAACAGTAAACAATTTGAGATGGTGATATAAAAATGTGTATGTGTTGAATATAGCAAAGATGAATAGATTACAAGTGGATCACTAAATTATCATGCATCCGCAAATGGGCAAGTTTGCCCATTTGCGGGTGCACAATAATTAACCAGCCATTGTAAGTGGCTGGTTGTTGCTACCGCGAGCTTGCGATAGCTCTCTGTTTAATTTTTGTAGCGCTAATTGCTATCGCAAGCTCGCGGTAGCAATAACCAGCCACTTACAATGGCTAGTTAATTATCACGCGTCCGCAAATGGGCAATTTTGCCAATTTGCGGGTGCACAATAATTAACCAGCCATTGTAAGTGGCTGGTTATTGCTACCACTAGCTTGCGATAGCAATTAGCGCTACGAAAATTAAACAGAGAGCTAATCTCTGGTTAATTTTCTAAAAGTGCCCTGGTATTACATTAGCGTGCGCTAGTATTACAAGTGAAGTGCAAATATCGTTTCAGCAATGTGAATGTGAGCTAGTTCATGGGCGCGATAATTTAGCGCTCCACTTGTAATCTAGCCCATAATATTTAGAAAAATACATGTACACATTATAATCAATCTAATTGCCACTTTGAATACATCATACAGTGGGGCCTATCTATCAAGCTCCGAATGGAGCTTGATGCCCCATGTTTCTGGCGAGCCTACAGGCTCGCCAGAAACAGCAGTTATAAAGCAGCGGTCACAAAGACCGCTGCTCCATAACCTGTCCGCTTGATCTGAGCAGGCGGACAGACATCGCCGGAAATCAACCCGATTGAGTACGATCGGGTTGATTGACACCCCCTGCTGGCGGCCTCTTGTGAGCTGCTGGTGCAATGCTGAATACGGTGAGCGTATTGCTCGCCGTATTCAGTGAGGTCTGGCGGACCTGATCCGCACTGTCGGATCAGGTTCACCAGACTTTCTTAAATAGGGGCCAAAGTGTAAATTTCACTCTTTTGGTTTAATAATATGCTAAATTGTATGAAAGTACATTAAATTTTTAAAAACAAGAGGCATGCATTTAGAATTGCACATTTTTAAAATAAAAAGAACATACAGAAAATAAAGAAAAAAATAAACTAGTGCTGTTTTTACTTTTATATGGATAGTTATAGATGATTCTGTACTAATAATAATTAAAATATTATGGCCTAGATTACAAGTGGAGCACTAAAGTTAGCGTGAGTCACAATAAGCAATATCGCGACCGTGCTAACTTACACACATATTAAGTAAAGGTTGTGTTTTTTGGAAAAAAAAGTTTCACCAAATATAAATATATATATATATTTTTATAAAGGTTAAAAGGTATATGGTATATGACAAGGCACTTGACTGGGAGAAGTTACAATCAGTGTTGTTTTTAGGTTTCGTGCTGCCCTAGGCACCCAAAATTCTTTGGTGATTCTGCTACAGAAAAGACTCATGGCAACAGACTAAAAAGAAGGTGTCATATAGATGCCCGAGCTGTGTCACCTGCCATTCTGTGATACAGGGCAGCAGCTTTAGATACCCTCATACCAATCAACGTTATCAAATCAAACATTTTCTAACATGCACTACCCTATATGTGATTTACATGTTAAATTACATTTGTGGACTATTCTATATAAGGAAAACCTCAGATGACATCAAGAAAAGAATCACTGTAGTGCGATTTGCACGGCTATTGAAAAAAGAGAGAGTGACCAACCAGTGGTGAGACACTTTATGGAAAAAGGCCACACTGTTAAAGACTTATGTTTTCAGCTCATTGACCATGTACCTGCACTACCTAGAGGGGGAAACCGAAACAAACGCTTGCTACAAATTGAAACACGTTGGAATTTCAAACTGGGCACGGTACATCCCAAAGGTTTAAATGCAGGAGTGGACTGGCATTGTTTCCTGCAACACATGTTCTTTTGTATTAACACAGCTTGACATGTTGTATTTTTATGTGTCTTTTTAATGTCCATTACCTGGTAGCATACATATACTTTGGCCACCCGATTGTACGCGATAAGAATAGTACATAACACCATATTGGTACATACACTCAGGTTTGTGAACTCTTGATATTTAATGCATAACTCTTGTTCTTTACATATCCTTTGTTGATTTCTAATGCACATTGTCTGCGGTTTCTCTGTTTTTGTATATTCCATGCACATTTTTGCATATACTAGATTTTGTTGTCAATTATGATGCTTACATCCTCTGTGCTAGATCCCTGTTATGGGTTATGTAGTTGGATTAGCCCTAGTATCTGTTGTCTAGAGATAATGCTCTAGGCTCTAGAAAACTGTGATCTTCTTGCCCTGACACTCTAGGTTCAATATTAGCCTTTAGTGGATGCTATGTGACAATAGCCCTCTGCTAACTGTTAGTGCATTGTCTGCCTGTCAAACCTGTCATATTACTATAGAGTATATGCCTGTCTAGTTGTATTCACACCTTAGAAGCTTTTACTTGTGCTCTATCAGGTGCCTATTGATTGCTGCCACTGACACATACTGTCAGAATCTTAGGTTGTTAGGAGTATACCTTTAAGAGACTGTCCACTCTCTCACCAACTTCCCCTTTAAAAGCTTCCCGCCTACTATGATCAGTGCTTAGTATTTTGTTTACTGCATCCCTGCAGCAAGCTGTTTCCCTAAGCTCTGTGATTTACTACTTACTTAAACTGATACTTTTGTATCATAAAACTAAACTTGACATCTCTGGAGTTGCAACAATAAAGATTCATTATATCTGATCTGCTTATAAGCACAACCAGGACTTAATTTAAAGAAGGAATAAGGAAAACATATTTCAACTAACCGCTACAAGCCGGTACTTTCCCTCTGAAGGAATATATGGCGACACTGCACTTCACCTTCTAACAAAGATCATAGTACTAGGACTTCTCACCAAGTATAACATTCTGTATAACTATATTTCAGAAACCTCTCCTTAACATTCCTTTTTTAGATCTTCATTATTTCCTTCGGCTGTGTTTGATACCGCCTGACGTCAGACTAAGCTGCTGTCACTCAACCTACAACTTGGCAAGTAACGCCCAGAGCCGTTTCACCGCTCAGACTACTAGAAGCTCAGTCACTAGCTCACGGCTGTGAGAAGGAAAACATATCAAGGATAACAAAAGGTACTTTACAAACATTCTATACTTATAATCCTGCAAGTTGATTTGTTGTTTATATTTCCTCCGCAATCGTGCCTGACAACTATAAACACGGCTTATTCCTGTGCAAACTATAAGACGCTGTAACATATCAATATTTCTACTGTGTAACATCAACCTTTACTGGGTTATAAATTAACTCTTAACTACCTACCATAAAACCCAATTGCATCATCTTATATTTACCCATTTCTATAATCAAGTGGGAAATCTTAACAAACTAAATCAATTCATCACAATCTGTTAAAATTTTGATACTTCCTCATAGTCTCAATTTTGACAGTTGTGACACATACACTAATTTTGGTTATATCACCAGTTGAGATCCTTAACCTCAAACTTTGGCATTACACATACATAGATAGTTGGCTTTCATTACTACCCTTGGGACCTCCCTTGTTTGGCCACATATTTAGTTTGTACATGTAGCATGTACTTCATACTCGTAGCATCTACTCAGTGCATTGTCATATACACCCACAGCTCGTTCGCATAGTCTACAGCCCATATTGTGCTATACACATTATGATCGTGCACACAGATTATTGTATGTTATGATCGCATTGAGGGCATGGCTATTACTTCATTGTGACGATTGGGGGGCGTGTGCGCTCGGTCTCTTAGCTTGACACACAGCATGGCCCCTGTAACAGATTCAGCGGTTTTCCTGTGCTTACCACAGTAAGTACACTGCATTGATTTGATTTGTGCAGTGTAAAGTATATGTTGAATGCCATTTCTAACAGAAATTGATTGATGCTCTTAATTTGTGATTGATGTCTTTTGTTGTGGGGAACGTATTTATGATAAATATATTACCATCATGTATATACACTTAAGTTACATATTGTATGTATATAGGGTTTAAGTACACAATGTAAAGGTTCACTTGTGGATTTTGGTCTTATGAGTTTATTTTGTTTTGTTTTTATTTCTTATTGTTTTCTATTATATGTGTGTTGTCATGGTAACCCTTTGGCCTTTTTTTCTGTCAGTGGGAGGGGCCAAACCCTTTAAATTTTTGCTGTGCTGTTCACTATTGTTGGTCTGATGAAGGGGTGAATACCCCCAAGCGTCACTGAGAATAAATTAAGTGTGGACACTTTTTCAAGACCAATGAGTGCTTTGTTCTACATCCACTATATATAGTATCTTAACAACGAAAAGTCCCTTTCCTGTCAAAGTTTTTCAATTTACGCTCATTACCTTTGATTTGAATTGACAGATAAGATATACAATGTTTTGTCTTTTATAGAGTATCTGTATTGTGTTTAGAGATGTATCTTTGGAATATACTAATGCTGCTGTTGAGAAATTGAATCTAAATGTTATGAAGATATTTTTGTCTAGTTTACAAAGTTGTACATGCATATAATTTTCTGTTGAACAAAGCAATTTAAAATTAAAGGTATCACTATAAAACTATCTATATTCTTGTAGAATATCACGTCCAATTAAATATCTACTATTGCCAGAGTTAGCCGCAGTAATTTAAATACAGTGGAGTTGATACCCCACGGTTCCTTTAATGATCACCATTTCATGTGGATTAAAAGATAATCTGTAGGACAAATATAAAGAGAGGAGGGCCATAGAGTGTAATGTTCACAATGACCTAGATTCAATAAATCTTGTTACTGAAATAAAGGCACTATACTTAACATGGGCCAGCCCTGTTCTCTGTGTTCACAATTCATTACTTGATACCTTTAAACAGATTTTAAGCACCATTTTCCTTTATTGAATCCAACACCAAAATGTAGAATTTTTTAAATATTTGTGAGTATTCAAAGGCAATTGGAATTAAGGAATTATTTTGCACATGCGCAACACACACTAACATTGCCAAGGATGCCATTTTGTATGTAGATATGAATATATGGTCTAGATTTATTAATCCTCTTTTATTTCATCTTGTGAAGTTCATTATTAGTGGGTGATCTTGTAATGTATATATTTTTAAAAGCCAAATATATGAAGTATCGTACCGCAAACAAGATTTACAGGAAATGTGAGAAAATGGAAATCTAAAACACAACACTTAGAAAAGCCTCATATCAATCACATTCTTAAAATGTTTGATTTTATGCTATACTCACATTTTTGAGATTTTTTTTTCTTCCAAAAATAATGTGTCCCAATCTGCTTATTTTAAAAATGTGAGAAAATTATAAAAAAAAATAAGAATTTGTTTTAACCATTGACTGAAAAAAATAAAAAAAATAATTATATTTACAATATATAAAAAAAGAGCAAACATGCCCAGATTACCCATCATGCCCATATTCATATGGTAATAATTCAAAATCACTTTGGAGCATTAGAGGTTAATTTTAAACATGCTAACTCTTATTAATAAGATAAAATATCAATTCAAACAACTCAAATGTAATTTTGTGAGCTGGGCAATTTGCCTTTGCATTTGCCATTTTCATTTGGACTATGTATTTTGCTCACTCAATTTGAAAACTTCACATTAGGAGCAAATATTGGAAAGATTATGATTGTCCCCAAAATGTTTTGAAAATTAATTCACATTATAAAAACACATTATTATTACTACTAAAAGAAAAAAATATAAATTGATATGTCTAGGATATTACTTTTTAGATACACATGAAAAAAAATAGAAATTAGAAACATACTTAACACATACAGTTATGACAAAAAGATACTTCAACCATGCTTGCAAAATGCAGCACTGATTTAGGGCAAAATTATGAGTGGAGTCCAAACGTTTGCGTGTGAGCGTTAAGGGGTTTATAGCGGGTGTTTGAGCTTGTCAGGCTTACCACTGGTATTACAAGTTTAAAGTAAATGTGATCGATTGAGTGCAATCACAATTTATGCTACAATGATTACCGCGACTAATATTTGTATGTATGTATGTATGTGTTTATATGTGTATAAATATCTGTAAATACATATATACACATATAAATACATATGTACACATATATTTACATACACACACCGTATATATATATATATATATATATATATATTTACATACACACACACATTCAAACATACATACACATATTTAGACATGTATATGTATGTATCTCTATGTTAAAGTTCTTTGCCTGATTTGTTTTCCTAATACCTGCGACCTCATATCTTTGAGCCCTTATTACATTTTTTTTGTGCAATATTTTTTTAATTTATTTATTAGATAGCGTTATTATTAGTATAACTATACTTTGTAATGTATTTTTTAAGTGTTTCATGCAACTTTTTTTGTTTTGCAAAACAGTTAACCAGAGCTCTGAGGACTCGGTAATCATTCTAGGGGAAATTGCGATTGCGCTCACTAATTTACTTTCAACTTGTAATACAAATGCTACACCAAATGCGTGTAAACAGCTGCGATAAAATCCTTTTAGCTTGCGCGTAACTGTTAATGTGCAACTCGTAATCTGGCCCTCAATGTATTAGATGTGCGTGACTGGTGTCAATGTGCAACATAACTTGAGGTGTGGGTGTACAATATAAATATCTTTCATGTGCATCATCAAATTATATAAAGGCACATCAGAAACATACAATAAAATAAATCCAAAATATACCAAATTTACACTGATTACTAGGGATGGGCAAATGTGTTTATATTCAAATTCGAATGTTAGAACAAATGTTATTGTAGAAATTCGATTTAATAATAGAATGTTGATAAGAACGAATATTCTTAAAAATTCAATTTTCAAATGTTATTTACAGTTTTCGAATGTCACATTCGAATTCGAATGTGACATTCGAATTCGAATGTCACATTTGTATTTGAATGTCACTTTCGAATTTGAATATTACATTTATAAAACACACTTGTAACTTATTGCTCTGTTGCTGTAACTTATCTGCTGAGTGCTGGTGGAGAGTTATAAAAAATAGCCCTCCTACCCCACCTCACAATATTATAAAGTATCCCATTCACTATATGGCCAAACAAAAACTATGTCCAAATTCCTATTCCTTATGTTACTTGCCCTTGCAAATGATGTAGAGTCTAACCCTGGTCCCAGCAAATTCCAATCCTAGTCTTCCAGCTAAAAAAGGCCTCTCCTTTGTGCACTTTAATATCCGCAGCTTACTACCAAAAATTGATGCACTGCAAGCTTGGTGTTTACAATACAAGCCCAAAATCATTGTTATCTCTGAATCATGGCTAACTGCAAAAATACCTGACTCTGCAATTGCAATACATGGGTATTCATGCCATAGAATTGACAGAGCACAGAGAGGAGGCGGCATTGTTATTTATGTTGATAATTCCACAAAGTTCACCCCCGTTCAAAAATCTAGCTCTCCTGCCACCTTTGATTTCCTTTCTGGCACAATTGAGATACCATGTAGTAAATCAATCATTGTTGCAGGAATCTACCGCCCACCTAGCTCCCCTGTGCATTCCATTACTGACATAGGCCATCTCCTTAGTGAAACCATAGCTCAAAACCCAAAAAGTGAAATTTTGGTTTTCGGAGATTTTAATATTGATTGGCTGAATCCAAAAAATAAGAGTTGTCGCACGCTATTTAAATCTTTGCAGCTAACGCAATTAATCTCCTCCCAAACTCGCATAAATATCAAAAGCCATAACCATACCCTGCTCAACAGGATTTTCTCCACTTCTCCTGACCAAATCCAGGAGGCAGGTGTTCTCCCTAAAAATTTCAGTGACAACTGCATAGTGTACTGCGTGCGCAAAATAAAGGCAACTAAATCCCCTCCCAAGGTTAAAATCACCAGGTCCTTCAAAACATTTAATATTCAATCATTTCTAAATGACATCAAGAACCTCCCCTGGCACAGATTAAACCTAATCCCAGATCTAGACTCTGCAGTTGAATTCTTTCAGTCTGAACTCCTACTAGTTTGGAATTTACATGCCCCGCTGCGTAAGGTGAGAGTAAAAGGAGCACACTTAAATTGGATCACAGTTGACCTCATTCAAATGTACCAGTTTCAGGATTCATTGTGGTCAAAGTTCAAGCATACTGGCTCTATGAACGATCACTGTGTATACAGACAATGGCGAAATATATACACTAAACAAACAAAATTGGCCAAGGCCCAATATTTCTGTGAAAATCTGAACAATAACATATCTAACCCTAGAAAGTTTTGGAAACTCATAAATAACTTACAAAATCCACCAATCCACTCCCAACCCTCCACTGTCAATGTGGATAACCAAATCCTGCAACTCCCCTTAGAAGTAGCAAATGCCTTTAACAATTATTTTGTCGGATGCTCCACTACCCTGATTGAATAAATGGCACGAATCTTGAAACTAGAAATGTGGATCAGGCCCCACTAAAACAGCAAAGACCCAATATAGAGAAGTTCAATTTTAGACCTGTACCCATCAATGTCATTAAGAAACACCTTAATAATCTTAAAATGAAAAGACAGTCTGGACCTGATCAAATCCCAGCAATGCTGTTGAAGCTCAGTGCACCGGCAATTGCTAAGCCTGTCACAACCCTAATTAATGAATCCTTGATGTCTGGATACATACCCAAACTCTGGAAAACTGCAAGAGTAGTGCCTATACATAAAAGTGGGGAGTTAACCTTGGTTTCTAACTATCCCCCTATATCATTGCTCCCAGTATTGTCAAAAATGTTAGAAAAATGCGTCCATACTTTCTAACTATCTGACCCTGATCAATCAGGTTTTCGCCTGAATCACTCCACTACAACTGCCATCCTAAAAGTTTGCAACGACATCCAAACTGGCATGGAACAAGGAGAACTAACTGGAGCTATTTTCCTTGATTTTGCAAAGGCCTTTGACACAGTAGACCACGACATAATACTGCTCAAACTAAAAAACTCTGGTATTGCTGATCGTCCGTTAACCTGGTTTCGATCATATGTATCGGATAGATCACAATATGTCTCCATTTCTAACAGTGACTCCCTCCCTCTCCCAGTCATGTGTGCTGTTCCCCAAGGTTCCATTCTCGGCCCCCTACTATTCACATTATTTATAAATGATCTGCCTAATGTCTGCAAATCCTCAACTGTACATATGTACGCAGATGACACGGTAATCTATGCAAACAAATCTGATCTGCAGCAGCTTGAAGCAGTGCTCCAAGACCAGTTCACATAGATAGAAAAGTGGATCTCAAAAAACAAACTCTTCCTAAACACTGACAAAACTGTCACAATGATCTTTGGAACGAGACCTAAATTACACAAATTACAAAATTCCCATCTTCGCATCAAAACAAAATCCAATTGCACACTGACTGCAGTACACTCTTTCAAATACTTGGCTATGTTGTTAGACCCTAATCTATCTTTTGGCCTCCACATAGAAAAACTTGCATCTAAACTTTATCCAAAACTAAGTGCCCTGTACAGAAACAAATCTTGCCTCATCCCTACAGTAAAAGAAAAGATTGTACAGCAAATGCTGATGCCTATCATGGATTATATGGACGTAGTATACGCACCTGCACCGCAAACTCACCTTAATAAACTTAATACATTGTATAACTCATTCTGCCGCTTTGTGCTACAATGTAACTACAGGACCCACCATTGTGACATGCTAAAAGAACTAAACTGGCTGACGCTGGAATCCAGACGCACTCTCCATCTTTCCTGCCTTGTGTTTAAGAGCCTTTCTGGGAAGCTCCCACCCTACCTGAGCAGAATGCTCTCCCGGCTATTCCCACCTCCTATAACCTCCGATCCAGTACCAGCATATTATTTAGCTTGCCTCAATACAAAAAGAAAGCAGCTCAATCCTCCTTTTCCGACAGAGTGCCACAGTTATGGAATGACCTCCCGCACACTTCCCCAAGCCTAATATCCTTTAAGAGATCCCTCTCTACATATCTCAAAACAGAATGCACCTGTCATGGTTGATTATATATTTCCTACCTGTTCTATGTTACATTTTTGCATATTTTGTGTATTATTATTGTTTTTGTATTTTATTGTACCCTATTGTATCAATTGCAATGTTTTGTGATCCCAGGACATACTTGAAAACGAGAGAAATCTCAATGTATCCTTCCTGGTAAAATATTTTATAAATAAATAATAAATAAATAAATAAATAAATTGTAGACTAGAAACACTATTTTGAATTTGAATGTCACATTTCGAATCAAATATCACATTCAAATCGAATATCACATTCAAATTTGAATATTACATTTATAAAACACAGTATTAGACTAGAAATACTATTTCGAATTCGAATGTCACATTCGAATCGAATATCACATTCAAATCGAATATCACATTCGAATCGAATATCACATTTATTAAACACAGTTGTAAACTAGAAATACTATTTCGAATTCGAATGTGACATTCAAATTCGAATGTCACATTCGAATTCGAATATTACATTTGAAACACAGTATTAGACTAGAAATACTATTTCAAATTCGAATGTGACATTCAAATGTAGCATTCGAATTTGAATATTACATTTATTAAACACAGTTGTAGACTAGAATCACTATTTCAACTTTGAATGTCACATTCGAATTTGAATATTACATTTCGAAATTGACTGAATACATAGCTAAACATTCTATTATTCTAACGAATATTTTCAAATTTTATTGAAAAATTCAATGTTATATAAACATTCGAAATTCGATTTGAACGAACAAATGCATAAAAATTTGTTTTAAATTTCGAATTTTTAGAAACATTCGCCGATCCCTACTGATTACCTGGTGCTAATGAGTGACACCAACTGCAATGCTTCATATGCAGTATAAATTTAGTTAGGGTTTATTGCACTTTGGAGTTGCAGTTGGGGTAAATTGTACTGGTGTTTGGGTACTAATTAACTACATTGGGTGCTTAGCTGAGTTTAGGTTTTAAATGCTGAAGTGGGACCAGGACAGCAAGGAAAAGTTTATTTAAGTTTTAATTACTAACTTTTAAATTGTCTGTTTTGTTCTACCTATTCATTGTACACCATATACAGTTGCAAGGCTTGAAGAGATTGATTCATAAATTCACACATTAAATGGTATCTAATTTTAAAAACTTCTCCATTGGTATTTGAAATAAATGTAGATGCTGTATTTCATATGTCAGAACATGTCAAACATATAGATCATCCACAATGTTATATTCCTTCCAGTTTACACACAATCACTAGAATTTAATTATAAAGGATAATTTTACATTTAATGAGCCCGTGAGATATGGGGTCTAAGTTCTTTCTCAATAAGGGATCACTTAAAGGGACACTAAAGTCAAACAAACTTTCAAGATTCAGATAGAGCATGCAGTTTTAACCCCTTAATGACCAGCAATGTGCAGGGTATGTTGCTGGTCGTTAAGGGTTAAAAAAACTTTCCAATTTGCTTCAATTATTACTTTGTTCTGATTCTTTTATTTTTAAAGTTTCATACACACCAATTCCTATTGAGCATGTGCAAGAATGGAAGCAAACTTTGAAATTTCTCTTAAAAATAATTTGATAATTTGAAAATCTAGAGAAAATAGAGAATTTGTTTTCTTAAATATTTTAATATTTCATGCATTATAGTTAAAATTACCCATAAAACATTGGTCTCTTGTTTAACCCTTAAATTCTAAAATTTTCTAAAAAAAAACATTTTCTTTTTATTTACATTTGGTAGCATTTAATATGAGCTTCAATAATATTTATATTATACCCCTTTTCAAAAAATCTAATTTTCAAAGTAGCAATTATGTTTTAAAAAGCTGATCATTTCATTTAGGCCATGTCAACATAGTTGCTGATAAGGAATTGTCTCCAGCCTTTAAGCGTTAAACATCCCCTGGCAGTTACCATTGTCTTGATTTTATATCTTTGCTCTTCCTAAATAACAGCCATGTTTACTAGTATCGGCTCCTATTGAAATCAATGATTTTTTATTTGATCCCTTTGTACAATGTCTGAGGATAATAATTTTTTACATGAGTAAAATGTACCTTCTGTAACTCAAAACCATCCTGATAAGTGTTAATATTATTAATGCCATTTGTGTATAGGCATAATGGGTATACTAGCAATGTTTGCTAAATGATTTTAATATTTTAAAAGTATTTTTTAAGAGTTTTCAATCATTAATTGATAAAATCAAGAAGAACAGAGCAGAAAAAATATTTTCTCTAAGAAGGAAGTGGTTTCCACAACTGATCTCACCTTTATAATGGAATTTGAACAATTCTCATTCTGTAAATCATAAAACCCTTAATTCAGAGGTTTAAAATATTGACAAAAGTTGCAAACCTCACTGTACAGAACAAGGTTTGTCTTTGCCAGATTTCTATTACTGTATGGACATAGTGGCACAATGATCGAGATATTGTAAATTGAGATTATTCAATTCACGATTGTTTTAGAAACCCTGTTTAAAAAGGCAGTATAACTTATAATAAAGAAAACGCAAATCTAAAATAAAAAATATATATTTTAAAAAGTTGCATTCATGATTTACAATTTTTATCTTTTCCAAAGTATCATGTTAGCAGTACAATATATTTTGTATATGTCTATTACATACATATAATATGTACATTTGTTTAATACTCAATACCAACAGACTATACAATAGTAATGGTTAGATGTAAACATGTTTAAAGGCCCTTTTTATGCTTATCATCTGTCACGTTTGAGCTAGTAAAATGTAATGTAAAGTATGTAACCTGTGTATAAGATGAAAGTGAAGGGATTTTGTGAAGCACTATTTTTACAGTTTTACACCTTTCAGTTATCGGCAGCAATGAAAATGCAGTCAATGGGGCCGATTTATGATGCTGCGAATGCAGCAGTTTCCGAGCGAGCCTTCAGGCTCATCAGAAACATAAGTTAAGAAGCAGCGGTCTTAAGACAGCTTCTCTTTAACTCGTCCACCACCTATGAGGTGGCGAACAGCAATCATCCCGATCAGATATGATCGGGATGATTAACAACCCCTGCTAGCGGCGGTTGGCCACAAATTTGCAGGGGGCTGTATTGCACAAGAATTTCACATGAAATGCTTGTGCAATGATAAATACCGACAGTGTATGCTGTCAGCATTTATCAATGTCGGGCGGATATGATCGCTACAGTGGATCATGTCCGTCCGAACATGATAAATCCGCCCCTAAGTGTGCTAAAACTGGCTAATAAGAATGTTTTTTTTTCCACTGGAAATAGCAATTATTCATAAAATCTACAAAAACTATTCTTTTTAACTCCTTAAGGACCGGGCATTTCAGACTAAAACTTCCCCAAAAGACCAGAGAATTTTTGCCATCACTACATTTAAACAGAAATAGAGCTTTTTTTAGTTTACCTATCAAAACTATATATATATTTTTTTTTTAGTAGACAACCCAAAGTATTGATCTAGGTCCATTTTGGTATATTTCATGCCACCATTTCACCGCCAAATGCGATCAAATAATTTTTTTTTAACTTTTTCACAAACTTTAGGTTTCTCACTGAAATTATTTACAAACACCTTGTGCAATCATGGCACAAAAGGTTGTAAAATCTTCTCTGGGATCCTCTTTGTTCAGAAATAGCAGACATATATGGCTTTGCCATAGCTTTTTGGTAATTAGAAGGCCGCTAATTGCAGCTGCGCACCACACTTTTATTATGCCCATTAGTGAAGGGGTTAATCAGGTAGCTTGTAAGGTTAATTTTAGCTTTAGTGTAGAGATTACCCTTCCCACACTTCTCAGCCCCTGATCCTTACCTGATCCCTCTCAAATAGCTCTCTTCCCTCCCCACGCCCCACTGGTCGCCCCCATCTAAAGTATTGGCAGACATTCTGCCAGTATGCAGTTTTATACCTTTTTTTTAATCTATTTATATTTATTTTTTAATTATTATTATTTTATTCAGTGTAGGATTACCTCCCTGATTCCTCCAAACCTTCCCCCCTCTATAAAATAATTTCCACCATCTTAGGTACTGGCAGCTGTTTGTCAGTACCCAGTTTTCTATCATTTTTCATTTTATATTTAATAATAAAAAATAAAAAAATCTGTAGTGTAGCAGTCTCCACCTCATTTAACTCAACCCCTCCCCATCCCCTTCCAAGATCGCTTTCCCCCCTCTAATCCACCCTCCACTATATGACCACCTTCTCCTCTGTCCCTCTCTGCATCGGTACCTCTGCAAATCTATTTCTGCTCTGCCCACTCACTAACTTTTGCAGGAGGAACTAAGTTTCCTCTGGACAGAGAACAAAACACTTCAGTAAACACTGCTGCTGCTGATGGGAGGAGCTGGAGCACATTCTGGTTAGACGGATAGTGAGATCCTCTAGTTATGGGCAGTAACACTTCCTACAATACACTAAATGCAAGCTGTCAGCAGTCCTGCTTGTGTTATCACCACACAATCTGTGGAACACATGGTTCTTACATTTCTTTGTGGCTTGCTCTGGGGTTATTTAGCTCCCTTCAGCAGAGGCAAAAGCAGCTATTTCAATTGATAACATAGATTAAAACAATTTAATACACTCCAGAAAGTGAAATAGGTTTTAATTTGTTTTATTAATCAAAGTGTAATTTAGCGTTTTGCGAATTTGGGGGGATGGGGCGGTTTAGGGGTTAATAGGTTTATTTAGGTGTTCACAATGTCGGGGAGTGTCGGATTAGGGGTTAATAACTTTTATTAGTGTCGGCGATGTCGGGGAGCGGCGGTTTAAGGGTTATTATATTTCAATAGTGTTGGTGTTATGGGTAGGCGGCAGATTAGGGGTTAATAACTTTATTTAATAGTTGAGATGTGGGTGGGCGGCAGATTAAGGGTTTATAGGTTTAATATAGTGTTTGCGATGCGGGAGGGTGGAGGTTTAGGGGTTAATAGGTAGTACAAAAAATCCATAATTACTGCTCTCAGATGACGGTTTGGATCGTATCGGTATAGGCTGTAATGCAAGCATTTTAGCCTGAACGCACACCCTGTAATACCGACGCTATGAAAATCCCACACAAAAACTTTATTTTTTGAGTGCGGAATGGATATTGCAATACAGACTAAAATGCTTGCAGTATAGCTATACCGGCACGGCTCGTAATATGCGTTCCTGGCCATTCCAGCGTAATGGCCAATATTTCAGCAATAAAAGCCGTACTGCACCGTAACGCAAAACTCATAATCTAGCCGAATGTGTGATAACTTAAAGGGAGAGTCTACACCAGAATTTTTATTGTTTTAAAAGATAGATAATCCCTTTATTACCCATTCCCCAGTTATGCATAACCAACACAGTTATATTTATATACTTTTAACCTCTGTGATTATCTTGTATCTAAGCCTCTGCAAACTGCCCCTTTATTTCAGTTCTTTTGACAAACTTGCAGTTTAGCCAATCAGTGCCTGCTCCCAGATAACTTCACGTGCACAAGCACAGTGTTATCTATATGAAACACATGAACTAACACCCTCTAGTGGTGAAAAACTGTTAAAATGCATTCTAAAAAGAGGTGGCCTTCAGGTCTAAGAAATTAGCATATGAACCTCCTAGTTTAAGCTTTCAACTAAGAATACCAAGAGAACAAAGCAAAATTGGTGATAAAAGTAAATTGGAAAATTGTTTAAAATTACATCCCTTTCTGAATCATGAAAGTTTATTTTGGCCTAGACTGTCCCTTTAAGGACTTTGAATATCGCAACCATGCTAACTTCTTCTCCCCATAAACTTTAATGGAGTGCACTTTCAGAAAAACCTAACACTTATCGCATGCTAACCTGACACCATGTTAGACCAAGTGCGCTCAACCCAAAAGGTAGTTATGCATATTCTATCTTCCAATGTTATTCCCACAGAATAATTTTTATTTTTTTATTTTTAAATAGATATTTCTATATATATCTCATTAATTTAAAAAAAAAAATATATATTATATATATATATATCTACTAGTGTTAAAGCCTGTGTACACAGGCCAACATGTTTAAGGAAAGCAATATACCTATTAGGAGGCATTGTGCACTTTTATCTTGAGCCCACATTCATCCTTAAGGTCAGGTATGCAGCTACCAAACTCCTCCCCCCCCCTCCCTCATTTACCACCTCTCCCTCCAAGAACCTTTCCCTACCCTCTGATCCCCTCATAAATTCGGATCCCCTCTCCCTCCTTCCCTCTCCCTCCTTCCCCCTCCTTGCCGCTCACAACATTTTTGCACACACTCATCCTTAAGGCCAGGTATGTAGCTGCCCAACGCCCTCCCCCCTCCCTCATGGGGCATGCAGAATAGAGCAATCTCAAAACTTTTAGTGAGATTGCGACAGAGAGAGAGGCTTAACGACATCGCTCGCATTTGTCTCACGCAGTCTCTACTGCACATCAGCGCTGGTCATTAAGAGGTTATGGCCAGGTATGTTTGTCTTGCGCAGTCTCTACTGTGATTTGGAAAGAATATATATGGACTCTAGAAAGAGACCACAATATTCACAATACACAGGCGCTAAACAGCTTAAAATAGGTATTGAAAACGTGATTTTTAAACCATATAATGCAGTGAATATATGCTTGCAAATAACACCCAGTGCGAACTGAATCAACAAAGATGTGTGAACAACAGAAGTGTATAAAATATATATTTAATTTCATAAATAAAATAAAATCATTAAAATATTTATACATATACAGGCGCTGATCAGGTGCAATATTGAAGTGTAGCATACATTTGAACAATAATGGGATACAAAAATTGTGATAATAGAACAACGTGAGAGGTTTAATGTTTCCCAGTATGAGATTCGATGCGATGATTTTTCCAAATGGCCCAGACTTTGAAGAAGGATTTATGTCTTCAATGGGAGCTGGAACGAGATGAGGAAGACCAATAAACGACAGAAAAGGCAACAAAATAAGGTTTTCACTTTTACTTACACCGGAGGTCGGTGGTTGAATCCTGCAAGTTCCTTTTCGTGGCGTAAAACTCCAAACCGCACCGGGCAGCAAAAGTCTATCCAGCAGAATATGCAAACACCTTTGCACAGGTGACTGGAAATGATGCACCTACGGAGGCCGGAGAGAGACAAAAATAGAGCACAAAAGAGCAACGCGTTTCAACCCGTAAACCGGGTCTTTTTCAAGCTCCCAACAGATAGATAAGTGTGTCATATATAGCCGATAAAATCAGGCTATTGGCTCAATTGCATCAGTGGGCGTATATTTTCCAAAACAATTTCTTAGCCATAATGTTTTATATATCACAGTTCACTCAATCATTCAACATATATTGTGTCAAAGAACAACTGATATTGTATCAGAAAACAAATTACATGTATATGTATATGTCTCTATTTGTGAAGCACAACTTCAGTTGTATCCATTCCGCACGGGGGTTATTATGACCATATATAAAAATGTAAAACAACTTCTTATAAAAATTCAAATATAATTTATAATCAAATTAGAATGTATATTTGAAAAAGTAATGATAAATAAATTTGGGGAAAAAATATATATATATAGAAAACACATAGATAAAATATATTTTCTACAAAAAAATATATATATAAAATGCATATATTAGTGACAATCAAAAAAGAGTATCTTGAGGAAGAGCAGCAAATAACACTAGAAAGATACATGGATAACTTAAAATTAACAATAGAAAACTATGTATATAAGCTGGTTATATAGAATAGGAGTTCAATCTTTTAGGAAACAGCCAATGTCAAAATCGACATTTAGACCTAGTGGATGTAACGTTTTTAGATCAAAAATCCATTTGCTTTCTCTTCTTAAAAGATCATTATTTATATTTCCTCCTCTCCATTTCTTTTGACTTTTTCTATTCCAAGATAAGAGAATTGACTTAGATTCCCATTATTACACATACCAAAATGTTTAG
Source organism: Bombina bombina (assembly GCF_027579735.1). Taxonomy (NCBI): domain Eukaryota; kingdom Metazoa; phylum Chordata; class Amphibia; order Anura; family Bombinatoridae; genus Bombina; species Bombina bombina. The sequence continues at coordinate 1,092,634,233 of NC_069501.1, read as the reverse complement.
CAATCGGTAGGTCTTTATTTCTTTTTAATGTAAAATTTTCTATGGACCACATATGTTCTCTAATACGTGTACGTAGGGGTCTGGAGGTCTCACCTGTATATTGTAGACCACATTTACACTGAATGATATAAATAATGTTGCTATCTGAGCATCTGATAAGGTCTTTTATCTTGTATGATTTTCCTGTTACATTTGATTTGAATTCTCTACATTTGGTTGAATGTTCACAAGATTTGCAGGTTAAACAGGGATAGAAGCCTAAGAGACTATTGCCCATTACGTCCAATTGGTTAACACCATTTGTACGGCTATTACTGTCATATGTTGGTGCTAGAATGGTCTTAAGATTTTTCACTTTTTTGTACACTACTTGTGGTCTTGATGGAAGACTTGGACCTAATATTTCGTCATTTTTAAGTAACTTCCAGTGCTTGTTCAGAATCTTTTCTAGTAAATATTTATTTTGGCTATAATTTGTAATAAATGGAATGAATATCTGCTCAGTCCCTTCCCTATCTTTCTTGGCAGTGTATTTGGTTTGTTTAGATTTGGCGATTAATAAAGAATTTCTATCAACTAATCGAACCTCATTAAGAGTTTTCTCTATCTCGCTTTCTCTATAACCTCTCTCTATAAATTTTTGTTTTATCAGACTTGAATTCTTTATTAATCGCCAAATCTAAACAAACCAAATACACTGCCAAGAAAGATAGGGAAGGGACTGAGCAGATATTCATTCCATTTATTACAAATTATAGCCAAAATAAATATTTACTAGAAAAGATTCTGAACAAGCACTGGAAGTTACTTAAAAATGACGAAATATTAGGTCCAAGTCTTCCATCAAGACCACAAGTAGTGTACAAAAAAGTGAAAAATCTTAAGACCATTCTAGCACCAACATATGACAGTAATAGCCGTACAAATGGTGTTAACCAATTGGACGTAATGGGCAATAGTCTCTTAGGCTTCTATCCCTGTTTAACCTGCAAATCTTGTGAACATTCAACCAAATGTAGAGAATTCAAATCAAATGTAACAGGAAAATCATACAAGATAAAAGACCTTATCAGATGCTCAGATAGCAACATTATTTATATCATTCAGTGTAAATGTGGTCTACAATATACAGGTGAGACCTCCAGACCCCTACGTACACGTATTAGAGAACATATGTGGTCCATAGAAAATTTTACATTAAAAAGAAATAAAGACCTACCGATTGCTAAACATTTTGGTATGTGTAATAATGGGAATCTAAGTCAATTCTCTTATCTTGGAATAGAAAAAGTCAAAAAGAAATGGAGAGGAGGAAATATAAATAATGATCTTTTAAGAAGAGAAAGCAAATGGATTTTTGATCTAAAAACGTTACATCCACTAGGTCTAAATGTCGATTTTGACATTGGCTGTTTCCTAAAAGATTGAACTCCTATTCTATATAACCAGCTTATATACATAGTTTCTATTGTTAATTTTAAGTTATCCATGTATCTTTCTAGTGTTATTTGCTGCTCTTCCTCAAGATACTCTTTTTTGATTGTCACTAATATATGCATTTTATATATATATTTTTTTGTAGAAAATATATTTTATCTATGTGTTTTCTATATATATATATTTTTTCCCCAAATTTATTTATCATTACTTTTTCAAATATACATTCTAATTTGATTATAAATTATATTTGAATTTTTATAAGAAGTTGTTTTACATTTTTATATATGGTCATAATAACCCCCGTGCGGAATGGATACAACTGAAGTTGTGCTTCACAAATAGAGACATATACATATACATGTAATTTGTTTTCTGATACAATATCAGTTGTTCTTTGACACAATATATGTTGAATGATTGAGTGAACTGTGATATATAAAACATTATGGCTAAGAAATTGTTTTGGAAAATATACGCCCACTGATGCAATTGAGCCAATAGCCTGATTTTATCGGCTATATATGACACACTTATCTATCTGTTGGGAGCTTGAAAAAGACCCGGTTTACGGGTTGAAACGCGTTGCTCTTTTGTGCTCTATTTTTGTCTCTCTCCGGCCTCCGTAGGTGCATCATTTCCAGTCACCTGTGCAAAGGTGTTTGCATATTCTGCTGGATAGACTTTTGCTGCCCGCTGCGGTTTGGAGTTTTACGCCACGAAAAGGAACTTGCAGGATTCAACCACCGACCTCCGGTGTAAGTAAAAGTGAAAACCTTATTTTGTTGCCTTTTCTGTCGTTTATTGGTCTTCCTCATCTCGTTCCAGCTCCATTGAAGACATAAATCCTTCTTCAAAGTCTGGGCCATTTGGAAAAATCATCGCATCGAATCTCATACTGGGAAACATTAAACCTCTCACGTTGTTCTATTATCACAATTTTTGTATCCCATTATTGTTCAAATGTATGCTACACTTCAATATTGCACCTGATCAGCGCCTGTATATGTATAAATATTTTAATGATTTTATTTTATTTATGTAATTAAATATATATTTTATACACTTCTGTTGTTCACACATCTTTGTTGATTCAGTTCGCACTGGGTGTTATTTGCAAGCATATATTCACTGCATTATATGGTTTAAAAATCACGTTTTCAATACCTATTTTAAGCTGTTTAGCGCCTGTGTATTGTGAATATTGTGGTCTCTTTCTAGAGTCCATATATATTCTTTCCAAATCACAGTAGAGACTGCGCAAGACAAACATACCTGGCCATAACCTCTTAATGACCAGCGCTGATGTGCAGTAGAGACTGCGTGAGACAAATGCGAGCGATGGTCGTTAAGCCTCTCTCTCTGTCGCAATCTCACTAAAAGTTTTGAGATTGCTCTATTTCTGCATGCCCCATGAGGGAGGGGGGAGGGAGTTGGGCAGCTACATACCTGGCCTTAAGGATGAGTGTGTGCAAAAATGTTGTGAGCGGCAAGGAGGGGGAAGGAGGGAGAGGGAAGGAGGGAGAGGGGATCCGAATTTATGAGGGGATCAGAGGGTAGGGAAAGGTTCTTGGAGGGAGAGGTGGGTAAATGAGGGAGGGGGGGGGGAGGAGTTTGGTAGCTGCATACCTGACCTTAAGGATGAATGTGGGCTCAAGATAAAAGTGCACAATGCCTCCTAATAGGTATATTGCTTTCCTTAAACATGTTGGCCTGTGTACACAGGCTTTAACACTAGTAGATATATATATATATATATATATATATTTTTTTTTTTTAAATTAATGAGATATATATAGAAATATCTATTTAAAAATAAAAAAATAAAAATTATTCTGTGGGAATAACATTGGAAGATAGAATATGCATAACTACCTTTTGGGTTGAGCGCACTTGGTCTAACATGGTGTCAGGTTAGCATGCGATAAGTGTTAGGTTTTTCTGAAAGTGCACTCCATTAAAGTTTATGGGGAGAAGAAGTTAGCATGGTTGCGATATTCAAAGTCCTTAAAGGGACAGTCTAGGCCAAAATAAACTTTCATGATTCAGAAAGGGATGTAATTTTAAACAATTTTCCAATTTACTTTTATCACCAATTTTGCTTTGTTCTCTTGGTATTCTTAGTTGAAAGCTTAAACTAGGAGGTTCATATGCTAATTTCTTAGACCTGAAGGCCACCTCTTTTTAGAATGCATTTTAACAGTTTTTCACCACTAGAGGGTGTTAGTTCATGTGTTTCATATAGATAACACTGTGCTTGTGCACGTGAAGTTATCTGGGAGCAGGCACTGATTGGCTAAACTGCAAGTTTGTCAAAAGAACTGAAATAAAGGGGCAGTTTGCAGAGGCTTAGATACAAGATAATCACAGAGGTTAAAAGTATATAAATATAACTGTGTTGGTTATGCATAACTGGGGAATGGGTAATAAAGGGATTATCTATCTTTTAAAACAATAAAAATTCTGGTGTAGACTCTCCCTTTAAGTTATCACACATTCGGCTAGATTATGAGTTTTGCGTTACGGTGCAGTACGGCTTTTATTGCTGAAATATTGGCCATTACGCTGGAATGGCCAGGAACGCATATTACGAGCCGTGCCGGTATAGCTATACTGCAAGCATTTTAGTCTGTATTGCAATATCCATTCCGCACTCAAAAAATAAAGTTTTTGTGTGGGATTTTCATAGCGTCGGTATTACAGGGTGTGCGTTCAGGCTAAAATGCTTGCATTACAGCCTATACCGATACGATCCAAACCGTCATCTGAGAGCAGTAATTATGGATTTTTTGTACTACCTATTAACCCCTAAACCTCCACCCTCCCGCATCGCAAACACTATATTAAACCTATAAACCCTTAATCTGCCGCCCACCCACATCTCAACTATTAAATAAAGTTATTAACCCCTAATCTGCCGCCTACCCATAACACCAACACTATTGAAATATAATAACCCTTAAACCGCCGCTCCCCGACATCGCCGACACTAATAAAAGTTATTAACCCCTAATCCGACACTCCCCGACATTGTGAACACCTAAATAAACCTATTAACCCCTAAACCGCCCCATCCCCCCAAATTCGCAAAACGCTAAATTACACTTTGATTAATAAAACAAATTAAAACCTATTTCACTTTCTGGAGTGTATTAAATTGTTTTAATCTATGTTATCAATTGAAATAGCTGCTTTTGCCTCTGCTGAAGGGAGCTAAATAACCCCAGAGCAAGCCACAAAGAAATGTAAGAACCATGTGTTCCACAGATTGTGTGGTGATAACACAAGCAGGACTGCTGACAGGCTTGCATTTAGTGTATTGTAGGAAGTGTTACTGCCCATAACTAGAGGATCTCACTATCCGTCTAACCAGAATGTGCTCCAGCTCCTCCCATCAGCAGCAGCAGTGTTTACTGAAGTGTTTCTGTTCTCTGTCCAGAGGAAACTTAGTTCCTCCTGCAAAAGTTAGTGAGTGGGCAGAGCAGAAATAGATTTGCAGAGGTACCGATGCAGAGAGGGACAGAGGAGAAGGTGGTCATATAGTGGAGGGTGGATTAGAGGGGGGAAAGCGATCTTGGAAGGGGATGGGGAGGGGTTGAGTTAAATGAGGTGGAGACTGCTACACTACAGATTTTTTTATTTTTTATTATTAAATAAAAATGAAAAATGATAGAAAACTGGGTACTGACAAACAGCTGCCAGTACCTAAGATGGTGGAAATTATTTTATAGAGGGGGGAAGGTTTGGAGGAATCAGGGAGGTAATCCTACACTGAAGAAAATAATAATAATTAAAAAATAAATATAAATAGATTAAAAAAAAGGTATAAAACTGCATACTGGCAGAATGTCTGCCAATACTTTAGATGGGGGCGACCAGTGGGGCGTGGGGAGGGAAGAGAGCTATTTGAGAGGGATCAGGTAAGGATCAGGGGCTGAGAAGTGTGGGAAGGGTAATCTCTACACTAAAGCTAAAATTAACCTTACAAGCTACCTGATTAACCCCTTCACTAATGGGCATAATAAAAGTGTGGTGCGCAGCTGCAATTAGCGGCCTTCTAATTACCAAAAAGCTATGGCAAAGCCATATATGTCTGCTATTTCTGAACAAAGAGGATCCCAGAGAAGATTTTACAACCTTTTGTGCCATGATTGCACAAGGTGTTTGTAAATAATTTCAGTGAGAAACCTAAAGTTTGTGAAAAAGTTAAAAAAAAATTATTTGATCGCATTTGGCGGTGAAATGGTGGCATGAAATATACCAAAATGGACCTAGATCAATACTTTGGGTTGTCTACTAAAAAAAAAATATATATATAGTTTTGATAGGTAAACTAAAAAAAGCTCTATTTCTGTTTAAATGTAGTGATGGCAAAAATTCTCTGGTCTTTTGGGGAAGTTTTAGTCTGAAATGCCCGGTCCTTAAGGAGTTAAAAAGAATAGTTTTTGTAGATTTTATGAATAATTGCTATTTCCAGTGGAAAAAAAGAACATTCTTATTAGCCAGTTTTAGCACACTTAGGGGCGGATTTATCATGTTCGGACGGACATGATCCACTGTAGCGATCATATCCGCCCGACATTGATAAATGCTGACAGCATACACTGTCGGTATTTATCATTGCACAAGCATTTCATGTGAAATTCTTGTGCAATACAGCCCCCTGCAAATTTGTGGCCAACCGGCCGCTAGCAGGGGTTGTTAATCATCCCGATCATATCTGATCGGGATGATTGCTGTTCGCCACCTCATAGGTGGTGGACGAGTTAAAGAGAAGCTGTCTTAAGACCGCTGCTTCTTAACTTATGTTTCTGATGAGCCTGAAGGCTCGCTCGGAAACTGCTGCATTCGCAGCATCATAAATCGGCCCCATTGACTGCATTTTCATTGCTGCCGATAACTGAAAGGTGTAAAACTGTAAAAATAGTGCTTCACAAAATCCCTTCACTTTCATCTTATACACAGGTTACATACTTTACATTACATTTTACTAGCTCAAACGTGACAGATGATAAGCATAAAAAGGGCCTTTAAACATGTTTACATCTAACCATTACTATTGTATAGTCTGTTGGTATTGAGTATTAAACAAATGTACATATTTATATGTATGTAATAGACATATACAAAATATATTGTACTGCTAACATGATACTTTGGAAAAGATAAAAATTGTAAATCATGAATGCAACTTTTTAAAATATATATTTTTTATTTTAGATTTGCGTTTTCTTTATTATAAGTTATACTGCCTTTTTAAACAGGGTTTCTAAAACAATCGTGAATTGAATAATCTCAATTTACAATATCTCGATCATTGTGCCACTATGTCCATACAGTAATAGAAATCTGGCAAAGACAAACCTTGTTCTGTACAGTGAGGTTTGCAACTTTTGTCAATATTTTAAACCTCTGAATTAAGGGGTTTTATGATTTACAGAATGAGAATTGTTCAAATTCCATTATAAAGGTGAGATCAGTTGTGGAAACCACTTCCTTCTTAGAGAAAATATTTTTTCTGCTCTGTTCTTCTTGATTTTATCAATTAATGATTGAAAACTCTTAAAAAATACTTTTAAAATATTAAAATCATTTAGCAAACATTGCTAGTATACCCATTATGCCTATACACAAATGGCATTAATAATATTAACACTTATCAGGATGGTTTTGAGTTACAGAAGGTACATTTTACTCATGTAAAAAATTATTATCCTCAGACATTGTACAAAGGGATCAAATAAAAAATCATTGATTTCAATAGGAGCCGATACTAGTAAACATGGCTGTTATTTAGGAAGAGCAAAGATATAAAATCAAGACAATGGTAACTGCCAGGGGATGTTTAACGCTTAAAGGCTGGAGACAATTCCTTATCAGCAACTATGTTGACATGGCCTAAATGAAATGATCAGCTTTTTAAAACATAATTGCTACTTTGAAAATTAGATTTTTTGAAAAGGGGTATAATATAAATATTATTGAAGCTCATATTAAATGCTACCAAATGTAAATAAAAAGAAAATGTTTTTTTTTAGAAAATTTTAGAATTTAAGGGGTTAAACAAGAGACCAATGTTTTATGGGTAATTTTAACTATAATGCATGAAATATTAAAATATTTAAGAAAACAAATTCTCTATTTTCTCTAGATTTTCAAATTATCAAATTATTTTTAAGAGAAATTTCAAAGTTTGCTTCCATTCTTGCACATGCTCAATAGGAATTGGTGTGTATGAAACTTTAAAAATAAAAGAATCAGAACAAAGTAATAATTGAAGCAAATTGGAAAGTTTTTTTAACCCCTTAACGACCAGCAACATACCCTGCACATTGCTGGTCATTAAGGGGTTAAAACTGCATGCTCTATCTGAATCTTGAAAGTTTGTTTGACTTTAGTGTCCCTTTAAGTGATCCCTTATTGAGAAAGAACTTAGACCCCATATCTCACGGGCTCATTAAATGTAAAATTATCCTTTATAATTAAATTCTAGTGATTGTGTGTAAACTGGAAGGAATATAACATTGTGGATGATCTATATGTTTGACATGTTCTGACATATGAAATACAGCATCTACATTTATTTCAAATACCAATGGAGAAGTTTTTAAAATTAGATACCATTTAATGTGTGAATTTATGAATCAATCTCTTCAAGCCTTGCAACTGTATATGGTGTACAATGAATAGGTAGAACAAAACAGACAATTTAAAAGTTAGTAATTAAAACTTAAATAAACTTTTCCTTGCTGTCCTGGTCCCACTTCAGCATTTAAAACCTAAACTCAGCTAAGCACCCAATGTAGTTAATTAGTACCCAAACACCAGTACAATTTACCCCAACTGCAACTCCAAAGTGCAATAAACCCTAACTAAATTTATACTGCATATGAAGCATTGCAGTTGGTGTCACTCATTAGCACCAGGTAATCAGTAGGGATCGGCGAATGTTTCTAAAAATTCGAAATTTAAAACAAATTTTTATGCATTTGTTCGTTCAAATCGAATTTCGAATGTTTATATAACATTGAATTTTTCAATAAAATTTGAAAATATTCGTTAGAATAATAGAATGTTTAGCTATGTATTCAGTCAATTTCGAAATGTAATATTCAAATTCGAATGTGACATTCAAAGTTGAAATAGTGATTCTAGTCTACAACTGTGTTTAATAAATGTAATATTCAAATTCGAATGCTACATTTGAATGTCACATTCGAATTTGAAATAGTATTTCTAGTCTAATACTGTGTTTCAAATGTAATATTCGAATTCGAATGTGACATTCGAATTTGAATGTCACATTCGAATTCGAAATAGTATTTCTAGTTTACAACTGTGTTTAATAAATGTGATATTCGATTCGAATGTGATATTCGATTTGAATGTGATATTCGATTCGAATGTGACATTCGAATTCGAAATAGTATTTCTAGTCTAATACTGTGTTTTATAAATGTAATATTCAAATTTGAATGTGATATTCGATTTGAATGTGATATTTGATTCGAAATGTGACATTCAAATTCAAAATAGTGTTTCTAGTCTACAATTTATTTATTTATTTATTTATTATTTATTTATAAAATATTTTACCAGGAAGGATACATTGAGATTTCTCTCGTTTTCAAGTATGTCCTGGGATCACAAAACATTGCAATTGATACAATAGGGTACAATAAAATACAAAAACAATAATAATACACAAAATATGCAAAAATGTAACATAGAACAGGTAGGAAATATATAATCAACCATGACAGGTGCATTCTGTTTTGAGATATGTAGAGAGGGATCTCTTAAAGGATATTAGGCTTGGGGAAGTGTGCGGGAGGTCATTCCATAACTGTGGCACTCTGTCGGAAAAGGAGGATTGAGCTGCTTTCTTTTTGTATTGAGGCAAGCTAAATAATATGCTGGTACTGGATCGGAGGTTATAGGAGGTGGGAATAGCCGGGAGAGCATTCTGCTCAGGTAGGGTGGGAGCTTCCCAGAAAGGCTCTTAAACACAAGGCAGGAAAGATGGAGAGTGCGTCTGGATTCCAGCGTCAGCCAGTTTAGTTCTTTTAGCATGTCACAATGGTGGGTCCTGTAGTTACATTGTAGCACAAAGCGGCAGAATGAGTTATACAATGTATTAAGTTTATTAAGGTGAGTTTGCGGTGCAGGTGCGTATACTACGTCCATATAATCCATGATAGGCATCAGCATTTGCTGTACAATCTTTTCTTTTACTGTAGGGCTGAGGCAAGATTTGTTTCTGTACAGGGCACTTAGTTTTGGATAAAGTTTAGATGCAAGTTTTTCTATGTGGAGGCCAAAAGATAGATTAGGGTCTAACAACATAGCCAAGTATTTGAAAGAGTGTACTGCAGTCAGTGTGCAATTGGATTTTGTTTTGATGCGAAGATGGGAATTTTGTAATTTGTGTAATTTAGGTCTCGTTCCAAAGATCATTGTGACAGTTTTGTCAGTGTTTAGGAAGAGTTTGTTTTTTGAGATCCACTTTTCTATCTATGTGAACTGGTCTTGGAGCACTGCTTCAAGCTGCTGCAGATCAGATTTGTTTGCATAGATTACCGTGTCATCTGCGTACATATGTACAGTTGAGGATTTGCAGACATTAGGCAGATCATTTATAAATAATGTGAATAGTAGGGGGCCGAGAATGGAACCTTGGGGAACAGCACACATGACTGGGAGAGGGAGGGAGTCACTGTTAGAAATGGAGACATATTGTGATCTATCCGATACATATGATCGAAACCAGGTTAACGGACGATCAGCAATACCAGAGTTTTTTAGTTTGAGCAGTATTATGTCGTGGTCTACTGTGTCAAAGGCCTTTGCAAAATCAAGGAAAATAGCTCCAGTTAGTTCTCCTTGTTCCATGCCAGTTTGGATGTCGTTGCAAACTTTTAGGATGGCAGTTGTAGTGGAGTGATTCAGGCGAAAACCTGATTGATCAGGGGTCAGATAGTTAGAAAGTATGGACGCATTTTTCTAACATTTTTGACAATACTGGGAGCAATGATATAGGGGGATAGTTAGAAACCAAGGTTAACTCCCCACTTTTATGTATAGGCACTACTCTTGCAGTTTTCCAGAGTTTGGGTATGTATCCAGACATCAAGGATTCATTAATTAGGGTTGTGACAGGCTTAGCAATTGCCGGTGCACTGAGCTTCAACAGCATTGCTGGGATTTGATCAGGTCCAGACTGTCTTTTCATTTTAAGATTATTAAGGTGTTTCTTAATGACATTGATGGGTACAGGTCTAAAATTGAACTTCTCTATATTGGGTCTTTGCTGTTTTAGTGGGGCCTGATCCACATTTCTAGTTTCAAGATTCGTGCCATTTATTCAATCAGGGTAGTGGAGCATCCGACAAAATAATTGTTAAAGGCATTTGCTACTTCTAAGGGGAGTTGCAGGATTTGGTTATCCACATTGACAGTGGAGGGTTGGGAGTGGATTGGTGGATTTTGTAAGTTATTTATGAGTTTCCAAAACTTTCTAGGGTTAGATATGTTATTGTTCAGATTTTCACAGAAATATTGGGCCTTGGCCAATTTTGTTTGTTTAGTGTATATATTTCGCCATTGTCTGTATACACAGTGATCGTTCATAGAGCCAGTATGCTTGATCTTTGACCACAATGAATCCTGAAACTGGTACATTTGAATGAGGTCAACTGTGATCCAATTTAAGTGTGCTCCTTTTACTCTCACCTTACGCAGCGGGGCATGTAAATTCCAAACTAGTAGGAGTTCAGACTGAAAGAATTCAACTGCAGAGTCTAGATCTGGGATTAGGTTTAATCTGTGCCAGGGGAGGTTCTTGATGTCATTTAGAAATGATTGAATATTAAATGTTTTGAAGGACCTGGTGATTTTAACCTTGGGAGGGGATTTAGTTGCCTTTATTTTGCGCACGCAGTACACTATGCAGTTGTCACTGAAATTTTTAGGGAGAACACCTGCCTCCTGGATTTGGTCAGGAGAAGTGGAGAAAATCCTGTTGAGCAGGGTATGGTTATGGCTTTTGATATTTATGCGAGTTTGGGAGGAGATTAATTGCGTTAGCTGCAAAGATTTAAATAGCGTGCGACAACTCTTATTTTTTGGATTCAGCCAATCAATATTAAAATCTCCGAAAACCAAAATTTCACTTTTTGGGTTTTGAGCTATGGTTTCACTAAGGAGATGGCCTATGTCAGTAATGGAATGCACAGGGGAGCTAGGTGGGCGGTAGATTCCTGCAACAATGATTGATTTACTACATGGTATCTCAATTGTGCCAGAAAGGAAATCAAAGGTGGCAGGAGAGCTAGATTTTTGAACGGGGGTGAACTTTGTGGAATTATCAACATAAATAACAATGCCGCCTCCTCTCTGTGCTCTGTCAATTCTATGGCATGAATACCCATGTATTGCAATTGCAGAGTCAGGTATTTTTGCAGTTAGCCATGATTCAGAGATAACAATGATTTTGGGCTTGTATTGTAAACACCAAGCTTGCAGTGCATCAATTTTTGGTAGTAAGCTGCGGATATTAAAGTGCACAAAGGAGAGGCCTTTTTTAGCTGGAAGACTAGGATTGGAATTTGCTGGGGACCAGGGTTAGACTCTACATCATTTGCAAGGGCAAGTAACATAAGGAATAGGAATTTGGACATAGTTTTTGTTTGGCCATATAGTGAATGGGATACTTTATAATATTGTGAGGTGGGGGTAGGAGGGCTATTTTTTATAACTCTCCACCAGCACTCAGCAGATAAGTTACAGCAACAGAGCAATAAGTTACAAGTGTGTTTTATAAATGTAATATTCAAATTCGAAAGTGACATTCAAATACAAATGTGACATTCGAATTCGAATGTCACATTCGAATTCGAATGTGACATTCGAAAACTGTAAATAACATTTGAAAATTGAATTTTTAAGAATATTCGTTCTTATCAACATTCTATTATTAAATCGAATTTCTACAATAACATTTGTTCTAACATTCGAATTTGAATATAAACACATTTGCCCATCCCTAGTAATCAGTGTAAATTTGGTATATTTTGGATTTATTTTATTGTATGTTTCTGATGTGCCTTTATATAATTTGATGATGCACATGAAAGATATTTTATATTGTACACCCACACCTCAAGTTATGTTGCACATTGACACCAGTCACGCACATCTAATACATTGAGGGCCAGATTACGAGTTGCACATTAACAGTTACGCGCAAGCTAAAAGGATTTTATCGCAGCTGTTTACACGCATTTGGTGTAGCATTTGTATTACAAGTTGAAAGTAAATTAGTGAGCGCAATCGCAATTTCCCCTAGAATGATTACCGAGTCCTCAGAGCTCTGGTTAACTGTTTTGCAAAACAAAAAAAGTTGCATGAAACACTTAAAAAATACATTACAAAGTATAGTTATACTAATAATAACGCTATCTAATAAATAAATTAAAAAAATATTGCACAAAAAAATGTAATAAGGGCTCAAAGATATGAGGTCGCAGGTATTAGGAAAACAAATCAGGCAAAGAACTTTAACATAGAGATACATACATATACATGTCTAAATATGTGTATGTATGTTTGAATGTGTGTGTGTATGTAAATATATATATATATATATATATATATATATACGGTGTGTGTATGTAAATATATGTGTACATATGTATTTATATGTGTATATATGTATTTACAGATATTTATACACATATAAACACATACATACATACATACAAATATTAGTCGCGGTAATCATTGTAGCATAAATTGTGATTGCACTCAATCGATCACATTTACTTTAAACTTGTAATACCAGTGGTAAGCCTGACAAGCTCAAACACCCGCTATAAACCCCTTAACGCTCACACGCAAACGTTTGGACTCCACTCATAATTTTGCCCTAAATCAGTGCTGCATTTTGCAAGCATGGTTGAAGTATCTTTTTGTCATAACTGTATGTGTTAAGTATGTTTCTAATTTCTATTTTTTTTCATGTGTATCTAAAAAGTAATATCCTAGACATATCAATTTATATTTTTTTCTTTTAGTAGTAATAATAATGTGTTTTTATAATGTGAATTAATTTTCAAAACATTTTGGGGACAATCATAATCTTTCCAATATTTGCTCCTAATGTGAAGTTTTCAAATTGAGTGAGCAAAATACATAGTCCAAATGAAAATGGCAAATGCAAAGGCAAATTGCCCAGCTCACAAAATTACATTTGAGTTGTTTGAATTGATATTTTATCTTATTAATAAGAGTTAGCATGTTTAAAATTAACCTCTAATGCTCCAAAGTGATTTTGAATTATTACCATATGAATATGGGCATGATGGGTAATCTGGGCATGTTTGCTCTTTTTTTATATTATTGTAAATATAATTATTTTTTTTATTTTTTTCAGTCAATGGTTAAAACAAATTCTTATTTTTTTTTATAATTTCTCACATTTTTAAAATAAGCAGATTGGGACACATTATTTTTGGAAGAAAAAAAAATCTCAAAAATGTGAGTATAGCATAAAATCAAACATTTTAAGAATGTGATTGATATGAGGCTTTTCTAAGTGTTGTGTTTTAGATTTCCATTTTCTCACATTTCCTGTAAATCTTGTTTGCGGTACGATACTTCATATATTTGGCTTTTAAAAATATATACATTACAAGATCACCCACTAATAATGAACTTCACAAGATGAAATAAAAGAGGATTAATAAATCTAGACCATATATTCATATCTACATACAAAATGGCATCCTTGGCAATGTTAGTGTGTGTTGCGCATGTGCAAAATAATTCCTTAATTCCAATTTGCCTTTGAATACTCACAAATATTTAAAAAATTCTACATTTTGGTGTTGGATTCAATAAAGGAAAATGGTGCTTAAAATCTGTTTAAAGGTATCAAGTAAATGAATTGTGAACACAGAGAACAGGGCTGGCCCATGTTAAGTATAGTGCCTTTATTTCAGTAACAAGATTTATTGAATCTAGGTCATTGTGAACATTACACTCTATGGCCCTCCTCTCTTTATATTTGTCCTACAGATTATCTTTTAATCCACATGAAATGGTGATCATTAAAGGAACCGTGGGGTATCAACTCCACTGTATTTAAATTACTGCGGCTAACTCTGGCAATAGTAGATATTTAATTGGACGTGATATTCTACAAGAATATAGATAGTTTTATAGTGATACCTTTAATTTTAAATTGCTTTGTTCAACAGAAAATTATATGCATGTACAACTTTGTAAACTAGACAAAAATATCTTCATAACATTTAGATTCAATTTCTCAACAGCAGCATTAGTATATTCCAAAGATACATCTCTAAACACAATACAGATACTCTATAAAAGACAAAACATTGTATATCTTATCTGTCAATTCAAATCAAAGGTAATGAGCGTAAATTGAAAAACTTTGACAGGGAAAGGGACTTTTCGTTGTTAAGATCCTGTTTTGCAAATTTTTCCATTACTGTAACCTCAAGTAAAATTCTTCAGTGAAATTCAGGAAGCTGTGATCCCTCTAGCTGTGTGAAACTCTTACCAGTGTGGTCCCATTAACTGTGAGAATAGGTCCTGAATTGTAGTGTGAGTGCATTACTGTGTTGTATAGCTAGAGGCTAGAGCGAGCTCTGCAGTCTCTGGAGACAAAAGCTGACAGATATTATCTTTACAAGACCACAGAAGCGAAAAGAATAGGAAAGATTAAAATGAATTAATAGAACTCCAGCAGCAATTGTACTGGGGATAAAACACATCAAAAATTGAATTCTTTTGTCAAATGTGCATTCAATGGGAGGTTAATATGAATTAATCCATCAAGGTAAGTCTATCCATTCAATTCTAAAGTAAGCTGAAAATATGGATACAGTAGATATATTTGTTATCTTTCAAAATAACAATTTTGTTGACCACAACAAAAATGATAAGATGATAAATTCTTCAAATATAATCACTTGGTGTCAGTTTGAAAATAAATAAATACTTGTTTTTGAAAACTATTATCTCTCATAATATTATATAACATTATAGAACACTTATATCAAACTCATTTTTGTTTCCCTAAAACAAAAGCTGCAATAAGTGAGGCTTGTGTTTAGAGTGTTACATATGCACACTGAGAATATACTGTCCTTAGGTTGAGTCATTTATAAATAATATGGAAAGTTTGTAATTGTTTCAATATGTATCCTTGCTTCTGTTTAATACTATATGTTCCATTTTGGCTCAGTGGACTGAACTATGAAAGAAAATTGCTAACTGGTAGATTCGGGTAGATCTTAGCATCTGAAGGTATTTATATCAACAATTAATTAAAGGTTTTTTTTTTTTTTTGTTTTTTTTTCAAAAGGTTTATTAATTTTGTACATCAAATACAATTCTAAACAATCAATCTTTCCTGATTTAACAAGATCGTAATATATAACATTTTCATAATATTTACTTTCTGTTTCAGCTAATATGTAATAAAGTACATATTTGCAATATCTTGACCGCAAAAAAAAAAGAGAAAAAATTAAATCTTGTAGGGAAGATACCTATCAATGAAACATAACAATCATAATAATATAAAAAAGGTATTCCTTTTTCCCCTTTCTATTATCATAAAGAAAGAAAGCAAAAGGAAAAACTAACAAACCTCCTGTCCTTTCCCCTTTTCAACCACAGAAACAACACAAAGAATCTATCTATCTATATTGATACCTTTCCCCCCTGGGTTCTATATAAGAGATAATCAGTTTGAATTTATAATCACCGCATAAAAATAACTAAATCTCTCCCCAAAAAAAAAAAAAAAAAAAAACCTTCTCTCTCCTTCCTTCCCCCCCCCTCTGTGTTCTAAACTTAGTCGGGCCCTTCAAAAAGCCATTCCCCTCTCAATCTACAGTTTTCCATATAGATTGTATTTTTGAAGTTTCTAATTATTTTCTTTTGCTCTTCAATCTCCCTAGTTTTAATCCAATTCTCCCATTTACTAAAGAAGCGTGTTATATTGGTATCAATGTGGTATAGAGTGTCTTGTAGTTCTATAAGAAATTGGTGGTGAATAACTTCTCCAAGATTCCCAAAGGAGGGTGATCTAGCCTGTTTCCATCCCTTTAATATAAGATTTCTTGCTAACAAAATTATCATCGTTATAAATTTCTGACTTTGTAGCTGTTCTTTTTTATAGTGGAAAAAGAAGATCTGTTCTGGTTGTAAGAGCATTTGAGTTTGATAAACTTTGCTCAGCCAATAATTTATCTTTCCCCAAAATCTTTGTATCTTGGGGCAGAGCCAGAAGCTATGAATCAAGTTTGTCTTTGATTGTCTACATTTAGTGCAGAGCGTTCCTTCCCCTATACCACCCCATTTGGCAATCTTCTCAGGTGTGATATACACCATCCACATTAATTTTACATGCTGTCCACGCATAGGGATGGCTAATGATGCTTCCTCCACTCTCTCCACGCTTTTTAGTATTAGTTGCGCGGTTAAATTTGGAAAATACAGTTCCCTCCATTTTACAGTTCCAGTTTCAATATGTTGTTTGTAGTTTATATTATTTATTAGATTGTATAATGGAGATATTGAGTATTTGCCACTTTTAAAAAGCTTGATTGCCGGCACTAATGGTGCAAGATCCCAGTTGTTCCCTTGTATTTGTATTAGTTTAAGGCAATAATGCCTGATTTGTAAGAACGAAAAAAAATGTTTCTCTGAGAGGAGATATTTATTTTTGATTGTTTTGAAGTCTTCAACCTGAATTAACCCCTGGTTATTTTTTGTTAGTTGAATAATATTAGATAATCCCTTTTCTTGCCAAACTGAAAATATTTTGGATGAGAGACCCTGTTTGAATTCTGAGTTTCCTTTAATAGATAAATAACATGTTGCATAGGGATATTTACCTAGATATTTACATGTTCTGTGCCACGCTACAACTGTGTCCCTGAGCAGATCTATTCTTTTGACATATGGTGGGAGATTTTTAACCTCAAGATGGAGAATATTTTTTAAATATAAAGGTTTTATCAATCCACTTTCTATCTCTGGCAAAGTAAAATGATTACTCTCTAAGAGCCAATCTAGAGCAATCTTTGTCACTGCCACCAGGTTATATATTATTAAGTTAGGGAGACCCAGGCCCAGATATTCTTTTTTGAGTATTAATTTTTGATGGCTAAGTCTAGGCCTACTATTCGTCCATATATATTCCTTAATTGCCTGATTAGATAACTTAATCTCATGTTTCTTAATTAGAAAAGGAATATTCTGAAAAAGATATAGTAGCCTTGGGAGTGCTATCATCTTAAGTAAATTTATTTTACCAGAGAGAGAGAGAGAGTGGAAGAGAGGTCCATCTTTTGAGGGTTTCACAGAATTGTCTAATGCCATTACCAATGTTCAGAGCATACCATTCTGAAGGGTCGCTAGATATTTTAACCCCCAGATATGTCATATATTTAGTTACTTCTTTAAATATTTTTGTTTCTGATTTTTGATTTTTTTTGAAGCCATAATACTTCAGATTTAGACTGGTTAATATGATACCCTGAAAAGGAGCCGTAATTTTCTATAATCTGTCACATTTTATTAAAGTTTTTGTTTGAATTTCTAGAAAATACCAATAGATCATCTGCATAGACCGCCAACTGTATTCTCTTACCACCTATCTCAATCCCCTGTATATTATTTCTCAAAGCAATCAGTAAAGGTTCCAAAGCAATATTAAAAATTAAGGGCGACAGAGGGCATCCCTGCCTTGTCCCTCTCAAGAGGGGGAAGTAGGGTGTTTTGTTACCATTGATAATTATCGCAGCCCTAGACTCGCTGTAGAGTTTCTTGATTAAGTTAAGACTATTACCTGAATATCCAAATTTTATAAGAGAGGTAACAAGGTGGTCCCATGTAACGGAATCAAAAGCTTTACTTGCATCCAGTGATACTATTGAACTATCCTCTTTGTTAGCTTTTTTATTATATTTATCATTATACCACTGGTCTGAGATTAGTAAAAAGACTTTCCTTAAGTTAACATTTGAAGACCTTCCTTTCATGAAGCCTGTTTGATCCGGGTGTATTATTGTGTCCAATGAAGCCTGTATCCTCTTAGCTAGAATGCTAGTCATTATTTTATAATCGATGTTGAGTAGTGAGATGGGCCTGTAGGAGTCTATTAATTGTGGATCTTTTCCCGGTTTAGATATGACTATTATTGTGGATTCGTTAAAATCAGCTGATGGTTCCAATCGTCCATTCCAGAGCCCATTCAGCAGAGCATTTAATGTAGGGGTTATTTCCTCTATGAGAATTTTGTAAAATTCGGATGGAAGACCATCCGGACCTGCCGCTTTGTTATTTGCCATTGTTTTGATTATTTGTCTTATTTCATTTTCTGTAATGGGTTCATTAATTTTTGTTAGGCAATTACTTTCTATCTTTGGGACTGTCAAAGACTCCCAGAATGAGTCCTTTGTAGTAAAATTAATATGCTGTGCTGAATAGAGCTCCGTAAAATATTCAAGGAAGGCCTTTTGTATGTCCTCTGTCTGGGTCCAGGTATGATCTTTATTTTTAATTTTTTTTATGAAACGTTTAGTTTTGTGATTTTTGTCAATTCTTGCAAGAAAGCTGCCCACCTTGTTACCGTACCTATAAAACTGTGCGCAGGATTTTATATTTTCGCTAATTTCATTTTGCATAAGGTAATTGTCTCTATCTTTTTTAGCCTGAATATATTGTTGCCAATTTTCTGCAGTTTTTGCCTGGATATATCTAGAATATTTGTTAATCAAACAATTAGTTATCTGCTTTCTGTATGCGTGTGTTTTTTTATTTTGTTTTATTTGATATGCCAGAATTTCGCCTCTTAGTACGGCTTTTGCAGCATTCCAATATATATGAGTTTTGTCAAAAGAACTATTGTTAAACTGTTTATATTCAACCCATTTGGATTTTAAAAAATTTATGAACTTACTATTTTTTGCTAGATATTTTGGAAAGAAGAACTGGTTGGATTTCCGAGTCTTTTGTTTGGGATCTAATGTAATTGAGATAGGGGCATGGTCTGATATAGTTATTATATCAATAAATGTCTCCTGGATACAATCTGTTAACTTTTCTGAAGTAAGGAAATAATCTATTCTAGATAGAGTTTTTTTTTATTTCGAAAGGCATGTATACTCTCTTTCATCAGGATGTCTGATTCTATATATATCAATTAGTTTTAGATCTTGCTGAAACCTCTTTATAAGAAGGGACTCTCTTTTTCTTCTCGCTATTGTAGATTTATCTAGTAATTTTTGCCTTATTGCTTGCTCACTATTACCTCTACTTCTGTCTACTGTAGTATTGGGAGCGATATTAAAATCTCCTCCAATAATTATGGTGTTTGTGGAGTATATTAGCAGCTTATCTCGCAGACTTTGCCAAAAGTCTATATCCTCCTCATTTGGGCAATAAACATTGCAAATAACAATCTTCCTATCCGCAATTTCAACTTCTAATATGATATATCTTCCTTCCACATCTCTCACTACTTTGTCAATTTTATATTCTATTGTTTTACTAAACAAAATAGCCACTCCTTTTTTCCTTTGGTGCCCTGTGGTGTATATAACCTCTTTGACCCATCCTCCTTTTAATTTGATAGCCTCTTCCCCTTTTAGGTGTGTTTCCTGCAAGAGCAATATCTGAGCACCTAATTTTTTTGCGTACCTCAGAATAGTTTTACGTTTCATGGGTGATGTAATTCCCCCTATATTCCATGAGACTACTTTAAGACTCATTTTCACTAATCTGTGGGTTTAGCTATTTCTGATAAGACGTCCATAACTATAAAGTGTTTACAAGATAGGACATCCATAATAGCACACAAGAGAGAGAAGAAGAGAAGAGAGGGATAAAAAAAAAAAAAAAAAAAAAGTAAAATATCACTATAAATTACCAAAACTTCATTAATTCCCTTTATTTCACTGGAGGTCTTCCTCTTTCCTTCCAGTTTCCCCTCCAAGGGGGTTTTCCCCCCATAACTTAATTTTATTCTACACATTTTTCTAAAAGCAAAGTTTGTATACATTATACTCTTTTATGTATTAAACTTACAAAGTAAAACCAGTACCAAAAGATTTGAATAAGACCGGGACAAGGTTCATGTTATAGGGCCTTGTTGTCTTTCTAAACTATCTTTATGCTCTTTGAGAAACTCATTTACTTCCTCTACATCTGTAAATATCCTATTCCCTGTAGTAGTATATATGCTAAGTCTAGCTGGGTATAAAAGTCTGACTCTCCACCCTTCTTGTATTAGTTTGGTACATATTGGCGCAAGAGATCGCCGTTTATTAGATGTCTCGTAAGAGAAGTCATTAAATAACAAGAGTTTTCTACCCCTATAGTTAATTTCTCCATTTGCCTTCCGATAAGCATTCATAATTTTGATTTTTTCCTGAAAATTCAGCAGTTTCATAATAACCGGTCTACCTGTTTTATTCTTACCCTCCTCTTGTCTCTCTGAGCCTATTCTATGTATTCTCTCAATTGTTATATTTTGAGTTTCTACTCCGATGTTTAGTAGACCCATTAAATCTACCTCCACAAATCTCTTAAGATCTTTCTCCTGTATATCCTCTGTCAGGCCAATAAGACGCAGATTATTTCTTCTAGCCCTGTTTTCTAGGTCCCCAAGTTTATTTTTCATATTTTCAATCTGGGTGGACATAGTGCGTAGTGTCTGTTCCCTCTGTAGGGCCCCATCCTCAATATCTGATATTCTCTGTTCTGCATATGTGAGTCTGGTTGCAAATTGTTTTACTTCAAGTGTTAGTGAGGTGATATTATTTTGAATTAAGTCAAACTTGGGTGTAAATAGTGCGTCAAGCTGCTTAATTAATTCTTTGTTGTTAGAGCTTTGTGAAAGACTTATTTCCCCCATTCCCCCCTGTGCTTCTTGTGAAATTCTATTCCCTTTTTTTTCTTGATTTTTACTTCGGGAAGACATACCTGGTGACGTGATTTTGCTTTTGTTTAAGTATTTTTCCATAAATATATGTGTTCTCCTCCTTTACCCCTCAGTTAAGTGATATCCTCTTGTGTTTAAAAAGTGAGACTATATATTAATAAATAATACCAGACTATGTAATTGATGTTGAGGAGTTTTAAGGCCCACCTCTATTAGTAGGAGGGTGCAGAATGTTTTTCCAAGTTAAATTGAATTATAGACTACCCCTTTAAGTAAGTATCGACGTACTTGTTCGTGTTTGCTATTTTCTCTTCTGCCTTAAGCTATCTAAGCTGGGTATATAATGTTCCGATTTTGCTTGTAGCTAACAAGTATGCTGGCCTTCACCAGGCTACTTCAGAGTCTTGACGCCTACTTAGATGGGGAGATTATATATAAATGCGTTTAAATTATACCTTCCAAAATTTTAGTACTATCTGAACCAAACCTATTTTACCTAATTTCTTACATTCAGGCTTAGTCCGAATTACTTTTGTTAACTTTTACCACACCGTTATATATAGAACCTCTAAGGTTGCTTTTAGTTCTCTATCCACCTTATCAGGCACAAAAAGAGCTTGATTTTTTATAAAAAGGTCTCTGAGAGCAAATTCATAAAGAATAGTTCAGTGTTAAACTAATTTTGTCAAGTTGAAACCTGGAGGTGAGGTTTTTCTACTATTGCAGACTATTTATAGTTTATAGAGTTTTAATGACCCTACTTTAACTCTCCTCTTCTACTAAGCCTTATTTACAGGGCTTTGTGTACAGTCAAAAAAAAATAAATATATGAATACTTAGAGAAATGTAGAACCTTAGCCCAGAAAAGAAAAAGAAAAAAAAGAAGAAAAAGACACTAATAGATTTCTATTCCTTATAAACTGTAAGACAAAGCTGGCACTTGATGGTTTAAATCCTGAAATGATTTCTCTTTCTCTTTTCCCCTTCTCCTTCCTTCCCCTTCCCTTTTTCTTCTATCTTGGGGAGTAAAGCTAGCTCAATTGTATATTGTCACCTTTGCTTTAAACCCTAAATTGTCTTGTGAAATACAGCACACCAGAATATCCTAAATAACTAAATATGAGACATGTATGGTATCAAAACTAGCTCAGTTGTCTATTATCACCTTTGCTTTGAGCCTTATGTTATTTTGCAAAGTACAACATACAAAAATATCCTAGATATCTAAATATAAGACATATATAGTGTCACTTAATATCACAGTCATGTACATTTTTATCATGGTTTTTAGCCCTATGCCAAAATTATCAGTCAGAAAGAAAAAACAACAAAAATCCTGAGAAATACAACTCTTTTAACCCTGGGTTACCCCCGGGGCATATTCAGTGAGAGTTTCTTTAGCCAGTATCTATATGCAAGAAAGCTAATTGTTCCACTGCTGGTATTATTATAGCAGATGCTGCTTGAAAGTGCTTATAAGTCCCACATCTTTATGTATTAAGTAAACAGTGGAAAAAGAAAGAAAGCAGTTCTCTAGGCTTTCCTTTTCCTTCTTCTCTTCTTTTTTTCTTTTTCCTTCTTTCTCCACCCCCTCTCTCACTTATGTTCTCTTTCTTTCCTTTCTTTCCAACAGCAAGCCCAGCTATTAGTCTATGTTTAAGAAAATCTCCTTTTCTTTTTCCTCTCTCTTTCCCCTTTTAGACCAGTTGCTTGCTTTGTTTTCCTTTGTAAGTGCTCTCTTTACCCTGTTTTCTTATAGGGGAGACTTTAAATGTTCATGAACTGATATTCTTCATTCAGTACTTTTAGTCTTCTGGGGGTTGCGCTGCACTAAGAGGGGTGAGGGGGGGGGATGAGTAACCTATGTCAGGCCCTACTCTCGCAGGAGCTCTATTAAATTCACAATCTGGCTCTACACCTGACACCCCCCCCCCTCCACCATTTGTATGCAGTCACTGTTTCAGCAAAGTTATTGATTAAAAACAAATCCAAACTTATCTTATTCTGTAGAGATGTTTCTAGAATCTGTGGTTCCACCGCTCAGCAGGACATGCTGCTCTTCCAAGTATGTAGACTTACTGGCAGGTCGAGGTGATGTTGTGCTCAGGGTCCCTTTCGCCTGTGTCCTGAGCTAACCGACAAGAAACTCTTGTCTCCTTTCCTCCTGGGGCAAGAAGTTGATGTATGTGACACCTTTCCCACTGCTATGTCCGCTCACCAACTGCTCCTTGGGTCCTGGCGGGCAGCGTGTGTCACTGGAGGCTCTTCAGACAGTCACTGTAGGTGGGCCTTATAGGCCGGTGTTAGCAGGCTCTGCAGAGCTATCAGCCTCCTTAACGGCAGCTACGGGTCCTGGGCTGGGTGGTTTCGGCCCGCCTATAGGCACTCGATGCCGCAGCTCCTTACTTAGGCCTCTGGAAGCAGGCAGCGTACTTCACACGCGTCTGCTTGCTTGGCCCCTCCTACCGGAAGTCCCATTTTTAATTAAAGGTTAATACAAACTTCAATAAGCAATGGGTTAAACTTAATAGAAATAATTCCAATATATATTTTTATTCATGTTTCAAAGGATTTTAACTTTTATTTCTTTATTTAACTTAATTTGTCTAGGGTCTATTACTCCCTATCACAGCCCAACAAACGTGCTGTGGTTTGTATAGGAAGGCAAAGGAAGTGCTTTCCCTTTTAAGTGGTTGCTAGGAGACACGTGCACTAACTCCAGTCAGTTACTTGCCCATGCTCAGTAGAAGACTTTTGCTGCAAAAAGTATGTATTAGTAGAACTTAAGTTCTATAATAGTAGCT
Organism: Bombina bombina; assembly: GCF_027579735.1. Classification (NCBI taxonomy): domain Eukaryota; kingdom Metazoa; phylum Chordata; class Amphibia; order Anura; family Bombinatoridae; genus Bombina; species Bombina bombina. The sequence continues at coordinate 1,092,610,008 of NC_069501.1, read as the reverse complement.
CCCTTATGTCCCTGAAGCCAGTTGCTACACCAATAATTTCTTAGTGGTCGTTTTGCAAAAAAACAAGTTAACAGTTTTTTTGTTTTTTTTAACACAATCCGTTTTTTTATATTTACATATTTGTTTTTACAAACAAGAAAATCGAGAGACGCACTCAATTGAGACAGAAGAAAAGCTAGAAAAACTTCTGTGCTTGTCCACAAAGCCAGTGCCACTCATTATGCCTTTTACAGAGAAAAAATATCCTGTAGCATATAAGTCTGATCCTGCCCAATGACAGTCAATTCTTCTATGAACAAGAGAAAACAACAAACCCCAAACGTAAGTTTCGGCCTCCCTTAGGCCTCAACACTGAGGTGCAGTTGCATCTCTCTAGGGCATATGTGCTTCTCTCTATTTTCTTGTGTGTATGCAAATTACTCTTGGGTCTCCCTATGAGTAAAAAGGGGAAACCAGACGTGGACTCCTTGCACATATACCCTAAAGAGATGCAACTGCACCTCACTGATGAGACCCAAGGGAGGCTGAAACATACATCTGGGGTTTGTTGTTTTCTCTTGTTCATAGAAGAATTGCCTGGTATTTCGGTGCTAGACTGTCATTGGGCAGGATCAGACTGATATGCTACAGGATATTTTTTCTCTGCAAAAGGCATAATGAGTGGCACTGGCTTTGTGGACAAGCACAGAAGTTTTTCTAGCTTTTGTTCTGTCTCAATTGAGTGTTTCTTGTTTGTATGCAAATTACTCTTGGATCTCCCTATGAGTAAACAGGGGAAACCAGACATGGACTCCTTGCACATATGCCCAAGGGAGGCCAAAACGTACAGTACATCTGGAGTTTGTTGTTTTCTCTTGTTCAGAGAAGAATTGCCTGGTATTTTGGCGCTGGACTGTCATGGGGCAGGATCAGACTGATATGCTACATGATATTTTTTCTCTGTGAAAGGCATAATGTGCTAAAAGAGACTGCACCCTGAGTGGCACTGGCCTTGTGGACAAGCATGGAAGTTTTTCTAGCTTTTGTTCTGTCTCAGTTGAGTGCATCTCTCTATTTTCTTGTTTGTATGCAAATTACTCTTGGGTCTCCCTATGAGTAAAAAGGGGAAACCAGACATGGACTCCTTGTACATATGCCCTAGAGAGATGCAACTGCACTTCAGTGATGAGTCCCAAGGGAGGCGGAAATGTACGTCTGGGGTTTGTTGTTTTCTCTTGTTCAGAGAAGAATTACCTAGTATTTTGGCATGGGACTGTCATTGGGCAGGATCAGACTGATATGCTACAGGATATTTTTTCTCTGTGAAAGGCATAATGTGCTAAAAGAGACTGCACCCTGAGGGGCACTGGCCTTGTGGACAAGCACGGTAGTTTTTCTAGTTTCTGTTCTGTCTCAGTTGAGTGCGTATCTCTATTTTCTTGTTTGTATGCAAATTACTCTTGGGTCTTCCCATGAGTAAAAAGGGGAAACCAGACGGGGACTCCTTGCAAATATGCCCTAGAGGAATGCAACTGCACCTCACTGACGAGACCCAAGGGGGGCCAAAATGTTGTTTGTTGTTTTCTCTTGTTCAGAGAAAAATTGTCTGGTATTTTGGTGCTGGACTGTCAATGGGCAGGATCAGACTGATATGCTACAGGATATTTTTTCTCTGTGAAAGGCATAATGTGCTAAAAGAGACTGCACCCTGAGTGGCACTGGCCTTGTGGACAAGCACTGAAGTTTTTCTAGCTTTTTTTTCTAGCTTTTGTTCTGCACCCTGAGTGTCACTGGCCTTGTGGACAAGCATGGAAGTTTTTCTAGCTTTTGTTCTGTCTCAGTTGAGTGTGTCTCTCTAGTTTCTTGTTTGTGTACATGGAAGAGCAATAAATTGTGTGTACTTAGAACTAGACTTGTGCGTGATTGAAAAATTTGGTTCAAGACATTCGTAATAATTTGTATGTGTCCGTAATTCGGTTTCGGAATTTATTCGTGTCGTTCCGAATTTTGAAATTTGGATGCATTCAAATTATTATTAATGTCTGACCGAATCTTTATTACAGACCAAATCGTTATTTCTAACTAATGTTCCGCCGATTGCAGAAATTAAATTATGTCAAACCCCCGCCGCCACCAACGCCGCCACTACCTAAACCTATTAACCCCTAAACCGCACCCCCCACATCGGCAAGACAAACTAAACCAATTAACCCCTAAACCGCACCCCCTCCCACATCACCAACACTAACTTAACCTATTAACCCCTAAACCGCCATTCCAAAACATTGTCAACACTAACTAAAGCTATTAACCCCTAAACCGCCATTCACAAACATTGCCAATACTAACTAAACCTATTAACCCTCTAAAAAAACGAAAACACAAGAGCGCCTAAATATCACAAGGCAAAGAAAAAAATGATTACATTAAAAGCATGTACATTTATTAGATACAAATACAATATCATGGATCCATGTAACAGCCATAAGAAATGGGGGGATAAAAGGGTAAATAAAAATATGTAGTTAAAATATAGAATTAGGTATGGTACCTTTCAGGAAATGGTTAGTAAACCTGATAAGTTAACCTTGTGATATTTAGGCGCTCTTTGTGTTTTAGTTTTTTTAGAAGTTCACCCTTAGGGCCAGCTAGGGACCCTTATTTTCAAGGAGCTAAAAGGAACTCATGTTAAGCACTGTGAGATAAATTTCAAATATTCGAAACCTATTAACCCCTAAACCGCCGACCCCCACATCGCAACAACCTAAATTAAACTATATTGACCCCTAAACCTAACACCCCCTAACTTTAACATAATTAAAATATAACTAAATTACAGTTACAATTATTAACTAATAATACCTATTTAAATCTAAATACAAAGTAACTTACCTATATTAACCCCCTAAACCTAACACCCCCTAACTTTAAACCTAACCCTAAACCTACCACCCCCTAACTTTAAACCTAACACCCCTAACTTTAAACCTAACCCTAACACCCCCCAACTTTAACATAATTAAAATATAGCTAAATTAAAGTTACAATTATTAACTAATAATACCTATTTAAATCTAAATACAAAGTAACTTACCTATATTAACCCCTAAACCTAACACCCCCTAACTTTAAACCAAACCCTAAACCTAACCCTAACCCTAAATCTAACACCCCCTAACTTTAACATAATTAAAATATAACTAAATTAAAGTTACAATTATTAACTAATAATACCTATCTAAATACAAAGTAACTTACCTATATTAACCCCTAAACCTAACACCCCTAACTTTAAACCTAACCCTAGACCTAACACCCCCTAACTTTGACATAATTAAAATATAACTAAATTAAAGTTAAAATTCTTAACTAAATAATACCTATTTAAATCTAAATACAAACAGCTAGATTACGAGTTCTGCGTTAGCTTTAAAAAGCTGCGTTAGGGGGTCCTAACGCTGCTTTTTACCTAACGCTGGTATTACGAGTCTGACAGGTACAGGTGTACCACTCACTTTTTTTCCGCGACTCGAGGCTACCCCAAATCCCCTTACGTCAATTGCGTATCTTATCTTTTCTATGGGATTTGCCTAACGCTGGTCTTACGAATCTTGGAGAAAGTGAGCGGTAGAGCCTCTACCTCCAAGACTCCAACCGCAAAAAAAAGTCAGTAGTTAAGAGCTTTATGGGCTAACGCCGGGACATAAAATTCTTAACTACAGTGCTAAAAGTACACTAACACCCATAAACTACCTATTAACCCCTAAACCGAAATCCTCCCACATCACAAACACTATACTAAAATTATTTAACCCCTAATCTGCCGACCGGACACCGCCGCCAACTACATTATCCCTATGAACCCCTAATCTGCTGTCCCTAACATCGCCAACACCTATATTATATTTATAACCCCCTAATCTGCCCCCCCCAACCTCGCCGCCACCTACCTACACTTATTAACCCCTAATCTGCTGACTGGACATCGTCACCACTATAATAAATGTATTAACCCCTAAACCGCCGCACTCCCGCCTCGCAAACACTATAATACATTTTATTAACCCCTAATCTGCCCTCCCTAACATCGCCGACACCTACCTACAATTATTAACCCCTAATCTCCCGCCCCCAACGTTGCCGCTACTATAATAAAGTTATTAACCCCTAAACCGAAGTCTAACCCTAACACCCCCCTAACATAAATATAATTTAAATAAAACGAAATAATATTCTCATAATTAAATAAATTTATCCTATTTAAAACTAAATACTTACCTATAAAATAAACCCTAATATAGCTACAATATAAATAATAATTACATTGTATCTATTTTAGGGTTTATATTTATTTTACAGGCAACTTTGTAATTATTTTAACTAGGTACAATAGTTATTAAATAGTTATTAACTATTTAATAGCTACCTAGTTAAAAAAATTACAAAATTACCTGTAAAATAAATCCTAACCTAAGTTACAATTAAACCTAACACTACACTATCATTAAATTAATTAAATAAATTAACTATAATTATCTAAAATAAAATACAATTAAATAAACTAATCTATAATACAAAAACCCCCCCACTAAATTACAGAAAATAAAAAAATATTACAAGAAGTTTAAACTAATTACACCTAATCTAAGCCCCCTAATAAAATAATAAAGCCCCCCCAAAATATAAAAATTCCCTACCCTATTCTAAATTACAAATTAATCAGCTCTTTTACCAGCCCTTAAAAGGGCTTTTTGCGGGGCATTGCCCCAAAGTAATCAGCTCTTTTACCTGTAAATAAAAATACAACCCCCCCAACATTAAAACCCACCACCCACATACCCCTACTCTAACCCACCCAATCCCCCCTTAAAAAAAAACCTAACACTAACCCCCCGAAGATCTCCCTACATTGAGCCGTCTTCACCCATCCGAGTCGAATTTCTATATCCAATCCGGGCGATGTGGTCCTCCATCCAGGCGAAGTCTTGATCCAAGCTGCAAAGAAGAGGTCCTCCATCCGGGTGAAGTCTTCAACCAAGCGGCATCTTCTATCTTCTTTCTTCTGGCTCCATCTTCAGACTGCCGACGCGGAACATCCACCTTCCCCGACGGACTAACGATGAATGAGGGTTCCTTTAAGGGATGTCATCCAAGATGGCGTCCCTCGAATTCCGATTGGCTGATAAGATTCTATCAGCCAATCGGAATTAAGGTAGGAAAAATCTGATTGGCTGATGGAATCAGCCAATCGGATTGAAGTTCAATCCGATTGGCTCATTGGATGAGCCAATAGAATTGACCTCGCATTCTATTGGCTCCTCCAATGAGCCAATCGGATTGAACTTTTTTTAAGGGTTTTTTTTAAGGGGGGATTGGGTGGGTTAGAGTAGGGGTATGTGGGTGGTGGGTTTTAATGTTGGGGGGGTTGTATTTTTATTTACAGGTAAAAGAGCCGATTACTTTAGGGCAATGCCCCGCAAAAAGCCCTTTTAAGGGCTGGTAAAAGAGCTGATTACTTTGTAATTTAGAATAGGGTAGGGCATTTTTTTATTTTGGGGGGCTTTATTATTTTATTAGGGGGCTTAGATTAGGTGTAATTAGTTTAAACTTCTTGTAATATTTTTTTATTTTCTGTAATTTAGTGTTTGTTTTTTTTGTATTATAGATTAGTTTATTTAATTGTATTTTATTTTAGATAATTGTAGTTAATTTGTTTAATTAATTTAATGATAGTGTAGTGTTAGGTTTAATTGTAACTTAGGTTAGGATTTATTTTACAGGTAATTTTGTAATTTTTTTTAACTAGGTAGCTATTAAATAGTTAATAACTATTTAATAACTATTGTACCTAGTTAAAATAATTACAAAGTTGGCTGTAAAATAAATATAAACCCTAAAATAGATACAATGTAATTATTATTTATATTGTAGCTATATTAGGGTTTATTTTATAGGTAAGTATTTAGTTTTAAATAGGATTCATTTATTTAATTATGGGAATATTATTTAATTTTATTTAAATTATATTTATGTTAGGGTTAGGGTTAGACTTAGGTTTAGGGGTTAATAACTTTATTATAGTAGCGGCGATGTTGGGGGCGGGAGATTAGGGGTTAATAATTATAGGTAGGTGTCGGTGATGTTAGGGAGGGCAGATTAGGGGTTAATAAAATGAATTATAGTGTTTGCGAGGCTGAAGTGCGACGGTTTAGGGGTTAATACATTTATTATAGTGGCGGCGATGTCCGGTCGGCAGATTAGGGGTTAATAAGTGTAGGTAGGTGGTGGCGAGGTAGGGGGGGCAGATTAGGGGGTAATAAATATAATACAGGTGTCGGCGATGTTAGAGACAGCAGATTAGGGGTTCATAGCTATAAAGTAGGTTGCGGCGGTGTCCGGAGCGGCAGATTAGGGGTTAATAGTATAATGCAGGTGTCAGCGATAGCGGGGGCAGCATATTAGGGGTTAATAAGTGTAAGGTTAGGGGTGTTTAGACTCGGGGTTCATGTTAGGGTGTTAGGTGTAGACTTAGAAAGTATTTCCCAATAGGAAACAATGGGGCTGCGTTAGGAGCTGAACGCTGCTTTTTTGCAGGTGTTAGTTTTTTTTCAGCCAGCTCAGCCCCATTGTATCCTATAGGGAAATCCTGCACAAGCACGTTTTAGCCAGCTTACCGCTACCGTAGGCAACGCTGGTATTACAGGTAGAAGTGGAGCTAAATTTGCTCAACGATCCCTTTTCTGAAGCTAAATCAGCCATTCAGACAACTCCTAATACCAGCGTTGTCTTCAGTGAGCGGTGGAAAAAAAAGCCTCGTTAGCACCGCAGGTCTTTACCGACAAAACTTGTAATCTAGCCGAAATTAACTTATCTGTGAAATAATACCTAAGCTAGCTACAATATAACTAATAGTTGTATTGTAGCTAGCTTAGGTTTTATTTTTATTTCACAGGTAAGTTTGTATTTATTTTAACTCGATAGACTAGTCAGTAAAAATAGTTATTAACTATTTACTAACTACCTAGTTAAAATAAATACAAACTTACCTGTGAAATAAAATAAAACCTAAGCTGCCTTACACTAAAACCTACCATTACAAAAATAAAAAACACTAAAATTTCGTTTTGGGATTTTTTTTTTTTAGATTAGGGTGGGAACTCTTAAAAACCCATTGCCCTGAAAAGGGTATTTGTATGGGCATTGTCCTGAAAAGGAAATGCAGCTCTTTTGCTGCCCTTAAAAGTGCCCACCCTAACATAAAAAAACACCCCAAAAAAATTAAAAAAAAACCTTACACTCACCCCTCTTTAGGTACTCACAGTTGTTGAAGTCTCGCTTGAATGATGTTCATCCCTCCGGCTCCACCTTCATCCATCGCAGGACCGGCATCTTCATCTTCTGTGAATTTTTTCACCACCCTGCCATTTTCGGAATCCCCCAGGATGCAGCGAAGGCAAACGGAGCATTACAAAAACAAACAAAAAACTCACGCAATAAGTATTAAAAAAAATAACCGCCCACAAAAACTATTAAAAAAACCCCCAGCAACTACCTAATAAAATTATTAACCCCTAAATCCGCAAACCCCAACATCGCAAACTACCTAATACATCTATTAACCCCTAATCTGACAACACCCCACAACACATTAAACCTAATTTACCTATTACCTCCTACACCGCCAACCCCACAACGCAAAAAATGAATTTAATGACTAAGCCCCCTAACCTAACACCCCCTAAATTAACCCCTTAATTACAATTAAAAAAATACTACATTACAATAGAAAATAAAAAAATATTACATTACATTAATCTAATTACAGAAAATAAAAAAACGCTAAAATTACAAAAAATATTAAACACTATCCAAAATAAAAAAATTAAACCTAATCCCTAGGAAAATAAAAAAAAGCCCCAAAAATAAAAATAAAAATAATCTCATGCTAAACTACCAATAACCCTTAGAAGGGCTTTTTGTAGGGCATTGCCCTAAAGAAATCAGCTCTTTTACATTACAAATAAAACAAGTACCCCCTAACAGTAAAACTCCCCACCCACCAAACCTCTTTGTATGGGCATTGCCCTTAAAAGGGCATTCAGCTCTTTTTCACTGCCCTTAAAAGGGCATTTAGCTCTTTTGCAATTTGCCCCAAAAAACCGTAATCTAAAAAAACAAACTCCCCCCAAAAATTAAAAAAACTAACTAACACTAAAGCCCCAAATAGGTACTTACGGTTTCAGAAGTCCGATGGAGAAGGTCTTCTTCCAGGTGGGTCCATCATCTTCATCCACAGTGAAGGCGGCGCAGAACGGAGGTCCGGTGCGGTCTTCTCTGAAGTGGCGATCCTCAGCGGCAGTCATCGCGGCGGAGGTCCTCGGTGAAGACGGGGAGGTTCCTCTTCATGCGATCATCCGCCACACACTAAAGATTGAATTCAAGGTACAAACACACCAGATCCTAGCCGCTACAGATCCGGAACAAGGCCTGACGTCACGGGTGGAGCAGAGGCGAGCTGAACCAAAAACATGAGCTGAGGGGGTGCAAGCTGTAAAACGGCCAATGAAGCCGTACTCAAATGTAAAAATAAAGAAGGTAACAGCTGCACAACAAGAGGAATCAGAGGGCTAGTTTCTTTAATGAAATTCCATAAAAAGCGGTACAAGGCAGCAAACACCCTGACTAGTTCCATGCTCTGTTGAGCACTTAATCATAGGTTATGTTTGCTAGGCACACGCTCCCTATTTAAAGGGAAAGAGCACCTGTTAATCAATCAATTAAAAACAACAAAACAAGTTTTTAAAACATATATGAAATATATCTTAAATGTATTTGCTATGTATACAAGAGTGGAGTATGCATGATAAGAAACATTCACCTAGATTTAGAGTTCTGCGGCCGAAGGGGTGCGCTAGCTATGCGTCTTTTTTTTCTAGCGCTGCTTCTAAACAACGCTGGTATTGAGAGTTCTCTGAAGGGCTGCGTTAGGCTCCAAAAAGGGAGCGTTGAGCCGAATTTACCGCCACTTCAACCCTCAATACCAGCGTTGCTTACGGTAGCGGCTAGCTGGAAAAACGTGCTCATGCACGATTCCCGCATAGGAAACAATGGGGCAGTTTGGGCTGAAAAAAAACCTAACACCTGCAAAAAAGAAGCGTTCAGCTCCTAACGCAGCCCCATTGTTTCCTATGGGGAAACACTTTCTAAGTCTGCACCTAACACCCTAACATGAACCCCGAGTCTAAACACCCCTAACCTTACACTTATTAACCCCTAATCTGCCGCCCTCGCTATCGCTGACACCTACATTACACAATTAACCCCTAATCTTCCACTACGGACACCGCCGCAACTTACATTATCCCTATGAACCCCTAATCTGCTGCCCCTAACATCGCCGACACCTATATTATATTTATTAACCCCTAATCTGCCCCCCCAATGTTGCCGCTACCTTACCTACACTTATTAACCCCTAATTTGCCGACCGGACATCGCCGCTACTATAATAAATGTATTAACCCCTAAAGCTAAGTCTAACCCTAACCCTAACACCCCCCTAAATTAAATATAATTTTAATCTAACGAAATAAATTAAATCTTATTAACTAAAGTATTCCTATTTAAAGCTAAATACTTACCTGTAAAATAAACCCTAATATAGCTACAATATAACTAATAATTATATTGTAGCTATTTTAGGATTTATATTTATTTTACAGGCAACTTTGTATTTATTTTAACTAGGTACAATAGCTATTAAATAGTTATTAACTATTTAATAGCTACCTAGTTAAAATAATTACAAAATTACCTGTAAAATAAATCCTAACCTAAGTTACAATTAAATCTAACACTACACTAGCAGTAAATTAATTAAATAAATTACCTACAATTACCTACAATTAAATAAACTAAACTAAATTACAAAAACCCCCCACTAAATTAAAAAAAAAAAAAAGATTACAAGAATTTTAAGCTAATTACACCTACTCTAAGCCCCCTAATAAAATAACAAAGCCCCCCAAAATAATAAAGGTCCCTACCCTATTCTAAATTAAAAAGTAACCAGCTCTTTTACCAGCCCTTAAAAGGGCTTTTTGCAGGGCATGCCCCAAAGTAATCAGCTCTTTTGCCTGTAAAAAAACCCACAATACCACCCCCCAACATTAAAACCCACCACCCACATACCCCTACTCTAACCCAAACCCCCCTTAAATAAACCTAACACTACCCCCCTGAAGATCTCCCTACCTTGAGTCGTCTTCACCCATGCCCCTGGGATGAAGATGTCTGCCGGTCCGGATGTCCTCTTCTGCCCGGATAGGATGAAGACTTCTGCCGGTCTGGATGTCCTCTTCTGCCCCAACTTAGGGGGGTGTTAGGGTTAGGGTTAGACATAGCTTTAGGGGTTAATACATTTAGTATAGTAGCGGCAATGTCCGGTCGGCAGATTAGGGGTTAATAAGTGTAGTTAGGTAGCAGCGATGTTGGGGGGGGGCAGATTAGGGGTTAATAAATATTATGTAGGTGTCGGCGATGTTAGGGGCAGCAGGTTAGGGGTTCATAGGGATAATGTAGGTGGCGGCAGTGTGCGGTCGGCAGATTAGGGGTTAAAAATATTTATTATAGTGGCGGCGATGTGGGGGGCCTCAGTTTAGGGGTACATAGGTAGTTTATGGGTGTTAGTGTACTTTAGAGCACAGTAGTTAAGAGCTTTATAAACCGGCGTTAGCCCAGAAAGCTCCTAACTACTGACTTTTTTCTGCGGCTGGAGTCTTGTCGGTAGAGGGTCTACTGCTCACTTCAGCCAAGACTCTAAATACCGGCATTAGGAAGATCCCATTGAAAAGATAGGATACGCAATTGGCATAAGGGGATCTGCGGTATGGAAAAGTTGCGGCTTGAAAGTGAGCTTTAGACCCTTTCCTGCCTGACTCTAAATACCAGCGGGCGGCCCAAAAGCAGCATTAGGAGACCTTAACGCTGCTTTTGTCCGCTACAGCAGAACTCTAAATCTAGGCGATAGGAATTGTTTACAACATATTGGAATAAACTGAGCATGTTCATAACAAATAACAAAAATTATGAATGTGTTAATCTGTACTCAAAAAACTATGAATATGCCAAATATTCTTAAGGGAGAAACTGAATATGATGTTTGTTAACCCCTTACGGCTACATAACAAAAGAATGGAATAATGTGCCTGATAGATATATAGATAAATGGATAAGGAAATCACTTAACATTATTCGATAAAATAATTAATGTCCCATTCACAGTTCAAGCCTTGGGGGGTTACAGTCCTCAGTTTATATATCCAAAATAATTCCTGTTTAAGCAATAGCTTGTATCTATCACCCCCCCCCCCCCCCCTGGTTGGAAACATAATTCGATCAATGACCTGAACTTTCATATTAAAATTATTAGTCATATGAGTCAAATTAAAATGTCTAGCCACTGCCGATTTTTCAACATATTCCCTGGTGTCCCTTACATGTTCCCTAATCCTAGACCTCAGTTCTCTTGATGTTTGACCAGTGTATTGTAAAGAACAATATTTACACTCCAAAAGATAAACTACCATCTCTACAGTTAGCATAAAACTTATGAGTAAATACCTGACCTGTTACAGTACTTCTGAAGCCATTGCCCACATCTAATAAACCACATGTGATACAGGGACCATGACCACATCTAAAAGTTTGTTTTCTTTTTTTCCAATTGCTCTCATCAGTATTGTCAGAGCGAAGCAGACTAGGGGATAATCTAGAGGAGAGCGTGGAAGGTCTTTTGGGCACGAATTTACAAGCACCAATATAGGATTTAAGACTAGTATCCTCCTCAAGTAAATGAAGATTCTTCTTCACAATAGAACATAATTGGCTTGAATATTTGGTCGAAAAGACCACTGTCCCCTCTGTTATGGAATCCTTTCTCCTTGACCCTTGAATTAACTCAGTCTGGGACTTATTCCTTATTTCATTATAGGTTTGATTGAGCTATTGCTGATCATAACCCCTTCTTTTTAGTCACTCCATAAGTGATTGTGCTTGCAGCTCAAATAATGCACTAGAGTTGTTATTTCTGTGTAAACGCATAAGCTGACCTCTGGGAATCAATCGTATTAAATGGGGTGGATGACATGACTTTGCATGCAAAATGGTGTTCCCAGCTGTCAGCTTAGGGAACGTGTCACTTATGACAATACCCTCAATGGCATCCCCTTTTAAAGTCAGATCAAGAAAATTTGCAGCAACACCATAGGTGTCACCTACAAATTTAACATTTAACTCATTCTGACTAAGGTATGACAGAACACCAACATAATCAAAAGGCTCACTAACGACAAATATCAAGTCATTAATGAAACGCATGTAAAACACAATTTGGTCCTTAAAAGGATTCTGTTCAGTATATAAATATAGATTCTCCCACCATCCTACATACAGATTCGCAAACGAGGGGGCAAACTTCGCCCCATCACCGTACCACAAATCTGTATGTAGAAATGCCTGTCAAACATAAAATAATTATGTTTTAACAAGAATTCAATTATTTCACACAATACCAACTTGATCTCTTCTGAGAACCTGGTATACATGTCAAAAATGGCTTGGATACCAAGGAGGTGGGGTATGCTAGAATATAAAGCAGTGTCATCAACCACTATCCATCTAAATTTTGATTCCCACTTAAAGTTCTCAAGTAGTTGTAAAAGGTGAGTAGAGTCTCTTAAGTAATTCTTAAGACCCCTCACCAGGGGTTGCAAGATTGAGTCAATCCATTCCGAAGTAGGTTCAAACAATGACCCAATCCCAGAAACAATAGGACGTCCCGGGGGTTGGGTCAAACTCTTATGAGTTTTTGGCAAATGATGAAATATTGGAATCCGAGGATTCTCAGGAACCAAAGACTCAACCTGGTCCCTGGTGAGGAGTCCAACAGTCACAGTTTGCTCAAGTATTCGCTGTAGTAGGGATTTAAACAAGAATGTAGGATTAGAACTTGGTTCGCTGTAGGTGTGGGAATCATTAAAGGGACACTGAAACCAAATTTTTTCTTTCGTGATTCAGATAGAGCATGACATTTTAAGCAACTTTCTAATTTACTCCTATTATCACATTTTCTTCATTCTCTTGGTATCTTTATTTGAAATGCAAAAATGTAAGTTTAGATGCTGGCCCATTTTTTGTAAACAACCTGGGTTGTCCTTGCTGATTGGTGGATAAATGAATCCACCAATAAAAAAGTGCTGTCCACAGGTCTGAAACAAAAAAAAGCTTAGATGCCTTCTTTTTCAAATAAAGATAGCAAGTGAATGAAGAAAAATTGATAATAGGTGTAAATTAGAAAGTTGCTTAAAATTGCATGCTCTATCTGAATCAGGAAATAAAAAAAATGGGTTCAGTGTCCCTTTAAGTTGCCTAATAATTTCAAAGACATAGTCATTCTTGTTAAGGATGACCACATTCCCACCCTTATCTGAGTTTCTAATTACTACATCCTTGTTATTCTCAACTTAAGTGCCATTAATGCACTTCTCTCTTTATATGTCAAATTAAATGTATTTTTCTTCCTTTGTTTGGTAGAATCCTCTAATGCCAAAATCTCCCTTCCCACTTTTTCTGATATAAATTTAATGCTGGACCTCTGAATTGGATTGGATACAAATTAGAGGAATGTTTAATAGGAATTGGGATATTCCCATCTTCCAAACCAAAATCACACTCCAAACCCCTAAGATTTTCCAATGCAATATTATCCCTGAAATCAAATTGTAGATTAGTACATACAATATTAGATTCACCAATTGCATTACAATAACCCTGATTCTGTGTGCTATCTAAGGGTAATCTTTGGTCCTGCACTGAAAAAAACCTTTTCAAAGTTCATTTTCTTATAAATTCATTTACATCCAAGAGTGTCTTGAATGCAGAAAAGGTATTAGTAGGTGCAAAGCCAAGTCCCCTAGATAATAGGGATATCTGATAAGCTGTAAGAGTGATATCTGAGAGATTTAAAACAGTTAGTCCTTCTTGTTCACTTTCAGTTTTCTCCCCGACTTTCTTCGTTCTTCTCCCAGCTCTTCTTGTCCTTTTCCTAAAGGGACTACCGATTGACCTTTTACCTTGGGACGGACAACCAATTCCTCTTCATCTGGGTCACTGTCACTATCACCAGGTACCTGTAAGGGCAAAGAAGAACAAGAGGATAGAGAGGAAGAAGAAAGCAGAGAAGAGGAAGAAGAGGAAATAGAATCAGAAAGGGGTGCTGACGCCCCACTGCAATCGGAAAGGTTGGATTCCTGGTCCGAATTTTCTGTGGACGAAAACACAACTCTATGTTTGTTCTTATTTTTCAGAATTGACTTGGGGGCCACTTTTGAAATTTCATCTGTGTCTTTGTCCTTGTTCTTATTATCTTGTTTGTTTTGAAGTGTGTTAGAAGATATAGTCTTTTGATTATGTCCAGCACCTTTCTTAAAAAAATCTCCCTCTTGGTTTATGTTGACATTTTGACCAATTATATACCTTATTATTGGCACAGTCCTCGAGGTCACGGCTGAACTTAGTGCCAATTCCTATTAGCCACTCAGTTCATCTTCAGATTTGTGTGTTCATTAAAGTTAATGGATATTGTGAACAGGAGTAAGAACTTTAAAAGGGATAAGTTGAAAGAACAAATTATTTCTGTGAAAACTGATCTAAACGCATTTAAAACAGATGAGAAATATAAGGAATTTAAATCTGTGTTAAAGAACAAAATTAAAAAATCTGATGATGAACTGGCTAATAGGAAGGGCACTAAGTTCAGCCGTGACCTCGAGGACCATGCCAATAATAAGGTATATAATTGGCAAAATTTCAACATAAACCAAGAGGGAGATTTTTTAAGAAAGATGCTGGACATAATCAAAAGAATATATCTTCTAACACACTTCAAAACAAACAAGATAATAAGAACAAGGACAGAGACACAGATGAAACTCCAAAAGTGGCCCCCAAGTCAATTCTGAAAAATAAGAACAAACGTAGAGTTGTGTTTTCGTCCACAGAAAATTCGGACCAGGAATCCAACCTTTCCGATTGCAGTGGGGCGTCAGCACCCCTTTCTTTTTCTATTTCCTCTTCTTCCTCCTCTCTGCTTTCTTCTTCCTCTCTATCCTCTTGTTCTTCTTTGCCCTTACAGGTACCTGGTGATAGTGACAGTGACTCAGATGAAGAGGAATTGGTTGCCCATCCCAAGGTGAAAGGTCAATCGGTAGTCCCTTTAGGAAAAGGACAAGAAGAGCTGGGAGAAGAACGAAGAAAGTCGGGGAGAAAACCGAAAGTGAACAAGAAGGACTGTTTTAAATCTCTCAGATATCACTCTTACAGCTGATCAGATATCCCTATTATCTATGGATCTTGGCTTTGCACCTACTAATACCTTTTCTGCATTCAAGACACTCTTGGATGTAAATAAATTTATAAGAAAATTAACTTTGAAAAGGTTTTTTTCAGTGCAGGACCAAAGATTACCCTTAGATAACACACAGAACCAGTGTTATTGTAATGCAATTGGTGAATCTAATATTGTATGTACTAATCTACAATTTGATTTCATGTATATTATTGCATTGGAAAATCTAAGGGGTTTGGAGTGTGATTTTGGTTTGGAAGATGGGAATATCCCAATTCCTATTAAACATTCCTCTAATTTTTATCCAATCCAATTCAGAGGTCCAGCATTACATTTATATCAGAAAAAAAGTGGAAAGGGAGATTTTGGTATTAGAGGATTCTACCAAACAAAAGAAGAAAAAGACATTTAATTTGACATATAAAGAGAGAAGTGCATTAATGGTACTTGAGAATAACAAGGATGTAGTAATTAGAAACTCAGATAAGGGTGGGAATGTGGTCATCCTTAACAAGAATGACTATGTCTTGGAAATTATTAGGCAACTTAATAAATCCCACACCAACAGAGAATTGAGTTCTAATCCTACATTCTTGTTCAAATCCAAACTACAGAGAATACTTGAACAAACTGTGACTGTTGGACTCCTCACCAGGGACCAGGTTGAGTCTTTGGTTCCTGAGAATCCTTGGATTCCAATATTTCATAACTTGCCAAAAACTCATAAGAGTTTGACCCAACATCCGGGACATACTATCGTTTCTGGGATTGGGTCATTTTTTGAACCTACGTCTCAATGTATTGACTCAATCTTGCAACCCCTGGTGAGTGGTCTCAAGAGTTACCTAAGAGACTCTACTCACCTTTTACAACTACTTGAGAACTTTAAGTGGGAATCAAAGTTTAGATGGATAGTGGTTGATGCCACTGCTTTATATTCTAGCATACCCCACCTCCTTGGTATCCAAGCCATAAGATACTTTTTTGACATGTATACCAGGTTCTCAGTAGAGATCAAGTTGGTATTGTGTGAAATAATTTAATTCTTGTTAAAACATAATTATTTTATGTTTGACAGGCATTTCTACATACAGATTTGCGGTACGGTGATGGGGGCAAAGTCTGCCCCCTCGTTTGCAAATCTGTATGTAGGATGGTGGGAGAATCTATATTTATATACTGAACAGAATCCTTTTAAGGACCAAATTGTATTTTACATGCGTTTCATTGACGACTTGATATTTGTCATTAGTGAGCCTTTTGACTATGTTGGTTTTCTGTCATACCTTAGTCAGAATGAGTTGAATGTTAAATTTGGAGGTGACACCTATGGTGTTGCTGCAAATTTTCTTGATCTGACTTTAAAAGGGGATGCCATTGAGGGTATTGTCATAAGTGACACGTTCCGTAAGCTGACAGCTGGGAACACCATTTTGCATGCAAAGTCATGTCATCCACCTCATTTAATACGATTGATTCCCAGAGGTCAGCTTATGCGTTTACGCAGAAATAACAACTCTAGTGCATTATTTGAGCTGCAAGCACAATCACTTATTGAGCGACTAAAAGGAAGGGGTTATGATGAGCAATAGCTCAATCAAACCTATAATGAAATAAGGAATAAGTCCCAGACTGAGTTAATTCAAGGTTCAAGAGAAAGGATTCCATAACGGAGGAGACAGTGGTCTTTTTGACCGACTATTCAAGCCAATTTCATCAAGTATGTTCTATTGTGAAGAAGAATCTTCATTTACTTGAGGAGGATACTAGTCTTAAATCCTATATTGGTGCTTGTAAATTTGTGCCCAAAAGACCTTCCATGCTCTCCTCTAGATTATCCCCTAGTCTGATTCGCTCTGACAATACTGATGAGAGCAATTGGATAAAAAAGAAAGGAACTTATAGATGGGGTCATGGTCCTTGTATCACATGTGGTTTTTTAGATGTGGGCAATGGCTTCAGAAGTACTGTAACAGGTCAGGTATTTACTCATAAGTTTTATGCTAACTGTAGAACTACGTTTGTAGTTTATCTTTTGGAGTGTATATATTGTTCTTTACAATACACTGGTCAAACATCAAGAGAACTGAGGTCTAGGATTAGGGAACATGTAAGGGTCACCAGGGAATATGTTGAAAAATCGGCATTGGCTAGACATTTTAATTTGACTCATATGACTAATAATTTTAATATGAAAATTCAGGTCATTGATCAAATTATGTTTCCACCCAGGGGGATGGTAGATACAAGCTATTGCTTAAACAGGTATTATTTTGGATATATAAACTAAGGACTGTAACCCGTGAATGGGACATGAGTTATTTTATTGAATAATGTTAAGTGATTTCCTTATCCATTTATCTGTATATCTAAAAGGCACATTGTTCCATTCTTTTGTTATGTAGCCGTAAGTGTTAACAAATATCATATTCAGTTTCTCCCTTAAGAATATTTGGCATATTCATAGTTTTTTGAGTACAGATAAACACAATGATAATTTTTGTTATTTGTTATTAACATGCTCAGTTCATTCCAATATGTTGTAAACAATGCCTCCACTCTTGTATACATAGCAAATACATTTAAGATATATTTCATAAATGTTTTAAAAACTTGTTTTGTTGTTTTTAATTGATTGATTAACAGGTGCTCTTTCCCTTTAAATAGGGAGCGTGTGCCTAGCAAACA
Source organism: Bombina bombina (assembly GCF_027579735.1). Lineage (NCBI taxonomy): Eukaryota > Metazoa > Chordata > Amphibia > Anura > Bombinatoridae > Bombina > Bombina bombina. Next base: position 1,092,591,935 of record NC_069501.1, on the reverse strand, counting down.
TACCCTATGATTTAGTGCTCAACAGAGCACGGAACTAGTCAGGGTGTTTGCTGCCTTGTACCGCTTTTTATGGAATTTCATTAAAGAATCTACTTTTAAACTAGCCATCTGATTCCTCTTGTTGTGCAGCTGTTACCTTCCTTATTTTTACAATTGAATTCAAGGTACCCCATAATTATTGGGGTACCTTGAATTCCTATTGGCTGAAATTTTCGAAATCAGCCAATAGGATGAGAGCTACTGAAATCTTATTGGCTGATTTGAACAGCCAATAGGATTTCAGTAGATCTAATCCTATTGGCTTTTTTGAAAAGTTCAGCCAATAGGAATGCAAGGTACCCCAAATTGATTGCAGTACCTTTCATTCAATATTTAATATACCACGAACATCGGATGAAAAGGAGCCTTCAGGCCACCGAGGACCATGGCCAGCACCGAGGACCGCCAATGCCGCCACAGATTACCGCCGACGAGAATCGCCACATCTGGAAAGACTGCTCCGGACCCCCGCTCTGCACCGCCTTCACTGTAGATGAAGATGATAGACCCGCCTGGAAGAAGACCTGCTCCGCCAGATTTCTGAAACCGTGAGTAACTATTTGGGGCTTTAGTGTTAGTTTTCTTTTAAATTTTTGGTGGGGTTTGTTTTTTCAGATTATTTTTTGGGGGGGCAAATTGCAAAAGAGCTGAATACCCTTTTAAGGGCAGTGAAAAAGAGGTAAATGCTTTTTTAAGGTCAATGCCAATACAAATGCTCCTTTAGGGGCAATGGGTAGTTTAGGTTTATTAGTGTTAGGTTTTTTTATTTTGGCGGGTTTGGTGGGTGGGGATTTTACTGTTTTACTGGGTTTTACTGTTAATGTAAAATAGCTTATTTCTTTAGGGTAATTCCCTACAAAAAGCCCTTTTAAGGGCTATTGGTAGTTTATTCTGGGGTTACATTTTTCACACATAGACTGCCCTCTGGGCAGGCTTATCATCTAGTACTTAAAAAAAAAAACAACAAGTGTAAAGTATGTATAGCCATTCTACTATCCAAATAAGAACTTCATTACAAATAATTAAAGGAAGAGGTTTCAAGGGCTTCATCAAAAAGAAAAGTAAATAAGTCTATGAGTCCAGATAATATCTATTCAAGGGTTCAAGAGAAATTCGATCCTACTTCCGAGAAAGCTGCTCCATTAGCTGATTTATTTAATCAGTCACTTAACAGGAGTTGTTCCAGAAGACTGGAACATTGCTAATATAGTTCCTCTTCATAAAATGAAGGGAAGATTCTGCTAACTATAGGCCAGGCAGTTTGAATTTCAGGGAAATTAATGGAAACTCTTATAGGAAAGACCTTCATACAAACAACTTAGGGCCAGATTACAAGAGGAGCACTAATTAATGCTCCCACTCAAGCGTTAACTGCGCTAGACATTCAGCTTTTTGCACTTGTCGGGCTGCGCTGGTATTTTTAGTTTAAAATAAACTGGTTTTGCTTGTGTGCTCCCGACGAATAACACAACCGCTTTTACATATTCCCCCATAGAAATCAATGTAGCATAAAATGGGAAAAAACTAACACCCTATTCCCGCACAAACCGAATCACATATTCTCATGTGCGCAAACTCGACATCAAAATATGAATATTTCATATTCCATTTTTCTTCATATACAAGAATATGTTCTATTTATTTATAAATACATATATATATATATATATATATATATCTTAAGGGTTTTTGGCACAATATATATTTATACATATAATAAAGATATTGTTATCGGGAGGCAGTATCATAGTCCAGGATAGAAGAGATTATATAAAAGAAGCAGAAAGACTACTGGACATCAAAATATGAATATTTCATATTCCATTGTTCTTCATATACAAGAATATGTTCTATTTATTTATAAATACATATTTATATATATATATCTTAAGGGTTTTTGGCACAATATATATTTATACATATAATAAAGATATTGTTATCGGGAGGCAGTATCATAGTCCAGGATAGAAGAGATTATATAAAAGAAGCAGAAAGACTACTGGACGAAAAGACCTATAGGAAAATTTCGAAGATCCTACTACTATATTCCTAAGAGCATATAAGAGTCTTCTTGATACTGCTAAATATGAAGGTGTTCTCAATGACCAAGAACAAAAAATCTTGGATCAAAACACTCCAAAGATAGCAACATTCTACAACCTACCCAAAATCCACAAGGATCAACAGAACCTATCGGGTAGGCTGATCATTTCAGGTATTGGATCTTTGACTACAAAATGATCTGAATATGTTGATTCCTTCTTACAACCTCTGGTTCCCACTTTAAAAGCTTACATTAGAGACACCCCACAGAAACTATCACCCATTAAATGGAAAAATAACTATAAGTGGTTCACTTTAGATGTGAGTGCACTTTATACAAATATACCACACCAATTAGGTCAAGAAGAAATAAAATTAAAAAATTATTTTAAATTTAATGAAGAATTCTATTTGCAGATTGGTGGTACAGCTATGGGGATGAAATTCGTCCCCAGCTTCGCAAATCTGTATATGGGTCTGTGGGAAGATACATATATTTGGAACAATAACCTGCACTAGTCACAAATAATATCATGGTCTAGATTTATAGACAATATTATAGTGATATGGGAAGGGGATGATATTGAGCTAAACAACTTTTTAACTTATATAAATAAAAATTATTTTAATCTGAGCTTCACGGATAAATCCAGTGAAAAAGAAATTGAATTTTTAGATTTAATATTTTTCTCTGAGGAAAACAAAATCCTGAGTAGACTATACAAGAAACCCACAGACAGTAATGGATATCTAAGCGCAACAAGTGGTCATCACCCGAATTGGATCCACAACATCCCTTATGGCCAATTCCAAAGACTCAAAAGAAACTGTTCTAAAATAAGTGATTTTGAGAGGGAATCTGACCAATTAAAAGCTAAGTTACTAACTAAGGCCTAGATTTGGAGTTTGGCGGTAGAAGGGCTGTTAATGCTCCGCAGGCTTTTTTCTGGCCGCACCATAAAATTAACTCTGGTATCGAGAGTTCAAACAAATGCTGCGTTAGGCTCCAAAAAAGGAGCGTAGAGCATTTTTACCGCAAATGCAACTCTCGTTACCAGCGGTGCTTACGGACGCGGCCAGCCTCAAAAACGTGCTCGTGCACGATTCCCCCATAGGAAACAATGGGACTGTTTGAGCTGAAAAAAAACCTAACACCTGCAAAAAAGCAGCGTTCAGCTCCTAACGCAGCCCCATTGTTTCCTATGGGGAAACACTTCCTACGTCTGCACCTAACACTCTAACATGTACCCCGAGTCTAAACACCCCTAGCCTTACACTTATTAACCCCTAATCTGCCGCCCCCGCTATCGCTGACACCTGCATATTTTTTTTAACCCCTAATCTGCCGCTCCGTAAACCGCCGCAACCTACGTTATCCCTATGTACCCCTAATCTGCTGCCCCTAACACCACCGACCCCTATATTATATTTATTAACCCCTAATCTGCCCCCTCAACGTCGCCGACACCTGCCTACACTTATTAACCCCTAATCTGCCGAGCGGACCTGAGCGCTACTATAATAAAGTTATTAACCCCTAATCCGCCTCACTAACCCTATCATAAATAGTATTAACCCCTAATCTGCCCTCCCTAACATCGCCGACACCTACCTTCAATTATTAACCCCTAATCTTCCGAGCGGAGCTCACCGCTATTCTAATAAATGTATTAACCCCTAACGCTAAGTCTAACCCTAACACTAACACCCCCCTAACTTAAATATAATTTACATCTAACGAAATTAATTAACTCTTATTAAATAAATGATTCCTATTTAAAGCTAAATACTTACCTGTAAAATTATCCTAATATAGCTACAATATAAATTATAATTACATTGTAGCTATTTTAGGATTAATATTTATTTTACAGGCAACTTTGTAATTATTTTAACTAGGTACAATAGCTATTAAATAGTTAAGAACTATTTAATAGCTACCTAGTTAAAATAATAACAAATTTACCTGTAAAATAAATCCTAACCTAAGATATAATTAAACCTAACACTACCCTATCAATAAAATAATTAAATAAACTACCTACAATTACCTACAATTAACCTAACACTACACTATCAATAAATTAATTAAACACAATTGCTACAAATAAATACAATTAAATAAACTAGCTAAAGTACAAAAAATAAAAAAGAACTAAGTTACAAAAAATAAAAAAATATTTACAAACATAAGAAAAATATTACAACAATTTTAAACTAATTACACCTACTCTAAGCCCCCTAATAAAATAACAAAGCCCCCCAAAATAAAATATTCCCTACCCTATTCTAAATTAAAAAAGTTACAAGCTCTTTTACCTTACCAGCCCTGAACAGGGCCCTTTGCGGGGCATGCCCCAAGAATTTCAGCTCTTTTGCCTGTAAAAGAATAAATACAATACCCCCCCCCAACATTACAACCCACCACCCACATACCCCTAATCTAACCCAAACCCCCCTTAAATACACCTAACACTAAGCCCCTGAAGATCTTCCTACCTTGTCTTCACCATACCAGGTTCACCGATCCGTCCTGGCTCCAACATCTTCATCCAACCCAAGCGGGGGTTGGCGATCCATCATCTGGTGCTGAAGAGGTCCAGAAGAGGCTCCAAAGTCTTCCTCCTATCCGGCAAGAAGAGGACATCCGGACCGGCAAACATCTTCTCCAAGCGGCATCTTCGATCTTCTTCCATCCGGTGCGGAGCGGGTCCATCTTGAAGCAGGCGACGCGGATCCATCCTCTTCTTCCGTTGTCTCCCGACTAATGACGGTTCCTTTAAGGGACGTCATCCAAGATGGCGTCCCTCGAATTCCGATTGGCTGATAGGATTCTATCAGCCAATCGGAATTAAGGTAGGAATTTTCTGATTGGCTGATGGAATCAGCCAATCAGAATCAAGTTCAATCCGATTGGCTGATCCAATCAGCCAATCAGATTGAGCTCGCATTCTATTGGCTGTTCCGATCAGCCAATAGTATGCAAGCTCAATCTGATTGGCTGATTGGATCAGCCAATCGGATTGAACTTGATTCTGATTGGCTGATTCCACCAGCCAATCAGAAAATTCCTACCTTAATTCCGATTGGCTGATAGAATCCTATCAGCCAATCGGAATTCGAGGGACGCCATCTTGGATGACGTCCCTTAAAGGAACCGTCATTCGTCGGGAGACAACGGAAGAAGAGGATGGATCCGCGTCGCCTGCTTCAAGATGGACCCGCTCCGCACCGGATGGAAGAAGATCGAAGATGCCGCTTGGAGAAGATGTTTGCCGGTCCGGATGTCCTCTTCTTGCCGAATAGGAGGAAGACTTTGGAGCCTCTTCTGGACCTCTTCAGCACCGGATGATGGATCGCCAACCCCCGCTTGGGTTGGATGAAGATGTTGGAGCCAGGACGGATCGGTGAACCTGGTATGGTGAAGACAAGGTAGGAAGATCTTCAGGGGCTTAGTGTTAGGTTTATTTAAGGGGGGTTTGGGTTAGATTAGGGGTATGTGGGTGGTGGGTTGTAATGTTGGGGGGGGGGTATTGTATTTATTCTTTTACAGGCAAAAGAGCTGAAATTCTTGGGGCATGCCCCGCAAAGGGCCCTGTTCAGGGCTGGTAAGGTAAAAGAGCTTGTAACTTTTTTAATTTAGAATAGGGTAGGGAATTTTTTATTTTGGGGGGCTTTGTTATTTTATTAGGGGGCTTAGAGTAGGTGTAATTAGTTTAAAATTGTTGTAATATTTTTCTTATGTTTGTAAATATTTTTTTATTTTTTGTAACTTAGTTCTTTTTTATTTTTTGTACTTTAGCTAGTTTATTTAATTGTATTTTTTTTTAGCAATTGTGTTTAATTAATTTATTGATAGTGTAGTGTTAGGTTAATTGTAGGTAATTGTAGGTAGTTTATTTAATTATTTTATTGATAGGGTAGTGTTAGGTTTAATTATATCTTAGGTTAGGATTTATTTTACAGGTAAATTTGTTATTATTTTAACTAGGTAGCTATTAAATAGTTCTTAACTATTTAATAGCTATTGTACATAGTTAAAATAAATACCAAGTTGCCTGTAAAATAAATATTAATCCTAAAATAGCTATAATATAATTATAATTTATATTGTAGCTATATTAGGATTTATTTTACAGGTAAGTATTTAGCTTTAAATAGGAATCATTTATTTAATAAGAGTTAATTAATTTCGTTAGATGTAAATTATATTTAAGTTAGGGGGGTGTTAGTGTTAGGGTTAGACTTAGCTTTAGGGGTTAATCAATTTATTAGAATAGCGGTGAGCTCCGGTCGTCAGATTAGGGGTTAATAATTGAAGGTAGGTGTCGGCGATGTTAGGGAGGGCAGATTAGGGGTTAATACTATTTATGATAGGGTTAGTGAGGCGGGTTAGGGGTTAATAACTTTATTATAGTAGCGCTCAGGTCCGCTCGGCAGGTTAGGGGTTAATAAGTGTAGGCAGGTGTCGGCGACGTTGAGGGGGGCAGATTAGGGGTTAATAAATATAATATAGGGGTCGGCGGTGTTAGGGGTAGCAGATTAGGGGTACATAGGGATAACGTAGGTGGCGGCGCTTTGCGGTCGGAAGATTAGGGGTTAATTATTTTAAGTAGCTGGTGGCGACGTTGTGGGGGGCAGGTTAGGGGTTAATAAATGTAATACAGGGGTCGGAGGGGTTAGGGGCAGCAGATTAGGGGTACATAAGTATAACGTAGGTGGCGGTCGGCAGATTAGGGGTTAAACATTTTAATCGAGTGGCGGCGATGTGGGGGGAGCTCGGTTTAGGGGTACATAGGTAGTTTATGGGTGTTAGTGTACTTTAGGGTACAGTAGTTAAGAGCTTTATGAACCGGCGTTAGCCAGAAAGCTCTTAACTCCTGCTATTTTCAGGCGGCTGGAATTTTGTCGTTAGAGCTCTAACGCTCACTTCAGAAACGACTCTAAATACCGGCGTTAGAAAGATCCCATTGAAAAGATAGGATACGTAAATGGCGTAGGGGGATCTGCGGTATGGAAAAGTCGCGGCTGAAAAGTGAGCGTTAGACCCTTTAATCACTGACTCCAAATACCAGCGGGCGGCCAAAACCAGCGTTAGGAGCCTCTAACGCTGGTTTTGACGGCTACCGCCGAACTCCAAATCTAGGCCTATGGGATTTAATGAACAGGTCCTAACAAAAGCATATAATAGGGTCTCGAAGATGGATAGAACTACTCTTCTAGAAACAAACAAGGGAATCAAGAAATGAAAGAAAAATAAAAGGGAAGGGGTAGCTACTTTCATTACAACATATAATACAGGGGTAAAAGAAATTGAAAGTATCCTTAAGAAACTACTATCTAAGGATCCCCTCCTTAAAAACATAGGAAAGAAAGGGCCCCAAGTAATATATAAGAAAAACAGGAATCTGAAATCAATTATAGCTCCCAGTAAACTAGAAATTAAGGGAAAAGACAAGCCAGAGGGAAACTGTCTAGGGTCCAACTCAATTGGTTTTTACAAATGCAACCGGTTAAACTGTGTTGCATGCACACATCACTATAACAACAACAAACCAACTAAAAAAATAACAACTTCAGTTACTAATAAATCTTACAATATCATTACACTCATGAATTGTAAGGCGGATCATGTGGTTTACCTTTTAGAATGTAGTTGCAAACTGCAGTATGTAGGATGAACGACATGCCCATACAAGAAGAGACTACTTGAGCATATCAGAAACATTGAGAAGGGAGAGAAAACCCACAATCTATCAGCACATTATAAAATATGTCATAACAAAAACCATATATGTCTGAAAGGTACGGTCTTAGAACATGTCAAGAAGCCCCCAGAGGGAATGAGCAAATAACTACATCTTAGGAGATGAGAGACCTTTTGAATCCATCAATTAGGTACTATGGTTCCAAAGGGCCTCAATAAGGATATAGATCTAGTAGCCTTCCTAGTAGATTAACTCTGGGAGATGTACACCAGAAGTACTTGATACAGAATTATCACTAGAATTATAAATGTGTGATAATTGGAGAATACTAATCATTTCACCCTTAAAAATATATTTCATCTCTGAAATCCATTTGGGATAATTGATAATAATTAATATTATGTTATATATTCTTATCCAAATCTGCACTCATTCTGTGTATATACTTTCATATATTCACGATCCTGGTTGCCTTAGTGATGGTATAGACAATATCTGGATGACTCTAATTACGTTATCGCTACCCGTGTTAACAAGGAGACGGCCTTAAAACAGCTGATCAATCACTCGATTGTTGCTAGGCACATGGAGCCCAACATACGGGCCTATACGCAGCAGAGTCTGCTTTAATAATGCATAGATATGCAAATTGGATGCCTCGCGCATGTGCAATACACGCTGGACGTCCTCTATTCACATTTTTACGTACTATTACTATGGCAACACAGGGGAATCGCAGCATTGTGAGAACGCTTTGTAAGCTTGTCTGCTAAAATCTGTTTGAATATGAATAGATCAACATTATTTATTCCCTCCAGTTAGCATCATAGATGTAAAATATGAATTTACAATGATATATTTTACTTTATCTAAATGTTTTAATAAACATGAATGTGTCAGTAAAAGCCATTAAACAATTAGGTGTAGGGGCGTGTATAAGGGGCATGCCGCTGCCCAGCTTTAAAAAGTCCTGGTTTGGACGTTTAATTTTATTCTACCCTATGATGAAGAAGGACACTAATCCTTTGAAATGCGTAAGGGACTTCATTTGGACTTTCTTTTTTGTATTTATACCACTAACGGCTTCACACTGTGATATCCATACCTATGTGAAGAGTTAGGAGGCACCTTGGACTGTAATTTTATTAGGATCCAATTGACATCTGATTGGGAGCATTACCTTCTGTATACACCTCAGGGGATCCTACTGAATACATACAGGAGTGTTTTTATGTGTGTATGTACTTGATTCATACCTCATATGTTCGAGGTTTTTAAATGTGAGTGGTCATTTGGCTTGTGTTTTAATATTTGTTCTTAAATAAAAACTGTATTACGCTATGTACCCTCTTTGTATTTCATTTCTGGCTTAATGCTCCTGAACTCACAGGGGAGTCACTACAGAATCCAGCCTTCCTCCTGCACACTATACTCCAAGGAGACAAGAAGTTATACATCATTTTGACACAGATGCAAGACATCACTGGAGGATCAGCAACTTACCTCATATGATTGGGGTAATTTCTAGTAAGTATTTTGTGTGTTCTCTCACTTTGAACATTGTTCTTTGTGGATATACTTAACACCTACATGGATTTAGCCTTATCTTATAAAACTTTTTGATGGTCTGTGTGATTATCAATAAACCAATATCTCTATTGTGACAAGAGCTATTCACATAGGAAATGTACTATCATTCAGGCATGTAACAAGTGTTTATAATTTTATATATATTTGTCTGAGGTTTTTTGAATAGGCGCTTTCTCAACCTTTCTCTCTCTCTCTCTTTCTCTCTCTTTCTCTCTCTCTCTCTTTCTCTCTCTTTCTCTCTCTCTCTCTCTCTCTCTCTCTCTCTCTCTCTCTCTCTCTCTCTCTCTCTCTATATATATATATATATATATATATATATATATATATTATATAAGTATAGACATATCCAGATATATATTGGAATATCTATTTAAAAATACTTAGAACATATTCTGCTATGTGCAGGGCATTGGAATGTGAAATATTTACAGTAAATGCACAGTATAACACTTTATTAAATATGCATATTGGATAAATTTGCTTTTACATGTTTTCATCTACTTAACTGCAAAGGGCTTTAGTGAACTTGTATATATGTCTATATATGTTTACAAATGATTTATGTGTTTATATGTATATATATATATATATATATATATATATATATATATATATATATATATATATATATATATATATATATATATAGGGAGTGCAGAATTATTAGGCAAATGAGTATTTTGACCACATCATCCTCTTTATGCATGTTGTCTTACTCCAAGCTGTATAGGCTCGAAAGCCTACTACCAATTAAGCATATTAGGTGATGTGCATCTCTGTAATGAGAAGGGGTGTGGTCTATTGACATCAACACCCTATATCAGGTGTGCATAATTATTAGGCAACTTCCTTTCCTTTGGCAAAATGGGTCAAAAGAAGGACTTGACAGGCTCAGAAAAGTCAAAAATAGTGAGATATCTTGCAGAGGGATGCAGCACTCTTAAAATTGCAAAGCTTCTGAAGCGTGATCATCGAACAATCAAGCGTTTCATTCAGAATAGTCAACAGGGTCGCAAGAAGCGTGTGGAAAAACCAAGGCGCAAAATAACTGCCCATGAACTGAGAAAAGTCAAGCGTGCAGCTGCCAAGATGCCACTTGCCACCAGTTTGGCCATATTTCAGAGTTGCAACATCACTGGAGTGCCCAAAAGCACAAGGTGTGCAATACTCAGAGACATGGCCAAGGTAAGAAAGGCTGAAAGACGACCACCACTGAACAAGACACACAAGCTGAAACGTCAAGACTGGGCCAAGAAATATCTCAAGACTGATTTTTCTAAGGTTTTATGGACTGATGAAATGAGAGTGAGTCTTGATGGGCCAGATGGATGGGCCCGTGGCTGGATTGGTAAAGGGCAGAGTGCTCCAGTCCGACTCAGACGCCAGCAAGGTGGAGGTGGAGTACTGGTTTGGGCTGGTATCATCAAAGATGAGCTTGTGGGGCCTTTTCGGGTTGAGGATGGAGTCAAGCTCAACTCCCAGTCCTACTGCCAGTTTCTGGAAGACACCTTCTTCAAGCAGCGGTACAGGAAGAAGTCTGCATCCTTCAAGAAAAACATGATTTTCATGCAGGACAATGCTCCATCACACGCGTCCAAGTACTCCACAGCGTGGCTGGCAAGAAAGGGTATAAAAGAAGAAAATCTAATGACATGGCCTCCTTGTTCACCTGATCTGAACCCCATTGAGAACCTGTGGTCCATCATCAAATGTGAGATTTACAAGGAGGGAAAACAGTACAACTCTCTGAACAGTGTCTGGGAGGCTGTGGTTGCTGCTGCACGCAATGTTGATGGTGAACAGATCAAAACACTGACAGAATCCATGGATGGCAGGCTTTTGAGTGTCCTTGCAAAGAAAGGTGGCTATATTGGTCACTGATTTGTTTTTGTTTTGTTTTTGAATGTCAGAAATGTATATTTGTGAATGTTGAGATGTTATATTGGTTTCACTGGTAAAAATAAATAATTGAAATGGGTATATATTTGTTTTTTGTTAAGTTGCCTAATAATTATGCACAGTAATAGTCACCTGCACACACAGATATCCCCCTAAAATAGCTAAAACTAAAACCAAACTAAAAACTACTTCCAAAAATATTCAGCTTTGATATTAATGAGTTTTTTGGGTTCATTGAGAACATGGTTGTTGTTCAATAATAAAATGAATCCTCAAAAATACAACTTCCTAATAATTCTGCACTCCCTGTATATATATATATATATATATATATGTCTGTAAATATGTAAAGCCCTGAAAATGTTCACAATAAAGTTTGGGATGTTGCATCCTGTTGTATTTATTATTTATTATTATATATACATATGTATACATCTTTAGAGGCCCTTTGACTGACTGACCTGAGACCTTATATCTTTAAGCCTATATAACTTGTATGCAATATTTTTTTATATATATTTTTATTAGATGGTGTAATTATGAGTGTATGTGTACTTTGTAATGTATTTTTGACGTGTTTTGTGCAACTTTTTAGTTTTGCAAAACAGTTAACCAGAGCTCTGAGGACACGTAATCATTCTAGCGTGAATCGCAATTGCGCTCAAGTGATCGCATTTACTTTCAACTCGTAATACCAGCAGTAAAACCGACAGGTGCAAACACCCACGATAAACCCTTTATTGCTCACTCGCAAGTGTTAGCGCTCCACCTATAATCTGGCCCTTAGTAGACAAAGGAAAGCATGGTTTTACTGCTGGAAGATAACGTCAGACTAATCTAATTGATTTATTTGACCATGTAACTAAATTAAAAGATGCAGCGTATCTAGACTTTTGCAAATTATTGGACAAATTTATTCACAAAATGTAGTGCCTTGGAGAAGATGTAAAGATTGTTAAGTGGGTAGAATGCTGGCTTAGAGAAACAGTCTATTCAAAATTAAACTTTACTTCAAATTTGCTTTGTTCTCTTGTTATTCTTTGTTCAGGTAGGCTCTTATGCTAATTTCTAAGCTGCCTCTAATCTCAGTGCATTTTGACTGTTTTTTAAAGCTAGACAGAACTAATTCATATGTGCCATATGGATAACATTGTGCTCACTTCCGTGGAGTTATTTATGAGTCAGCACTGATTGGCTAAAATGCAAGTCTGTCAAAAGAACTGAAACATGGGGGCAGTCTGCAGAGGTTTAGATACAAGGTAATCACAGAGGTAAAAAGCATATTAATATAACTGTGTTGGTTGTGCAATATGGGTAATAAAGGGATTATCTTTTTCAACAATAAAAATACTGGAGTAGACTGTCCCTTTAAGGATAAAAGGAAGAGGGTTTTAGGTAATGGAGTACTTTTAAATGAGGGACCAGTTCATTTACTAGTAGTGTTCCCCAGGGGTCAGTTCTTGGGCATGTTTTGTTTAACATGTTCATTAGTAATATTGGAAGTGGACTCCAGGGAAGGTGTGCCTGTTTGCTGATGATGCAAAAATGTGCAACATTGTTGATGTTCAAGGAGGAGTGGATCAAATAAGTAATGATAATAAAAAAAAAACTGGAGGGCTGGGCACATGAATTTACATTACTAACTGTAACTAAAAAGGAATTGGACTTGGGAATTATTATATCAGATGATTTAAAATTTGGTAGACACTGCAACAGTGCAGTTAGTAAAGCCAGTAAAATACTGGGAGAGATATATTAGCAGCAGAAATAGCAAATCCCTTATGCCACTAGTTAGGCCTCATCTGGAATATTGTGTACAGTTCTGGATACCATGGCCTCTATTTATCAAGCCGTCAACCACAAATACGCTGGAATTCCACAGCGTATTTGTGGCGAGGCTGATTCGCCATAGTTCGCCTTAGCTATCAAGCCCTACAGACCGGCAAAAGTAGAATCTAGTGACGTAACATACGATCCGGCGGACTCAGTCCGACACAAATTTATCAAGCTGTCAACCGCAAATACGCTGGAATTTCACAGCGTATTTGTGGCGAGGCTGATTCGCCATAATTATCGAGCCCTACAGACCGGCAAAAGTAGAATCTAGTGATGTAACATACGATCCGGCGGACTCAGTCCGACACAGATCGATGGTTTACATCACTACAGATGTTCCGAACGCAAGTTTGGCACAATCTGACTACTTTTGGAAGTTATCAAACTACAACCAGGTACGCTCGCCACTATTACAGCCCAGCGTACCTGGTTTTCAATCCGCTGCCCTGGAGGCGGCGGATCCCATAGGAATCAATGGGAGTCTGACAGCAGCGAGAGCTCATGTTCGCTGCTGCCCGATATCCCATTGATTCTTGTGGGAAGTGTCTGCACCTAACACCCTAACATGTACCCTGAGTCTAAACACCCCTAATCTGCCCCCCCTACACCGCCGCCACCTACTTTATACTTTTTAACCCCTAAACTGCCGCCCCGACACTGCCGCCCCGACACTGCCGCCACCCACATTATACTTATTAACCCCTAATCCACCACTCCCGGACCCCGCCGCAACGAAATAAATTTTTTAACCCCTAATCTGCCCCCCCTACACCGCCGCCACCTACATTATATCTATTAACCCCTAAACCTAAGTCTAACCCTAACCCCCCCTAACTTAAATATTATTTAAATGAATCTAAATAAATTATTCCTATTTAAAAATAAATACCTATAAAATAAACCCTAAGATAGCTACAATATAATTAATAATTACATTGTAGCTATCTTAGGGTTTATTTTTATTTTACAGGCAACTTTGTATTTATTTTAACTAGGTACAATAGTTATTTAATAGTTATTAACTATTTAATAGCTACCTACTTAAAATAAATACAAATATACCTGTAAAATAAATCCTAACCTAAGTTACAATTACACCTAACACTACACTACCATTAAATAAATTAAATTAATTAAATACAATAACCTACAATTAAATAAAAATAACTAAAATTAACTAAAGTACAAAAAAAAACTATTTACAAGAAGTTTAAACTAATTACACCTAATCTAAGCCCCCTAATAAAATAAAAAATCCCCCAAAATAATAAAATTCCCAACCCTATACTAAATTACAAATAGCCCTTAAAAGGGCTTTTTGCGGGGCATTGCCCCAAAGTAATCAGCTCTTTTACCTGTAAAAAAAGAAATACAACCCCCCCAACATTAAAACCCACCACCCACACCCAACCTAACTCTAAAACCCACCCAAACCCCCCTTAAAAAAACCTAACACTACCCCATTGAAGATCACCCTACCTTGAGCCATCTTCACCCAGCCGGGCCTAAGTCCTCAACGAATCCGGGCAAAGTGGTCCTCCAGATGGGCAGAAGTCTTCATCCAATCCGGCCAGAAGAGGTCCTCCAGATGGGCAGAAGTCTTCATCCAAGCGGCATCTTCTATCTTCTTCTGTCCGGCGAGGAGCGGCACCATCTTGAAGACATCCGACGCGGAGCATCCATCGATCCCGACGACTAAACAAAGAATGACGGTTCCTTTAAATGACGTCATCAAAGATGGTGTCCCTTGAATTCTGATTGGCTGATAGGATTCTATCAGCCAATCGGAATTAAGGTAGGAAAAATCCGATTGGCTGATGAAATCAGCCAATCGGATTGAAGTTCAATCCGATTGGCTGATCCAATCAGCCAATCGGATTGACCTTGCATTCTATTGGCTGATTGGAACAGCCAGTAGAATGCAAAGTCAATCCGATTGGCAGATTTCAATCAGCCAATCGGAATTCATGAAACAGTTTTTTTTACAGGTAAAAGAGCTGATTACTTTGGGGCAAGGCCCCGCAAAAAGCCTTTTTAAGGGCTGGTAAAAGAGCTGATTACTTTTGTATTTTAGAATAGGGTAGGGGATTTTTTATTTTGGGGGATTTTTTATTTTTTTAGGGGACTTAGATTAGGTGTAATTAGTTTAAATTTCTTGTAATTTTTTATTTTCTGTAATTTAGAGGGTTTTTTTTTGGTACTTTAGTTAATTTTAGTTATTTTTATTTAATTGTAGGTAATTGTATTTAATTAATTTAATTTAATTTAATTTATTTAATGGTACTATAGTGTTAGGTGTAATTGTAACTTAGGTTAGGTTTTATTTTACAGGTATATTTGTATTTATTTTAACTTGGTAGCTATTAAATAGTTAATAACTATTTAATAACTACTGTACCTAGTTAAAATAAATACAAAGTTGCCTGTAAAATAAAAATAAATCCTAAGATAGATACAATGTAACTATTAGTTATATTGTAGCTATCTTAGGGTTTATTTTATAGGTAAGTATTTAGTTTTAAATAAAAATAATTCATTTAATTATAGGAATATTTATTTAGATTAATTTAAATAATATTTAAGTTAGGGGGGTGTTAGGGTTAGGGTTAGACTTAGGTTTAGGGGTTAAAAGATATCATTTAGGTGGCGGCGGTGTAGGGGGGGGGCAGATTAGGGGTTAATAAGTATAATGTAGGTGGCGGTGGGCTCCGGGAGCGATGGTTTAGGGGTTAAATATTTTATTTAGTTGCGGCAGGGTCCGGGATTGGCAGGATAGGGGTTAATAATTTTATGTAGGTGGCGGCGGTATAGGGGGCGGAAGATTAGGGGTTAATAGGTATAATGTAGGTGGTGGTGGGGTCCGGGAGCGGCGGTTTAGGGGTTCATATATTTATTATAGTTGCGGCGGGGTCCGGGAGAGGCGGTTTAGGGGTTAATATATTTATTATAGTTGCGGTGGGGTCCGGGAGCGGTGGTTTAAGGGTTAATAACTTTATTTAGTTGTGGGGGGCTCCGGGAGCGGCGGTATAGGGGGTAAAACAGTATAGTATAGTGTGGGTGCTTAGTGACAGGCTAGCAAGAAAGCTGTAAAAAAGCCGATGAGCAGTGAGATCGATGACTGTCAGTTAACAACAGTCCGCTGCTCATCGCACCATACTTGGTGCGTGGCTTTTTGACAGCTTTCTTGATAAATTTGGCGAACGTATTCAGGTCCACGGCGGAGATGTTAGGCGAGCTTAGGCGAGCGTATTGGGGCTGGAGAATGCTAGAAAGTAGACAGCTTGATAACTTGAGGCCCATATCTCCAGAAGTATATAAATAAACTAGAAACTGTCCAAAGGAGAGCTACTAAAATGGTACAACACAAAAAGAAAGACTCTATGATCTAAATATTTATAGTTTAGAGGAGAAGGGAAATAGGTGACATGATAGAAACGTTCAAATATATATGAGGAGACTTAATAAGGTGGAAGCCAAAAGCATTATCCACAAAAAAAGAAATACCAAACAAGGGCTCAAAATTTTAAATTAGAAGGTAGCAGATTCAGGGGAAATGTGAAGAAGCATATTTTACATAAAGGGTGGTGGACTAATGGAATAAACTTCCAATTGAGGTGGTAAACACAGGAACTGTAAAATAATTAAAAAATGCTTGGCACATGCATAAGGCTATCCTACCTATGGGTAAACTTGATGGGCCTTTTGGTTCTTATCTATCGTCAAATTCTATCGGCTAGATTTAGAGTTTTGTCGGTAAAGACCCGCGTAGCTAACGCTGCTTTTTTTCCCAACGCACCCTTCCAACAACGCTGGTATTTAGAGTTGTCTGAGGGGCTGCATTAGGCTCAAAAAAGGGTGCGTTGAGCCTAACTTAGCTCCGCTTCAACTCTCTATACCAGCATTGCTTACGGTAGCAGTAAGCTGGGAAAACGTGCTTGTGCACGATATCCCCATAGGAAACAATGGAGCTGAGCTAGCTGATAAAAAACTAACACCTGCAAAAAAGCAGCATTCAGCTCCTAACGCAGCCCCATTGTTTCCTATGGAGAAACACTCTCTAAGTCTGCACCTAACACCCTAACATGAACCCCGAGTCTAAACACCCCTAACCTTACACTTATTAACCCATAATCTGCCACCCCCGCTATCGCTGACACCTGCATTATACTATTAATCCCTAATCTGCCACTCCGGACACCGCTGCAACCTACATTATCCCTATGAACCCCTAATCTGCTGCCCCTAACACCGCCGACACCTATATTATATTTATTAACCCCTAATCTGCCCCCCCAATGTCGCCGCCACCTTACCTGCATTTATTAACCCCTAATCTGCCGACCGGACCTCGCTGCCACTATAATAAATGTATTAACCCCTAAACCCCTGCACTCCCACCTCGTAAACACTATAATAAATAGTATTAACCCCTAATCTGCCCTCCATAACATTGCCGCCACCTACCTACAATTATTAACCCCTAATCTCCCACGCGCACCATCGCCGCTACTATAATAAAGTTATTAACCCCTAAACATAATTCTAACCCTAACCCTAACACCCCCCTAACATAAATATAATTTAGATTAAACAAAATAATATTCCTAAAATTAACTAAATTATTCCTATTTAAAACTAAATACTTACCTATAAAATAAACCCTAATATAGCTACAATATAATTAATAATTACATTGTAGCTATTTTAGGATTTATTTTTATTTTACAGGCAACTTTGTATTTATTTTAACTGGGTACAAAAGCTATTAAATAGTTAATAACTATTTAATAGCTACCTAGTTAAAATAAATACAAAATTACATGTAAAATAAATCCTAACCTAAGTTACAATTAAACCTAACACTGCACTATCATTAAATTAATTAAATAAATTACCTACAATTACCTACAATTAAATACAATTAAATAAACTATTCTATAATAAAAAAAAACACTAAATTACAAAAAATAAAAAAGAATTACAAGCAGTTTAAACTAATTACACCTAATCTAAGCCCCCTAATAAAATAAAAAAGCCCCCCAAAATAAAAAATCCCCTACCCTATTCTAAAATACAAAAGTAATCAGCTCTTTTACTAGCCCTTAAAAAGGCTTTTTGCGGGGCCTTGCCCCAAAGTAATCAGCTCTTTTACCTGTAAAAAAAAAAAAAATACAATCCCCCCCAACATTACAACCCACCACACACACCCCCGTACTCTAACCCACCCAAACCCCCCTTAAAAAAACCTATCACTAACCCCCTGAAGATCTCCCTACCTTGAGTCGTCTTCACCCAGCTGAGCCGAATTCTTCATCCAAGCGGAGCAAGAAGATGTCCTCCATCCGGTAGAAGTCTTGATCCAAGCGGCAAAGAAGAGGTCCTCCATCCGGGCGAAGTCTTGATCCAAGCGGCAAAGAAGAGGTCTTCTATCCGGGCGATGTCTTCTTCCAAGCGGCATCTTCTATCTTCTTTCTTCCGGATCTATCTTCATCCCGCCGACGCAGAACATCCTTCTTCCCTGACGGACTAACGACGAATGAAGATTCCTTTAAGGGACGTCATCCAAGATGGCATCCCTTCAATTCCGATTGGCTGATAGAATTCTATCAGCCAATCGGAATTAAGGTAGAAAAAATCTGATTGGCTGATGCAATCAGCCAATCAGATTGAAGTTCAATCCATTGGCTGATCCAATCAGCCAATCGTATTGAACTCACATTCTATTGGATGATCGGAACAGCCAATAGAATGCGAGTTCAATACGATTGGCTAATTGGAATTTTTCTACCTTAATTCCGATTGGCTGATAGAATTCTATCAGCCAATCGGAATTGAAGGGACGCCATCTTGAATGACATCCCTTAAAGGAACCTTCATTCGTCGTTAGTCCGTCAGGGAAGAAGGATGTTCCGCGTCGGCGGGATGAAGATGGATCCGGAAAAAAGAAGATAGAAGATGCCGCTTGGAAGAAGACATCGCCCGGATGGAAGACCTCTTCTTTGCCGCTTGGATCAAGATTTCGCCCGGATGGAAGACCTCTTCTTTGCCGCTTGGATCAAGACTTCTACCGGATGGAGGACATCTTCTTGCTCCGCTTGGATGAAGAATTCGGCTCGGCTGGGTGAAGACGACTCAAGGTAGGATGATCTTCAGGGGTTTTAGCGATAGGTTTATTTAAGGGGGGTTTGGGTGGGTTAGAGTAAGGGTGTGTGGGTGGTGGGTTGTAATGTTGGGGGGATTGTATTTTTTTTTACAGGTAAAAGAGCTGATTACTTTGGGACAAGGCCCCGCAAAAAGCCATTTTAAGGGCTGGTAAAAGAGCTGATTACTTTTGTATTTTAGAATAGGGTAGGGGATTTTTTATTTTGGGGGGCTTTTTTATTTTATTAGGGGGCTTAGATTAGGTGTAATTAGTTTAAACTGCTTGTAATTCTTTTTTATTTTTTGTAATTTAGTGGGGGGTTTTTGTATTATAGAATAGTTTATTTAATTGTATTTAATTGTAGGTAATTGTAGGTAATTTATTTAATTAATTTAATGATAGTGTGGTGTTAGGTTTAATTGTAACTTAGGTTAGGATTTATTTTACATGTAATTTTGTATTTATTTTAACTAGGTAGCTATTAAATAGTTATTAACTATTTAGTAGCTTTTGTACCTAGTTAAAATAAATACAAAGTTGCCTGTAAAATAAAAATAAATCCTAAAATAGCTACAATGTAATTATTAATTATATTGTAGCTATATTAGGGTTTATTTTATAGGTAAGTATTTAGTTTTAAATAGGATTATTTTATTTAATTTTAGGAATATTATTTTGTTTAATTTAAATTATATTTATGTTAGGGGGGTGTTAGGGTTAGAGTTAGGTTTAGGGGTTAATAACTTTATTATAGTAGCGGCGACGGTGCGGGCGGGAAATTGGGGTTAATAATTGTAGGTAGGTGGCGGCGATGTTAGGGAGGGCAGATTAGGGGTTAATACTATTTATTATAGTGTTTTCGAGGTTGGAGTGCGGCGGTTTAGGGGTTAATACATTTATTACAGTGGCGGCGAGATCCGGTTCGGCAGATTAGGGGTTAATAAGTGTAGGTAAGGTGGCGGAGACGTTGGGGGGGCAGATTAGGGGTTAATAAATATAATATAGGGGTCGGCGATGTTAGGGGCAGCAGATTAGGGGTTCATAAGTATAGCGTAGGTGGCGGCGATGTCCGGTCGGCAGGGGTTAAAATAATTTATTAGAGTGGCGGAGATGTGGGGGGGCCTCGGTTTAGGAGTACATGGGTAGTTTATGGGTGTTAGTGTACTTTAGAGCACAGTAGTTATGAGCTTTATATTCCGGCGTTAGCCCATAAAGCTCTTAACTACTGACTTTTTTTTGCGGCTGGAGTCTTGTCGTTAGAGGGTCTACCAAGATTCCAAATACCGGCGTTAGGCAGATCCCATTGAAAAGATAGGATACACAATTGGCGTAAGGGGATCTGCAGTAGCCTGGAATCGCGGTAGGGAAGTGAATGTTAGACCCTTTCCTGGCTGACTCTAAATACTAGCGGGCGGCCAAAAGTAGAGTTAGAACCCCTTAACGCTGCTTTTGACGGCTAACGCAAAACTCTAAATCTAGGTGTATGTTTCTATCTTTCTAACATACAGTTTTCAAACAAAATGAGTGCAAATGTTTCTTAAAATGCAGAAGTTCTTTCACACTCAAGAGAGCACGTTATACCTCCAACGCTTTTAATAAATGAAAAAAAAAAAAGTGTAGCAAAAACAGATGCATGAGAGCTTGCTACAAAGACTAACTAACGAAAGAAATAGAGGAACAAACTCCAAAAAAATTATTGAAACATAGCACTTGAACTGTAATTGTAAGCAGTTACTGATTCGTTTCATAAGCATATGATTGTTTATTGTAAATAGTGCTGAAGCTAGAATATATTCATTTTGTTTATAATTCAATTTGCTAAATAATAAAGTTTGCCAAGCAACACTGAGTTATTAATGAAGCTTTCCCAAAAAAACAGAACACACTATCATCTAGGTAATTGAATTTTGCTGCCGCATTATGTGTAACACATTTGCTTCTGCATTTCTAATGTAGACAGAGTAGAAATCTTAACTTAAATACTGTAAATAATTAAGCAATTATTTGTGATATAGTAAATCACTTTACCTGAAATTACTTTGTCTGTTTTATTGTAATAAAAAGGCACATTTGGCTGCTTCTTAATTGCTGGAATATGATGTGATCATAGGAATGAATTTAAAGTATTTGAACTTTTCTCTTTATGTTATTATAATTTACATTTAGTTAAAGGGCCATAATGCCCAAATGTTTAAACAATTGAAAGTGCTGCAGTATAGCTGTAAAAAGCTGACTAGAAAATATCACCTGAACATCTCTATGTAAAAAAGAAAGATACTTTACCTCAAAAGTTTCTCAGTAGCCACATACCATTGTAAAGGACTTCTAAGCAACAAATCAGTATGTCTGTCCCAGGACAGCCGAAGGGATGAGCCTCGTGCACGCTCATGTTATTTCCCTATTCAGTGTAAGGAAGTTTACAATGAAATCTCATGAGAGTTAAATGAAATCTCATGAGATCACAGTAAAAGAGTTTATGACCTCAGCACTGCTGATGCTGATTGGCTGCTGTTCATTTCTTCATTTTTTTTTTTTTTACCTGCAGCTGAAGTATAACTTTTTACACAGAACTTACTCTGCTGAGCTGAGGAAATTGTGAGGTAAAATATCTTCCTTTTTTACATAGAGATACCCAGGTGATATTTTCCTGTCAGCTTTTTACAGTTATACTGCATCAGTTTCAAGTGATTTAGCATATGAGTATTATGTCCCTTTAATCGTGTTGGAATCGTGTCGCCTCTTGCTTAATAAAAAGGTCATATGCACTACTGAAATGATTTTCCTCTTTACCTCTGTGACTAGATCAGATACACAAAAGGGATTTGGTTGATTTAACTAAACATTTTTACGTAGAATCTCCTTTAATTAGCTGCTTATTCTTTCTCTCCTATGTAGGTCTGCAAAAACCTACAAAGACTCTGGTAAACATATAAAAAAAACTATATTTAACAAAAGTCAACTGTTTTAAATCCAGATTTTCTGTAATTATTGAAGATGTAACTTGTTCTGGCTTACAAATAAAAAAACAATGTGTGTTATGCTATGGGCATGTGTTTTTGTTTATGTTTCCTTTTTGTTTATTGGTTGCCTAGTTACAGAGTGTCATATCTTTGATGCCAATTCCAGTCGCTTTTATTGTTGCATTGGTTGACAAGTTTTTTTCCCGCTAATCAACGCTATTTATTGACATGATTTGCAGCTTTTTTGCCTGATTGGATTTGTTCCCAGGGTGCGCTTGATTTTTTGCTTCATTGCTGCTGGAATTTTTAGACATCTCCTGCCTACTGATTCTGTACATGCTTTACCCAGACAGTTGCTGACCACTGGCTTTTCTTCAGACTACTCTTTTGCTTCTTCCTTTAGAACCAGTCTCAGACCGTTTGTTGCTGACCCAGCTAGTCTGACCTTCCTCTCCTGTAAAGTCACTTTCTGGGTCTTATCCAGTGTGCAGAGTGCATGTGCATTGGAATCATGAACACGGTACATGGCCTCCGGGTCCTTGTCTGGACTGACAGTTACAGCTTGATATATATTCGCTACTGTTTAGCCTCTGAGTCTTATTTGAACTTTTTTGTTTATCAGTGTTGAGTCGTTACCTGTAAGTCCCTCCCCCCTGACGGCATTCCTAGTTTCAGACAGCCTAACAATGTGCTTCTTAAAAACTGGAATGCTATATGTAAGAAAGCTATGTGTATTGGGGCACAGAACTATATATGTTAACAGAAGGAACACTCACTGGCTGGCTTAGTGAGGAACACTCACTAAGCCAGCACCTTTGAATTTTAATTTTTTTTTGCCTTCACAATTATTTTCAAAGAAACCTATTCTGACCCATTGTTTCTAAATAAATCATAATGTTACAGGAGCATAAATAATGAATGTGATATCTCTACTTGGGAGTCCATAACATTATATGAATATTTTGTTTATAACTTATAAAACTGACAAAACCCAGTTTAAAGATACATTCGAGAGTAAAAAAATAAATCTTCCACTACTTGTTTGAAAACACACTTAAGAAATTGGAACAAGGAGGTCAGTTTCTTAAAAAATAAAAAAAAGCATTGATCATCAAAGCCAATTCCTTGATGGCTATTTAATTGATGAAGGCCTGCTGTGGAATTTTGCATTCTTTTAGATGTATTCCTTAAGAAAATATATACTTGTGTATGTCTAGTTGAGTCAGAAAAATGGAATGCTTGCATAGACCTATGACACGCGACAATTTATGGGTTGTATTTTCTATGGGATAAAGAAAATATATACATTTGGTGACAAAGTAAATTTTTTTTTTATTAGTAATTATTTTCTTTTTGTTTAGAAGCTGATTCCTGGAAAAAAAAATTTTTTATAGATGAAGACCTATTCTGGATTGTTATAATGCTTAAGGTGTACAGTTCTATGAAACAAATATTTGTATGATGTTAAATTAAGTTTTTGGAGCATTTTAACTTTGAAATCCAGGTTATTGCAATTTTGAGTTCCGGAAGTATAGAAAATCCTTTAGGCATATTCAGGAGAACTATGGATTTAACAAAAATGTGTACTTTAAGTGAAATGATTGAAAATATTTTTTATAATATGATGGGGGAGGGAAATCACATTTTTTTTTCAGATGTACTGCCCTGTAAACAAAACTACAGTTAAATAATAAATAAATAAATAGTTTTCCTGTGTAGATATAACTCAGTTTTTCAGAAATTAAATCCAAATAGGTAGATAGCAAAATTAAGAAAAACTGTTACTCCTCCAGTGGTATAAAATGTTTTCAAACCCCTGTCACTGAAGGGGTTAAAAGACAGAAAAGAAAAAATTAAAATCTCATGATTAGATATAATGCACGTACATATCCCTCTTGATGTTGGATCACCAGGTGTATTCCTCTAGGCTCCAGTAGCACTGTGGCTCTTGAGCTGTTTTTGACTTATTCTATCTAGCTAGACTACTTCAGGCATGCAAATATTCTAAACTTATATTTACATTAACCATGTTTCTGAAGTTGTTGCACTTGTAATTGTTTTAACCAATAGGTTCTCATTTCATGTGCAGCTATAGATGTCAGTGGCACGAACATTCATTAACAAATCTATAGAAAATATAGGTGAAGCGGTTTTCAATGAGTTTTGAATATGATCTCGCCTTCACAAAGAGGCCCTTCAGAAATCTCATATCTAGGAACAAATTTATCATGTGCTGGGCGACAAGGTTCTCTAACATAAACCTCATTCGCCCAGCCTTGCAGCGAGTACTGCCTATATTTAACATTGCACAAGCCTCTATGTTTGTGCTCTGCTGCCCCCTGCTTGCACACGCCGGTCAATCATCCCATAAGATCAAAATGACTCAAATCTGCTACACTTTATGCAGCTACTTAACTAGCTGGGGCCCCCGAAGCTGCATTTGTAGCTTAATAAATGGGCCCTATGAGTCTAACCCTAAAAGAGGTATGATTATGGACCACACATTCAGTCATATATGAATATGACAATGTTGACAAGTCACCCTGGATATAATCTGCAGACAGTGTATTTAAAAAAAAAAAGTCATTTTCCTCTTTCTGCACCTCCATTTAAGAGGTATTATTACACAAAATAGTATTTAAGAAATGTTGAACTACTGCATCTTCAAACATGCTTTTTTGAATAACAACTTAAATAGGAGATCTTTGATCCTTAACTCTATTCATAGGTATACAGCAAGCTGTGCAGTTTATAGTTTTTTATTAATGTTAAATGATTTTGTACTGGCAAATAAATCATAACTAGCTTTGAAGTAAAGTGGGGTATAGTGTTAAGTTTGTATACCTGTCTAGGCAGTTGATTAATTGCTATGCTTGAGAATGTTATATTGTCCAGATGTGCCTTTGAAAATAATTTATTTTATTGTTTAGACAGATACTAAGTCACAAATAATTATAGCTATAAATCAATTTCATGCTGAGATTTATTTAAGGCACTGTTTTAATATGTAATTTACTCTATTTTTAAATATACAGTTTAAGGTTTCTAAGAACATAAAATTTTTCGTACTACCCCTTTCCTTCTAGACTGAGGCCCCGATGATGGAAAGTGCCACGAGGCGGCGAGATATTCAAAAGGAATCTGTCACGATGTCAAGAAAACCGGGAAAATATTTAAAATGCCTGACAGTACTGTTTAAAGGTAGCATTGTATACCATACATTTCAGTGCTTTTCTGATACTTGCGATATATTCAAAGCAGCATTGCCACCTTAATCGAAGGCGTAATGTAAATGATTCCTTTACACATTACTGTATGACAATAACACGTGTGTCAGCAGAAACTTAATCCCTGTTCTTACAATGCAATAGTGAATTAAAGTGATGGTAAAGTCGCCTCCATAACTTTACATATTTTGAAAGCTCTTGTCATTACTAACATATTGATCTGCTTATTTATTTCAAAACTCAATTAAACTTCTAAAAATCAGCATTTTTTTCAGTCTCCGTTACCTGATTTTATACAGCCCCTGTTAGAGATTTTCACAGTGTAGTATTTGATTGGCATCTCTTTCAGCCAATAGGAGCCTCACCATGCGCCCCATGGATTTTACTCACAGCACGCTCCCGTGCTTGTAATTCTGCCTGGAAATGCAACTGCGCATGCGCAACTCAATACGCTATTTGCGCAACTAAATACCTGTACCCGTTAGAGGCCTCACTGTTTTAGTTGCGCAAATAGTGTATTGAGTTGCGCAGTTGCACTTCCAGGCAGAGTTACAAGCACGGGAGCGTGCTGTGAGTAAAATCCATGGGGCGCATGGCGAGGCTCCTATTGGCTGAAAGAGATGCCAATCAAATACTACACTGTGAAAATCTCTAACAGGGGCTGTATAAAATCAGGTAACGGAGCCTGAAAAAAACGCTGATCAATATGTTAGTAATGACAAGAGCTTTCAAAATATGTAAAGTTATGGAGGCAACTTTACCATCACTTTAAACATATCAATAATACACCTACAGGAGCAGGGGGTTGTGGGTATATGAAATATGTATATTCATTGTTTAATGTATAGTAGTAGAATATGTAGGTACACTTTGCAGGATTTAATAAAACTTATATTGTGTCCTTAGGATTGTATTTTTTACATATTTTGAGAACACTATTGTGCGGTCACAATATTCATATTTCAATAATATTGAGAACGTGGCTGCGTGGTCACAATATTCATATTTCACTAAAATTGCGATCACGATTGCTCAATCATGTTTTACTTAGAATATTAAATATATTAAGAGGGCAGCTTTTCACTTCCTCCCTCTACTAGGCAGATCGGCAGTGCATTACTGGGATGTGCTGCTGTGATAGCTCTCATGTTAAGGTGCTAAGGAGGGACAGCCTTGGTAAAGTATTTATTTTACAAGGATTTAACCCCTTATGCTCACAGTGTATTTATTGTTTACAATATTATATAATTATTCTGAACAGTATTTATTTATACTTTTGGTTTCTCAGTGGCGGAAAATTGTGGTAGGGAGTCAGAGTATACTGACAGCATTAAAAAAAGCCACATGCCTCTATTATGTAACTAATAGTATTTAAACAATTACTTTAGGGAAATGGTTTAATATTTATTTACTATTAAACTCAGTGGGGCCAATTTATTAAGCAGTGGGAGGGCGGACAAATCATGTCCACCCGACATCGCTAAATGCAGACAGTGTACGCTATCAGCATTTATCATTGCACAAGCATTTCTTGTGAAATGTTTGTGCAATGACGCCCCTTGCATATTCGCAGCCAATCGGCCACTAGCAGGGGGTGTCAATCATCCTGATTGTATCTAATCAGGATGATTGCAGTCCACCACCTCATAGGTGATGGGTGAGTTAAGGAGCAGCGGTCTTACGACTACTGCTTCCTAACTCCTGATTCCAGAGAGCCTTCCGGCGAGCCCGGTATGAGCAACATTTGCTGCTTAATAATTCGGCCCCATTGTGTAGGAACAATACTTTTTTTTTAATCATAACATGTTTATTTATTATTTGTGAAACAGAACATGACGTGCTTGCATCTTTTTGTTAAAAAAGTAAAGCAGGTTCCTTGCTAATGGGTTAATAGAGCAGACAAATTAGCTAAATGCCTAGGTTTCTCTGAAATGGTGATAAACTAAATATATGTGCTATTAAGCATTTAAATGTACAGAATTTTCCTTTTCACATTAATTTTTTTTTTAAATTAATACAGGGAATAAAAGAAAATTCAGGGTTGTGCAGTCAACTGATTTCTGAAGAGTCGTTTCTATGTGATGGTGCAGACCAATTTAACCATAAAGGTGTCATCCAAGTGTCCCTTTAAACAACTACACCCTAAAGAAGGGACAAAAAGAAAACCAAAAAAAAAAAAAAAACATTAGTGAAAGTTGGTGCAATCTTAGTGTAAAATAAGAAAATACATTGTTCTGCTCTGTGCTGAGAGTCAAGTGTCTATGTGGTAAAACTAAATCTACCTAGAATCGTGTTATAAGATCTAGACACATCTATACACAAACGGTGATGAAGAAAATAAAAAAAATAAACACACAATCTTATTCAAGTATAGACCTCCTCCTTACACTATAACTATTCTCGGCCCTCTTCCCTCCCCAGGGCCTCATTTGCCCTCTCTATCAGGAATTATTTAGCTTTAGTAGTTTCTAGGAATCTATGTATCTCTTCTCTGTTATAAAAATCTTTACCTCAATTTGCAGGAGAACTTTGATCTTAGCCAGAAAAATAACAAAGGCCCTGAAACCTTTACTGTTCAATTCATTAAATGATGGAATTAAATCCTTCCTGGCTATTAAGATAATAGTATTTCACTTTTTTCTTTTCTTCTTCTTTCTCCCTTGTTCACAATTCCTGTCCTCTCCTGCCTGGTTAACTAATGGGTAATATTTTATATTCTGTGTCTACAGATGTGCCCTTGTTTCCCCTATGGGGCCAGGTTCTTTAAATGTGACATGTTTGTCTTGAATATATGTGGTGTTTCGGCCACGTGATCTAGACCTAGACCTTGATCTTTTGTTTTGAGTGGTATTGCGAGTATGCCAGGTATAAACTTTATTGTGTAGATGATCATCATTGTCCCTGGTAAAAAAATGTAGCTTAAAATTATCAAGCTCAATTCTAAATTTTGGATGTGTGGTAAACTCATTAGGTCTAGTTTGTAAATCTATAAGATCATCTTTCACTTTGACAAGTAATGTATCTTTAAATTTAATAATGAGTTCCATCAGTTTCCTGGAGCAGTCCATTAGTATATAATTCCAGTTAGATATAAACACATTTGTTTTTTTATATTTCTCCAAATAAACAAGTTTTATTTTTCAGACCTTGAGAGTCGCTGGATTTTTCTTTGTTCAAGGAACATAAGAAACTGAAAATTAAATGGGTTAAGGAAACTATATTTTCATCTTATAAAAAAACAGCAGGGGTTTAGCAATACTGTTTAATAAAAAATTAGACTATCACGTTAAAAAGACCATTTGTGACACCCAAGGAAGGTATCTTATTGTACAAATTGAAATTTCAAAGAAGTGATAACTCTGTGTAACGTATGTGGCCCTAATGAGTCCAACAGAGCTTTTTGGGAATAATTGGTTGAAGTGTTAAATAAGTTCAGGATTATTGGTGGTGATTTTAATTTAACTCCCAACACTAAAATTAACAGACTAAACAAAGAAAATAGGGTATCTAAGAAAAATAAAGATAAAAGAGGTAAACATGATAAAAAAAAAGATGTGTTCTTTTAATGGAAGCAGTGGACTTAATAGACTTATGGAGATACAAAAACCCAGTGTCAAGAGAATTTACATTTATGTAAAAAAAAAAATAGATCTATTTTTAATTTCAAATGAGCTAGCGCAACAAATTACTGATATAAAAATTGGGGAAATTATAATCTCAGACCATGCACCAATTAATATAACTTTGTCAGTATTGAATAAGGTGAAATAGGCATTGAGGTTTAATTTCCCTACATTTTTATATGGATCAAAAAAATTTGAGGAGTTTTTCAAAGAAAAATGGGAAACATATCTTGGATATAACAATGGCGATAACTGTTATATTCAAACAATTTGGGAGGCAGGTAAAGCATTTTTTAGAGGTGACATTATTGCTTTGTAGCTAACCATAACACGTTTTTGCAAAATCAGTATAGGCAGTTGAGCGAAAAGTTGGGAGCATCATATGCGTTATATTTGGGAAACCGATCCTATAGCAACTTAAAAAGCTATTAAACCAATAAAAATGAAATGAATATTTATCTGACCCAGCAAGCCACTAGAGATATTAAAAAAAGTTCAAGGCAAATTCTACAGGCAGGGTAATCGAGCAGAGAAATTTCTAGCTAGTCTAGTTACATATCGGAAATCTAATAAGCAAATTCTACAAATAGAATCAGAGAAGCGAATTAAGATAAAATCAGAGGAAATTCGCTAATGAATTTAGGAAATACTATGCAACACTGTATAAGAGAAAAATACAGTAATAGAGAAAAAGAAAGCAAACTGTTTTTAGAAACGGTATCCTTGCCAGAAATCACACAAGAACAACAGGAAGAGCTAAATGTAAAAGTAATCTCATTAGAGGAAGTTAATAAAACTATGGGGGAACTAACAATATGGAAAGTTGCAGGACCAGATAATCTTCCTATGGAATGGTATAAAATACTCCAAGAGCAAGTTTCTAAAAGTTTAGTAGAACTGTTTAATTTATATCTATCAGGGAAAATTCAGCCTTCTCAGGTGTTCTCAGCTGTGTGTATAATTGTTATACCAAAAACAGGTAAAGATTCTCTTAAAGTTGCCTCATATAGACCTATTTCCTTGCTTAACCAAGATTACAAGATCTTAGCAAAAATTTTAGCCAATAGATTAAAAAAAGTCCTACCTTTATTAGAACACAATGATCAGACAGGTTTTGTACAGGCAAGATCTTCAGTAAAAAACATGAGGAAAGTGTTATACATTGTTAATCACTTTTAGTCGGTTGATCACCCTTAGCGGAATGATGCTCTTCTGGCTTTAGATGCAGAAAAGGCTTTTGATAGGGTCAAATGGCCATTTTTATTTTCCTGCCTGAAAAAATACTACATTCAGGGATTCTTTCTTTCCCTAATTAAAAACATCTAGAATAAATAATCTATTCTATTGTCTGTTAACAGGGAGACATCCCCAAGGTTTATCTTAGAGAGGGACATGAGGCAGGGCTGTCTCCTGTTGCCTCTTTTATTTAATCTAGCATTGGAACCCTTGGCTTCTAAACGCCGCAAAATTTCCTTTTGTTTTAAAGGGACAGTCAACCCCAGAATTTTTGTTGTTTAAAAAGATAGATAATCCATTTATTACCCATTCCCCAGTTTTGTATAACGAACACAGTTATAATAATACACGTTTTACCTCAGTGATTACCTTGTATCCAAGCCTCTGCAAACTGCCCCCTTATTTTCAGTTCTTTTGACAGACTTGCATTTTAGCCAATCAGTGTTCACTCCTAGGTAACTTCACGTGTGTGAGCTCAAAGTTATCTATATGAACTAACACTGTCTAGTGGTGAAAAACTGGCAAAAAGCATTCAGTATAAGAGACAGCCTTCAAGGTCTAAGAAATTAGCATTTGAACCTTCTAGGTTTAGCTCTAAACTAAGCATACCAATAGAACAAAGCAAAATTGGTGATTAAAGTAAATTGGATAGTTGTTTAGAATTACACGCCCTATCTGAATCATGAAAGTTTATTTTGGACTTGACTGTCCCTTTAAGATGAAAGAGGTAAGTTTCAACTTGGCATTCTACGCGGAGGATATGCTGCTTTTCCTGCAAGACCCAGAATTGCATTTGAAAGATATAATGCAGGTGATTAAGGTCTTTGGGCGGTTTTCAGGCTATAAAGTAATCAATAAAAGAGCAGTTATCTGGGCACTCGAGAGGGTAGTAAAAAGTTAAATCTTTATTAGAAAAAGTGGTTTAAAAATGCATAGATATGCAAGAGGTACAAGGAAGGCTGTCCTGACGCATTTTGTGCCCCCTATTAATAATAACTCGGAAATTCTCTGGCTTAGCAGAAATAAAGAAATTAAAGCTGAGAATTTCACATTTATCTCCAGTAACCCAAAAGAGTGGTATAAAATACATTTTAGCCAGATTCTCGAAGCCATCGAACAAGATTTTAAATGCTGTAAAGGATTGCCCATCTCATTAACAGAAAGAGCTCATCTAATTAAGATAATGGTCTTCCCGAAATTGTTATACCCAATGAATATGATCCCTATTATGATCCCTACAAAAGATATTGATAGAATTAATAGGATGTTTAACTCCTTCCTGTGGGAAGGAAAGAAAAATACAAATTAGTTTTTAAAAATTGCAGATGATGAGGGAAAATGGTGGATTAGGTATTCCAGATATTCACTGTAATAATCTTACAGCTTAGACAAAAGTAGCTGCAGATTGGTTCCTAGGCACAGAACCGTTTTATGTTGAGTCAATGGATACATTCATATTAGACGATATAGCACTAACCTCTTTGTTGCATTAAAAAATGGAATGCTATTTCACTGTTAATTAGAAATAATATCATGTATGAGAGTATTCTCAGGGCATGGCATAAAGTACATAAGATTATGGGAGCTCAGCAGTACCGCTCACTATATTGATCCATAACAGGGAACCCGTGGTTTTTACCAGTCATGACTTTAGGATATTTAAAAGTTTGGAAAAAAGCACATATAAAACAATAGGAGATTTAATAAACTTGACACAAAGAAGAATAATAATATTGTTTGATGAGGTACAACGTAAGATTAAGATACCAGATTCCCACCAATTTGCCTATTGTCGAATTACTCATTATATTAGGGATTTACTTCAAAAGCACCCCAATGTGTGGGAAGTACATTGCCTGGCTAAAACTATTCTAATATTTAGGAAAGGAAAGTATACCTACTCCTTGATCTATGAAGCTCTGTTGGACAAAAATAGGGTCAAGAAAATGTCTAGACTCACAGAAGCCTGGAATAATGAGACAGAAGAAGGTGTAGAAGAGGTACATAAACGCTTAAAACTCATTCATCA
Source organism: Bombina bombina (assembly GCF_027579735.1). Classification (NCBI taxonomy): domain Eukaryota; kingdom Metazoa; phylum Chordata; class Amphibia; order Anura; family Bombinatoridae; genus Bombina; species Bombina bombina. The sequence goes on along the minus strand of NC_069501.1, from coordinate 1,092,559,603 downwards.
AGTGCATGTAATGCTTATCTTAGGGAATCGCAAACTAAAATGGTACACACATTTTATGTGACTCCAAGGAATGTTAGTAAATGGCTCAATTGTAAGAATGAATGCATTAAATGCAAGTTGGAAAACCCAAGTCCTAAACATTATATATGGGATTGCCCAAAGATTAAGCAACTTTGGGCTAAAATCAGCTTTTGGTTGTCTAAAGTTCTGGATACGAGATAGCAATTACATTTTCGAAATATTATAACTTTACTTGTTAGTTAAAAGGGAATATGAGTGTTTTTTTGGTAATGGTGATAATGTTGACAAGTAAATGTATTCTGAAATCTTAGCTGTCACCTAGCACTCCTAGTATTAAAAAGATTTTAGAGACCCTAAAAGAACAAGTGACTATTGAAGTATTTGATGTTCTATACAAAAGAGAACAAAGAATAGAGAATTTTATTTTAAAATGGCACAGCTTTATCAAAGTCTTAGAGATTTCAGTACAGAAGCAAATATTGGCAACATTAATAGGTGACGCAAGTATATATAGAAGATGGGGGAAAGAGTTGGATCTGAATTGTATTATTTGACCTGATTTGGGGCCTTATTAAAATAGGATGTTATGTGTACACTTGACACCTTGTTTTGCATTTGTAATTTTTTTTCTGGACAGATAAGGTATTAACTATAGGGTATGGAATACTATAATATGTTTGTAATGTTTGTCTAATAATCTTATGGCAAGATGTGTCTTTTTTGCATTTGCTATGAAAAAGCACCGTGTTAATTTGTATGTATTTCTAGTGCTTGGAATAAAAAAATAATTTAAAAACAAAACAAAGACTGATTTCTGAAGGTTTATAGTTACCTGGGGTTGATAAAGATGACTGCCACAGCTGTGATGTCCATCAGGGACATGACTCCGCAGCATAAAAACTCAAAGTAGTTTTATTCAAGATAGGAGCCTCCATTTAATACAACTCCAATGATTTTTGCAAGAGTAAGAAGGCTCCCAGTTCATTTTAATAAAGTGATTATTTAACTCTCAAATGTGATTTCCACAATAAATAAATACTTTTCTTTAAAAAAACATTTGTCTAACTAAAATTCAAATCACTTATAATGAAACATCCCTTTCCTTAGCCAGAATCAAACTTTCTAGTTTAAAAATAAATTTAAAAATAACCAGATTTTTCTTCCTAGGCAACAACTGTGTGCTGTGACTGTGACCCATAAGGAGCAGTGTGTTGTATAAGGGTGCTGACAAGATATTGCTGCAGAGCTGCTTAAAGGGACATGAAACCTACATTTTTTCTTTCATGATTTAGAAAGAGAATGCAATTTTAAACATATTTCTAATTTACTTCTATTATCTAATTTGTTTGATTCTCTTGATATTCTTTTCTGAAAAGCATATCCAGATATGCTCAGTAGCTGCTGATTGGTTGCTGCACATAGAAGCCTCGTGTGATTGGCTCACCCATGTGTATTGCTTTTTCTTCAAATAAGGATATCTAAAAAATGAAGGAAAATAAATAATAGAAGTAAATTGTAATGTTGTTCAAATTTGTATGTTCTATCTGAATCATGAAAGAAAGATTTTGGGTTTAGTGGCCCTTTAATGGTAAAAATATGTTTTAATGAAGCTTAGCAACAGCATTATAAGCATGTAATATATTATTCCAAATGGACACTTCCTGGATTTGTAGAAAAAAAAATAAACAATACATTTATTATATTATATAATATTTATTTATTTTTTGCTATAAATCCAATTAGTGCATTTTTATTATGCATCTATATACAGTATACAGTTTAGCTATTTTTTTCTTTTTGATTATTAATCTGTGTTTCTTTGTGTCTGTGTGTATATCTAAGTCTTTCTATGTGAGTGTTTTGTGTCTTTGAATTACTTTTTGAGTGTTTGTGAGTGTTTTGTGTCTTTGAATTACTTTTTGAGTGTGTGTGAGTGTCTGTAATTGAGTTAATGAGTGTGTGCCTTTGAATGTTTCTGGTTGTGTCTCTATGAGTGTGTGTGTGTGAGCCTTTGCATGTTTTTGTTTGTTTGTACCTGAGAGTTTCTGCAGACTTTTAAGTTTCCAACAACTGATCTCTATCAGCTTCATATTTGTGTTTATCTGGCTCTGATACTAGCCAGTGCCTCATCCGCCACTGAACTCATCGCATGTCACTGGATCGCAATATTATAAGTAAAAAACACACCTAAGGACACAATACAAGTTTTTACAATCATGCCTACAGTTTGCATACAGCTTCTATCACTATACTATACAATACGTATACATTAAACAATGGGTATATACATATTTTATACAGTATAACACATCCCCAGCTCCTATAGTTTTAATAGGAAGTCTTTTTGTCATTATTAACAGTGGATTGCAGGCATCCGTGGGAGATTCAAGGGCATTCCATGTGATTAACCTGCATTTTAATGGGGAAACATTTCTAATATTCAAAACACTTTACTACATTTCAGCTATAGCTTTTCAGCCATATCAGTCACCTGCTTTTCAGTGGCGATATTTCCCAGTATGACAAATCTAGTGAGTGTACAGTGAAACTGAATTTACATATGCATAGTCTGAATTGTCACTACACAGTCTATTTTGTGTAAACATGCTTTAAAGACCTCTGGTTAAATTTGCTTAGCTCAAAGTGCTACCGCGAGCTCACAGGAGCATTAACCAGCTACTTGTAATGGTTGGCTATTTAATGTGCTCCCAAAAACAGGCAAATTTGCCCCTTTATGGACGCATGTTAAATTAGCCCTTCACGTGGGGGTGGGGTCAGAGCCAACTACCAAAGCGGTCGGATGCACACTACATGAGCTCCAGCTCTTAACACCATTATTAGGGGTAAATTAACAACTAAATACATGATTCAGAAGCTTGACTGCAGACCCCGATAAGATGTATGCACTATTAACGGCACCAATAAAGTTGAGAAGACTAAGGGATGAACTCAACCCTTATCTAAATCCATTGAGACGGCCACAAGGCTATAGACTACAGGCGCAGCTACTAAAAGCTCAGGGACAACCACAGCGAGATTTACAGCTCACATTACCTAAGTCATTATCTATATCCCTCTCCACTTTTGCTGAATTACACCGACTGAGCTGCTCTGGACATAATATTAGGTCCAGTTCTAAAGACCCTAAAAAGGAAAATGGCAGCTATAGATAATTGGGAGACGGCAGTTCTGAGTCTCATCGAGACTTCATTCAAGTTCTTAGAAACACAGCTGCTCAGTGCCCTAACGGAGATAACACCTTGTCGACAGCCAATTATTCATGCCGCATCATAGGGACAAGTAGTACATAGCATATAAAACACTTCAATAGATGCGACCTTTGATTCCCACATTGTTGTTGCAGAAGCACTAGCTTACATTACAGAGGAATACTGGCTGATAGCTGAGCAGAAGCTGCTGAGAGCAGGTCATCAGAGAAGCTATCTGTTTTCTACCCTTGGTAAACCCCAACCTTCTGATTTCAGCGGCGGCGTTTGGTCGACATTGGATCTCAACCTACAGGATAACATACAAAGGCATTCTCCATGTACCCTAGATGAAGCGCTATATAAGCCCCAAGATACTTAAGACAGTGAGGTAGCTCTATGCCCAGCTGCATACTTTGAGGAGCTCTTGCTTTTAGCCACAGTGTGGATGCCTGATACTGAATCCCGGCTTGAGATTATACTACTTCCCTGGCAATCTCAGTATCGAGATTTTCCTAGCCCGAAACTTCTGCCTCAGGAACTCTTACCTCACATATATACGGAACAGGTAATGGGTAGACATGTGCAATGCTAAACATTTTGTTTCGTTTTCATTAGTTAAATAAATAATTTAATTTAGGCAAATTAGTTTAGTTAAGTTTAAAAAAACAATTGTTTCGGCAAATTATTTGTTAAGTTAAATCATTTTTTCGGATCCGTTTGTTATTTTGGACCCATTCGTTATTTCGGATCCATTCTTTATTCATATTAATTATTCTATTCTAAAGTTTTAAACCTATTAAACCCTTAACTGCCCCCCCCACATCGCAACAACCTAAATTAAACTATATTAACACCTAAATCTAACACCCCCTAACTTTAACATAATTAAAATAGACCTAAATTATAGTTACAATTATTAACTAACTACCTATTTAAAAATAAATACAAACTTACCTGTGAAATAAAAATAAAACCTAAGCTTACACTAATAAAGCCCGCCCTGGAGAAATGCCTATTTTGAAAGGGCATTTGACCCCAGAGCAGGGCAAGTTAAGGAACCAATTGGGGGTTAACGGGGGTGGGTCCACAGGGGAGTCCTTAATGAAACTTCTAATTCCTTAGCCAGAATCAAACTTTCTAGTTTAAAAATAAATTTAAAAATAACCAGATTTTTCTTCCTAGGCAACAACTGTGTGCTGTGACTGTGACCCATAAGGAGCAGTGTGTTGTATAAGGGTGCTGACAAAATATTGCTGCAGAGCTGCTTAACCCCTTAATGACCGCAGCACTTTTCCATTTTCTGTCCGTTTGGGACCAAGGCTATTTTTACATTTTTGCAGTGTTTGTGTTTAGCTGTAATTTTCCTCTTACTCATTTACTGTACCCACACATATTATATACCGTTTTTCTCGCCATTAAATGGACTTTCTAAAGATACCATTATTTTCATCATATCTTATAATTTACTATAAAAAAAATTATAAAATATGAGGAAAAATTGAAAAAAAATACACTTTTTCTAACTTTGACCCCCAAAATCTGTTACATATCTACAACCACCAAAAATCACCTATGCTAAATAGTTTCTAAATTTTGTCCTGAGTTTATAAATACCCAATGTTTACATGTTCTTTGCTTTTTTTGCAAGTTATAGGGCAATAAATACAAGTAGCACTTTGCTATTTCCAAACCACTTTTTTTTCAAAATTAGCGCTAGTTACATTAGAACCCTGATATCTTTCAGGAATCTCTGAATATCCATTGACATGTATATATTTTTTTTTAGTAGACAACCCAAAGTATTGATCTAGGCCCATTTTGGTATATTTCATGCCACCATTTCACCGCCAAATGCGTTAAAATAAAAAAAATTGTTCACTTTTTCACACATTTTTTCACAAACTTTAGGTTTCTCACTGAAATTATTTACAAACAGCTTGTGCAATTATGGCATAAATGGTTGTAAATTCTTCTCTGGGATCCCCTTTGTTCAGAAATAGCAGACTTATATGGCTTTGGTGTTGCTTTTTGGTAATTAGAATGCCACTAAATGCCACTGCGCACCACACGTGTATTATGCCCAGCAGTGAAGGGGTTAATTAGGGAGCATGTAGGGAGCTTTTTGAGGTAATTTTAGCTTTAGTGTAGTGTAGTAGACAACCCCAAGTATTGATCTAGGCCCATTTTGGTATATTTCATGCCACCATTTCACCGCCAAATGCGATCAAATTAAAAAAAACGTTAAATTTTTCACAATTTTAGGTTTCTCACTGAAATCATTTACAAACAGCTTGTGCAGTTATGGCACAAATGGTTGTAAATGCTTCTCTGGGATCCCCTTTGTTCAGAAATAGCAGACATATATGGCTTTGGCGTTGCTTTTTGGTATTTAGAAGGCCGCTAAATGCCGCTGCGCATCACACGTGTATTATGGCTAGCAGTGAAGGGGTTAATTAGGTAGCTTGTAGGGAGCTTGCAGGCTTAATATCACATTTAGTGTAGAGCTCAGCCTCCCACCTGAAACATCAGACCCCCTGATCCCTCCCAAACAGCTCTCTTCCCTCCCCCACTCCACAATTGTCCCCGCCATCTTAAGTACTGGCAGAAAGTCTGCCAGTACTAAAATAAAAGCTATGTTTTTTTTGTTTTTTTTTTTTAAAGCATATTTACATATGCTGCTGTGTACTATCCCCCCCTTAGCCCCCAACCTCACTGATCCCCCCCAAACAGCTCTATAACCCTCCCACTCTAACTTAATATGCGCCATTTTGGGTACTGGCAGCTGTCTGCCAGTACCCAGTTTAGAAGAAAAAATGTTTTTTTTTAGTTTTTATTAAACTTTTCTGCAGTGTAGCTTCCCCCCACACAAAACCAACCCACCACCCCTCCATGATCTCTTTTTGTGCTTTTGCACAAACAAGATTTGGCCATTTGTTACTAAAAAAATTTTCCATAGTGTAGCGGTTCCCACCCGCTCCCGCCCCGTGCACGCGCCCGCCCGCCACCCTCCGTGCACGCGCGCGCGCCCGTGCGCGCCCCCTAACGGCCCGCACCCGATCCCGCCCACCTTGACGACACAGGGCACACCGATGGCCGCCCACCCGCCTCCCAATTCGGCTCCCACCCACCAACGATACCGGCCATCGATGTCCGGTGCAGAGAGGGCCACAGAGTGGCTCTCTCTGCATCGGATGGCCGTGTAAGGTTATTGCAGGATGCCTCCATATCGAGGCATCACTGCAATAACCGGAAAGCAGCTGGAAGCGAGCAAGATCGCTTCCAGCTGCTTTCCACACCGAGGACGTGCAGGGTACGTCCTCAGGCGTTAACTGCCTTTTTTTTGAGGACGTACCCTGCACGTCCTCGGTCATTAAGGGGTTAAAGGGACATGAAACCTACTTTCATGATTTAGAAAGAGAATGCAATTTTAAACATATTTCTAATTTACTTCTATTATCTAATTTGTTTTATTCTCTTGATATTCTTTGCTGAAAAGCATATCTAGATATGCTCAGTAGCTGCTGATTGGTTGCTGCACATAGAAGCCTCATGTGATTGGCTCACCCATGTGTATTGCTTTTTCTTCAAATAAGGATATCTAAAAAATGAAGGAAAATAAATAATAGAAGTAAATTGTAATGTTGTTCAAATTTGTATGTTCTATCTGAATCATGAAAGAAAGATTTTGGGTTTAGTGGCCCTTTAATGGTAAAAATATGTTTTAATGAAGCTTAGCAACAGCATTATAAGCATGTAATATATTATTCCAAATGGACACTTCCTGGATTTGTAGAAAAAAAAAATAAACAATACATTTATTATATTATATAATATTTATTTATTTTTTGCTATAAATCCAATTAGTGCATTTTTATTATGCATCTATATACAGTATACAGTTTAGCTATTTTTTTCTTTTTGATTATTAATCTGTGTTTCTTTGTGTCTGTGTGTATATCTAAGTCTTTCTATGTGAGTGTTTTGTGTCTTTGAATTACTTTTTGAGTGTTTGTGAGTGTTTTGTGTCTTTGAATTACTTTTTGAGTGTGTGTGAGTGTTTCTGAGTGTCTGTAATTGAGTTAATGAGTGTGTGCCTTTGAATGTTTCTGGTTGTGTCTCTATGAGTGTGTGTGTGTGAGCCTTTGCATGTTTTTGTTTGTTTGTACCTGAGAGTTTCTGCAGACTTTTAAGTTTCCAACAACTGATCTCTATCAGCTTCATATTTGTGTTTATCTGGCTCTGATACTAGCCAGTGCCTCATCCGCCACTGAACTCATCGCATGTCACTGGATCGCAATATTATAAGTAAAAAACACACCTAAGGACACAATACAAGTTTTTACAATCATGCCTACAGTTTGCATACAGCTTCTATCACTATACTATACAATACGTATACATTAAACAATGGGTATATACATATTTTATACAGGGAGTGCAGAATTATTAGGCAAATGAGTATTTTGACCACATCATCCTCTTTATGCATGTTGTCTTACTCCAAGCTGTATAGGCTCGAAAGCCTACTACCAATTAAGCATATTAGGTGATGTGCATCTCTGTAATGAGAAGGGGTGTGGTCTAATGACATCAACACCCTATATCAGGTGTGCATAATTATTAGGCAACTTCCTTTCCTTTGGCAAAATGGGTCAAAAGAAGGACTTGACAGGCTCAGAAAAGTCAAAAATAGTGAGATATCTTGCAGAGGGATGCAGCACTCTTAAAATTGCAAAGCTTCTGAAGCGTGATCATCGAACAATCAAGTGCTTCATTCAAAATAGTCAACAGGGTCGCAAGAAGCGTGTGGAAAAACCAAGGAGCAAAATAGCTGCCCTGAACTGAGAAAAGTCAAGCGTGCAGCTGCCAAGATGCCACTTGCCACCAGTTTGGCCATATTTCAGAGCTGCAACATCACTGGAGTGCCCAAAAGCACAAGGTGTGCAATACTCAGAGACATGGCCAAGGTAAGAAAGGCTGAAAGACGACCACCACTCAACAAGACACACAAGCTGAAACGTCAAGACTGGGCCAAGAAATATCTCAAGACTGATTTTTCTAAGGTTTTATGGACTGATGAAATGAGAGTGAGTCTTGATGGGCCAGATGGATGTGCCGTGGCTGGATTGGTAAAGGGCAGAGAGCTCCAGTCCGACTCAGACGCCAGCAAGGTGGAGGTGGAGTACTGGTTTGGGCTGGTATCATCAAAGATGAGCTTGTGGGGCCTTTTGGGGTTGAGGATGGAGTCAAGCTCAACTCCCAGTCCTACTGCCAGTTTCTGGAAGACACCTTCTTCAAGCAGTGGTACAGGAAGAAGTCTGCATCCTTCAAGAAAAACATGATTTTCATGCAGGACAATGCTCCATCACACTCGTCCAAGTACTCCACAGCGTGGCTGGCAAGAAAGGGTATAAAAGAAGAAAATCTAATGACATGGCCTCCTTGTTCACCTGATCTGAACCCCATTGAGAACCTGTGGTCCATCATCAAATGTGAGATTTACAAGGAGGGAAAACAGTACACTTCTCTGAACAGTGTCTGGGAGGCTGTGGTTGCTGCTGCACGCAATGTTGATGGTGAACAGATCAAAACACTGACAGAATCCATGGATGGCAGGCTTTTGAGTGTCCTTGCAAAGAAAGGTGGCTATATTGGTCACTGATTTGTTTTTGTTTTGTTTTTGAATGTCAGAAATGTATATTTGTGAATGTTGAGATGTTATATTGGTTTCACTGGTAAAAATAAATAATTGAAATGGGTATATATTTGTTTTTTGTTAAGTTGCCTAATAATTATGCACAGTAATAGTCACCTGCACACACAGATATCCCCCTAAAATAGCTATAACTAAAAACAAACTAAAAACTACTTCCAAAAATATTCAGCTTTGATATTAATGAGTTTTTTGGGTTCATTGAGAACATGGTTGTTGTTCAATAATAAAATGAATCCTCAAAAATACAACTTGCCTAATAATTCTGCACTCCCTGTATAACACATCCCCAGCTCCTATAGTTTTAATAGGAAGTCTTTTTGTCATTATTAACAGTGGATTGCAGGCATCCGTGGGAGATTCAAGGGCATTCCATGTGATTAACCTGCATTTTAATGGGGAAACATTTCTAATATTCAAAACACTTTACTACATTTCAGCTATAGCTTTTCAGCCATATCAGTCACCTGCTTTTCAGTGGCGATATTTCCCAGTATGACAAATCTAGTGAGTGTACAGTGAAACTGAATTTACATATGCATAGTCTGAATTGTCACTACACAGTCTATTTTGTGTAAACATGCTTTAAAGACCTCTGGTTAAATTTGCTTAGCTCAAAGTGCTACCGCGAGCTCACAGGAGCATTAACCAGCTACTTGTAATGGTTGGCTATTTAATGTGCTCCCACAAACAGGCAAATTTGCCCCTTTATGGACGCATGTTAAATTAGCCCTTCACGTGGGGGTGGGGTCAGAGCCAACTACCAAAGCGGTCGGATGCACACTACATGAGCTCCAGCTCTTAACACCATTATTAGGGGTAAATTAACAACTAAATACATGATTCAGAAGCTTGACTGCAGACCCAGATAAGATGTATGCACTATTAACGGCACCAATAAAGTTGAGAAGACTAAGGGATGAACTCAACCCTTATCTAAATCCATTGAGACGGCCACAAGGCTATAGACTACAGGCGCAGCTACTAAAAGCTCAGGGACAACCACAGCGAGATTTACAGCTCACATTACCTAAGTCATTATCTATATCCCTCTCCACTTTTGCTGAATTACACCGACTGAGCTGCTCTGGACATAATATTAGGTCCAGTTCTAAAGACCCTAAAAAGGAAAATGGCAGCTATAGATAATTGGGAGACGGCAGTTCTGAGTCTCATCGAGACTTCATTCAAGTTCTTAGAAACACAGCTGCTCAGTGCCCTAACGGAGATAACACCTTGTCGACAGCCAATTATTCATGCCGCATCATAGGGACAAGTAGTACATATCATATCAGACACTTCAATAGATGCGACCTTTGATTCCCACATTGTTGTTGCAGAAGCACTAGCTTACATTACAGAGGAATATTGGCTGATAGATGAGCAGAAGCTGCTGAGAGCAGGTCATCAGAGAAGCTATCTGTTTTCTACCCTTGGTAAACCCCAACCTTCTGATTTCAGCGGCGGCGTTTGGTCGACATTGGATCTCAACCTACAGGATAACATACAAAGGCATTCTCCATGTACCCTAGATGAAGCGCTATATAAGCCCCAAGATACTTAAGACAGTGAGGTAGCTCTATGCCCAGCTGCATACTTTGAGGAGCTCTTGCTTTTAGCCACAGTGTGGATGCCTGATACTGAATCCCGGCTTGAGATTATACTACTTCCCTGGCAATCTCAGTATCAAGATTTTCCTAGCCCGAAACTTCTGCCTCAGGAACTCTTACCTCACATATATACGGAACAGGTAATGGGTAGACATTTGCAATGCTAAACATTTTGTTTCGTTTTCATTAGTTAAATAAATAATTTAATTTAGGCAAATTAGTTTAGTTAAGTTTAAAAAAACAATTGTTTCGGCAAATTATTTGTTAAGTTAAATCATTTTTTCAGATCCGTTTGTTATTTTGGATCCATTCGTTATTTCGGATCCATTCTTTATTCATATTAATTATTCTATTCTAAAGTTTTAAATCTATTAAACCCTTAACTGCCACCCCACATCGCAACAACCTAAATTAAACTATATTAACACCTAAATCTAACACCCCCTAACTTTAACATATTTAAAAATAAATACAAACTTACCTGTGAAATAAAAATAAAACCTAAGCTTACACTAATAAAGCCCGCCCTGGAGAAATGCCTATTTTGAAAGGGCATTTGACCCCAGAGCAGGGCAAGTTAAGGAACCTGTGCTTCTTTCACTTCATCAAGCCGGGAGAGAACGTGAGGGGGCTTCCTGCTCACATGGTGTAACGGCTAGTTTAGATTCTATGGTTCTGTAGAGTTAGTTGTTTTGTGGATCACAACTGCAGACTCTTGGAGAGTATGTGAGAAATAGAAAGAACTCAGGTAAGTTATACCCTGCTAGTTGGTTACAGGAGATATTAGGATTTTCCCTGTATATTATATCTTGTGTAGCTCACAGAGAACATATGCTTAGTGTTGATTAAGTATCAATAACAGATGAGTGAATTAAGTGTCAGTCCGTCTTTTACACACAGATATAGCAAGTGCGGAAGTTCATATATTCCTTAAGGTACAGGATGGTAAATACAGTTCATTAAGTACCTGAATCTCTGTGGCTTATCCTAGAAGCAAGGATTGAGGGAGGGCGTTGTTTGTTTGAACTTGAGCAGAGGCTGTGTGCGGCAAGCAGCGTGGCTGTAGAGGGGTGTGTGCGTGTGCACCAATCCGGTAGCTGGAAATGCTGACAGGCTGGAGACTGTGTGGGTGAGAACGGCTGCAACTTTATGCTTGATGAGAAATCCCCGGCGTCTGATTTACAGCTCCAAGCTCTTGTAAGAGACAGAAAGGTCAGCCTTTAAATTTCAAGAGGTGGAAGTTCAGTAACTCTTTTGCAGAAAAAGTCCTTGTTGAAATAACTCGGAAGATAGCGAGTCTAAGATGTGGTAAACTTCAAAGAGTGGTTGATAAACCAAATGTAGCCAAACAATGCTTAGGAACAGAGTTTGAGATAATCACAATGCTTCTAAACACCTAAATTAACTGGCAATGTGCGTAGAGGCTCATGGGTCTTTTATAGCCTTCATTTAAAGGGGTATGCAGCAAGTAGGAAATTAGAGGCTACACTTAAAGAGACATGCAAGAAAATAAATTCCATGACATATCCCCCCATCAAAGAACCTGCACAGCAGGAACAGGAGCAGGTCTATCAGGGTTCAATCTGTGAAAACGAGATACCAGACGAGAGGCATTGAGATGAGTGGAGGGTTCCCAGGAGTCTTCATCAGAGGAGAATCCTTTCCAATGTATCAAATATTGAAGAGTTCCTTTAAATATCCTGGAATCAATAATTGAATCTATCTCATAGACATCATCATCGGCTAGAACCTGTGGTAACTGAGGGGGACTAGTTTGTAGTCTTGTGGGTATATATGGTTTAATTAATGATACATGGAATGTTGGGTGTATACGGTAATCAGGAGGCAAGTCAAGGGTGAATGCATTTTCATATACTATTTTCTTGATAGTAAATGGTCCTATGTATAATTGAGAGAACTTTTTACAAGGGGTTTTTAGTTTGAGATGCCTGGTGGAAAGCCAAACCTTATCACCTATATGGTATGAAGGGGGACATCTTCTTTTACAGTCGTAGTATTGCTTTTGTTTTTGTTGAGCATGGTTTATATTATCTTTAAGTTGTGTGAAGGTCTCCGCTAGAGAGTTGACAGAATCATCAATTTGTGGAGAGTTGGTAAATGAATGAGTGATTAACTGAAAAGTAGGATGGAAGCCATAGTTAGAAAAGAAGGGTGAAGACTTAGTGGACGCATTCATCGTGTTGTTATAGGCAAATTCTGCCATAGATAAATGCTCTGCCCATTTATCCTGTTGGAAAGAACAGTAACACCGTATATACTGCTCTAACCATTGATTCACTCTTTCTGTTTGCCCATTTGTTTGTGGGTGGAAAGCTGTACTGTAACGATGTTCTATCTTGAGTAGTGCACAAAGTTGTCTCCAGAATTTGGATGTAAATTGACTGCCACGATCCGAAATGATAATAGAAGGTAAACCATGTAATCTTACTATTTCTTTCAAGAAAAGATGAGCGGTCTCTGAAGAAGTGGGAAGTTTTCTATATGGAATAAAATGTCCCATCTTAGTCAGTAGGTCTACGACGACTAATATTGTATTATTTCCATCAGATGATGGTAAGTCCACAATGAAATCCATACCTACAGTTGACCAAAGTCTTTCTGGAATAGGTAATGGTCTAAGCAGTCCGTATGGTTTGGCCTTCTCAGGTTTGAGTATGGTACAGGTATGACAGGTCTTAACATAATCTGTTATAGTGTGGTTCATGTTAGGCCACCAATAATTCCTTTGGAGTAAATCTTGTGTTCTATGTATGCCTGGATGACCAGCTAGAGGGTTATCATGATGAGATGAAGTCAGAGTTTCCCTCAGCTGAGGAGGAACATAAATCTTATCTTGGTGATAGTATAACCCATTATCAGCCTTTTTTAGTGTTTTCTTGGAAAGGCTATTATCCTTCAACTGTTCCTCGAGGATAGATTTGTATAAATCATCGGTTAAACCAATAAAACAGTCGGGAGGAAGTATGGTTTGTGGAGGAGTCTCGGGTTCTGGTGGTTGATAAGATCTTGAGAGTGCATCAGCCTTCCCATTCTTTGAGCCGGGGCGGTAAGTGATATGAAAATGGAATCTTGCAAAATATAAACTCCACCTAAGTTGACGTGCCGATAATGTCTTGCTAGACTGTAAATATTCCAAATTACGGTGGTCCGTATAGATGAGGATGGGAAAGATGGTTCCTTCTAGGAGGTGACGCCAGTGTTCAAGAGATTTTCGAATCACCAACAATTCCTTCTCCCCAATGGAATAATTCCTTTCTGGTGGTGTCATAAGTTTTGAGAAGAAAGCGACAGGATGGATGGGATCTTTGGGTGACTTACGTTGAGAAAGAATAGCTCCTAATGCAAAATCGGATGCGTCAACCTCTAGTATATACTGTAATTGAGGGTCAGGAAAATGGAGAATAGGAGCTGTAGTGAAAGATTTCTTTAATAGATCAAATGCTTTTTAAGCATCTGTATTCCATATGAAAGGTATAGTTGAACCAGTGAGTTGTGATAGTGGTTTAACGATGGTGGAGAATCCTCTAATGAATTTACGATAAAAATTAGCGAATCCTAAGAAGCATTGTACTTCTTTTCTGGATGTGGGAGTAGGCCATTTTTGGATAGCTTCTACTTTATTTTGTTCCATCTGAATACCAGTTGATGTGATTCTGTATCCTAAAAAAGACAGTTCGGTGACATGGAACAAACATTTCTCTGCCTTAGCATAGAGTTGGTGGGTACGAAGGCGTTCAAGAACCCAGGTAACATGTTTAATATGATCCTTCAAATTGTTGGAGTAGATTAGGATGTCATCTAAATAGATTACCATGCACACGTCCAGCAAATCTCTAAAGATATCATTGATGAAATGCTGGAACGTGGCCGGGACATTACAAAGCCCAAATGGCATGACTAAATACTCGAACAACCCATAACGTGTTCTGAAAGCGGTGAGCCACTCATCACCCTCTCGAATCCTGACGAGATTATAAGCGCCACGCAAGTCTAATTTTGTAAAAATTCTTGCATCTCTGAGACGTTCGACCATCTCTGGAATCAGAGGGAGTGGGTACCTGTTTTTCTGTGTAATTTTGTTCAGTTGACGATAATCAATTATTGGCCTTAGTGAGTTGTCCTTATTCTTAACGAAAAATATTCCAGCACCAGCTGGTGAGGTGGAAGGCCTAATAAAACCTTTTTTTAGGTTTTCATCTAAATAAGTTTTTAAATGTTGCAGTTCCGGTTGAGAGAGTGGATAGATGTGTCCAAAAGGTACAGTAGAGCCAGGTAGGAGATCTATAGGACAATCATAGATGCTATGTGGTGGGAGAGTCTCAGCTTCTTTTTTACTGAAAACATCTAGAAATTGGTTGTATTCATTAGGTATAGATGGTTCAGTGATACCTATAAGAATTTTGTCTGGGAAGCAGTGTGTAAGGCAGAATGATGAAACAAAGTCTACCTGTAGAGTTGCCCAGTTGATGTTGGGTTGATGCAGTTGTAACCAGGATATCCCAAGAACTACCTGAAAAAGTGGAGAAGGTATTATATCAAAAGAAAGGTAACATTACAAACCTCCACCCCCCAAACCTACAAAATAAAAATAAACTTAATCGACCCATTGCCCCAAAAAGGGCATTTGTATGGACATTGCCCTTAAAAGGGCATTCAGCTCTTTTTCAGCCCATTAAATATAAAAAATGCCTAATCTAAAAAAAAAACACCCCAGAATAAAAAAAATACTATTACAAAATATAACAAATGAAATTATCCAAAATAACAACTCTTTTGCTAAAAAAATTGCAACAAACCCCCCCCTAACATTACAAACCCCCACCCCCAAACCCACAAAATAAAAAAAAAACCTAACTAAAAAAACGAATCTACCCATTGCCCTGAAAAGGGGATTTGTATGTGCATTGCCCTTAAAAGCGCATTCAGCTCTTTTTCAGCCCATTAAAAAAAAGCCCTAATCTAAAAAAAAAAAACACCCCAAAAAAACAAAAAAACACTAACCCCAAAATTGGTACTCACAGTTGCTGAAGACCGGTGAAAGATCTTCATCCCAGTGGCGAAGCATCTTCATCTAGGCGGTTCCATCTGTATCCATCGCGGTACCAGTATCTTCTATCTGTTCAAATCACCCAAGGGATTTAAGCAGCTCTCATTCCAATTGACTGATTTGAATTTTTCAGCCAATAGGAATGCAACGGTACCCCAATATAAAAGGGGTACCTTGCATTCAATCTTCAGTGTGCGGTGGTCGATCACATGAAGAGGACCTCCACGTCGGACCGATGGAACTCCGCCTGGACCTCCGCATGGGCATCTGCCTCCGCCCATTCACCGACCGCTCCGCCTCCGCTGGGATCAAGATAGAAGATGCCGGTCCCGCAATGTATACAGATGGAGCGACCTGGATGAAGATGCTTCGCCTCTGAGATGAAGATCTTTCGCCGAACTTCATCAACTGTGTGTACCGATTTTGGGGTTACTGTTAGGTATTTTTTATGTTTTTTTGGGGTGTTTTTTTTTTTAGATAAGGCCTGTAGATTAATGGGCCAAAAAAGAGCTGAATGCCTTTTTAAGGGCAGTAAAAGAGCCGAATGCCCTTCACTGCTGATACATATACACTACAGTTGGCTCCGATATCAAGAGCGAAATTGATAAGGGTTGGATTTTTATTGACCCCTCCTAATGTAACCCCCTAGAAGTATTACAAATCTGTTACTGTTAGACCTATGAATGGTTGCCTGTATCTACTTCCATAAACCTATATGTATTACGTTTGACACACTATTCTCTAACTACTCCCACGTAGATTTCCTTATAATTAAGATTTTAAAGGTAGCCATGTTGTCGGCAGCCGAGATGACAGGGCGCCCTTAGTAAGAGAATGGAGCAATATATATATATATATATATATATATATATATATTTATTTATATATATATATATATATATATATATATATATATATGTATATAGAGAGCACTCTCACTTACAAAATCCTGATGCCAGGGTGCCAGCAGGTAAATATACACGGTGAAGGAAGGCACTCACTGGTCTTTTCATCAAAACAACTCTATTGAGCGTGACGTTTCGGGGAAGGGGAGTGTGTCCCCGAAACGTCACGCTCAATAAAGTTGTTTTGATGAAAAGACCAGTGAGTGCCTTCCTTCACCGTGTATATATATATATATAGATGGTAAAATAGATGTTGCCTTTTTTCAAGACTAACTAACAGAAGGTATTAGGAGGATAGTAACTGTTGTTCATTATGAGGGGTTCATTAGAATTCATATTGTCATACTAGTGTTCCGTAGAGGTCAAACACCATTGCTCTTGTATCTTATCCTAGTAATATATTCTTATCTTGCCAGGGAATCTAATCCTTTCCTGCTAGTCCCTCCCCCACACTATAGTTTACTCTGTAAACTTGGGAAACTATATCCCATGACTTATATCCCCAAATTCTTATTTTCTTTACTACTTGAGAAGCAACTAATTAGACTATACCCTAAGGTAACCCATAATATTTGTTTACATACAAATGTATTTTTTACCGGGTCCTATACATAGTTATTTGGTCTACACATAGCTATATCACCAGATACAGTCTGTTTCCGGACAATTAAGCCAAAGGATAACTAAAAGTCACTATGATTTTGTTTCCTATATCACCCTTTATATTATAGAAAAAGCTCCATAGATAATACTCCACATACATTCATAGTATAATAGGAGAGAGAAATAGTGACGTATACCGGAAATATACCAACGGTATCTTATCTAATCTATGTATAACCTACTACCAGTTCTAATATTTTGTTAGTTGCTTATATTTGTTAAAGTCTGTCCCTTACCCTTCTAACCCAGATAATCCTATTCCCAAATATCCCTATCTCTAACATCAATGGTCCAAGAGTGGCCGTTCACTACAATGGGAAATAGTAAAATGTAACTATAAAAGAGGTTCTCCTCTACTTTTATATATTGGTTACTTATAATTAGATGTGTTTAAGTTCAAAACTGCTGCTTATTATATTTATAATGTTATACACAAGATGTGTCTAGTTTAAATCTTATCACAATCTGATGTCTCAGCTTAAGAACAGTTTACTATATGTCGAACTTTTAATACATCAGATGGATGTTTAATGATCACACCAAAATGCTGGATATGTACAAAATGTAAACTTGTGTTTCTGTCTATGTTTCATAACCTAAATAAAACCATAAATAAAAATAAATAAAAATTAGCGCTTCTAGCCCTAATGACTTGTGTAATTAGTTACTTAATTTTATGGCTTTTTTTAGAATAAATATTTTTTTTTTTTGTTTGAATAGTTTTTATTGAGGTTTATGATAAAACGACATACAAATACAAATACAGGTGAACTGCTATATAACAACAAGAAACAGCATCATACTGTAAGAGCTCAGTAGCTAATGTCAAGATAATAGTAGACGATAGTATGTCATGCGTAGAGTCCCAAGACTAAGCAAACCTCATACATTTTTTACTTTTAGGTATTGTAACATCTCATTAATGATTAATAAACAGTAGAACATGGTGTATACGCACTTATCAAAATGTATATTAACATCAAGCTTATGATGAGAAACAGAGAAACTCAGCATATACATTACATACATAAGAGAACTTACATTATATAAGAGGAATAGAAGAAGAGTGATAAAGGAAAAGAAATAGATATAATATATCATCAAAGAGTGTTTGTTTGCTCTCCTTCCTCTCAAGATAATGGTTAGTATATGCTATATTGCTGGGAAAGAGACAGCGTTAAAGATAGAGAACATAGTTATTATATAATATTGGTAATTGCGGTTATTCACAAGGGAACCGCGAATTAAGTATCTGGTCTAATCCTAAAGAACCAGAATACTATACAATAAGGGGGGGGGGAGGTGGTAAAGTGGATGATTATACGAAGATATGTAACCTGGGAGCCAAAAGGCTCATTGTGTGTCAGGGAGGAGTCACTTAAATAAATAAAAGTAGGAGGGATAGGAGTAGATAAGCTGAAGTAACACTGGGCACCATCATCATCTATGTGTGACTAAGTATATTTGGGTTGCTAATAAGTGCATAACAAGAAACTGATGCGTTCTAGGACAGTGCCAAACCCAATATGCTAGAGTCCCAAAATCTAAATATACAAGTGTAACATAAGCTAGGCATCTCAGCTCTGATAACTCATGGAGGAGTGGAATATGATTGCATTGCATAAATGTTCAAATGAATGTTCAAATGAATGATGGGGGAATGAGTGAATAAATGAATGAGGAAAGGGATAAATGAATGAGTGGATAAATGAGTGGGGAGGGAAGAACGTTTAGTGGGTAAATGGATGAATGAGTGGATGATTCTTCAAAGAACTGGGGTAATGAATGCTGAATATAAGGATGACTAACACAGTGAATAAAAGACATAGTTGGGTCTGTTCATCTGAGAAACCAGCTAAGTATGGTGGACCAAGAGAATACTGTATGTCGACTAACTATTAAATGCAATGTGAAGTAATCTACTTCTTGATGTGGGCTAGTAATTGCAAATTAAGTTATACAATCTTCTTCGCTTATAGATATAGCTAAACATATAAGCCTATAGCAATTAAGTCTTCCATAGTCAGGCTAAAATGCCTACCTGGTTAGAGAGAGATAGATGCAACGCCACAATTTGAAGCATCTCTAATAATTAGGCATTATAGTGTAGATAGGGGGTATGGCTTTTCCACAACCTTGGACTATTTATACCCTGCTGCCCAGACACGGGCCCTATGTCCAAACAACAGGTAAAGCAATTATATGTATAGGTGTGTAACTCAAATAGTTATTCACTAAACCTCCCTGAGCTATTTGTATAATATGTTTAATGCCTATTATGCTAGAAAGGAGACCTGAGTTAAAAGACTTAAGTTAAAAGACAGTCTGAGCTAAGAGAAGTGAGCTAAAGGGTCTACTAGTTTCCCCTGACAATGGATTGTTATTCAATATTACCTAGATAGAACATAAGAATAGAGATTAAAATATTGAGAAAGGCTATTCTGCAGCAGAGTGTGCTTAGGTTAATAGTCTGTCAGTGACCATGATTCTTAGCAAACATAAATGCAGTAGTTATAATGAACTAAGGCGGTGGGAAAAGAGGGTTTTGCTGCCCCGGCCGCTGGCAGCCCAGCCCCCATATATTATTATCATTGGTGCTAGCCAAGAGGTTTAATATAGGAGTGGAATGAAAAATTGGGTCTAGTGACCTACACACTGCGCAGATCAATATTTAAAGAAGACAGGGTGTGTATAATGGGTGCATACTCAGCTGACTAGTATGAATGATCAGTCCTGCTGACCTAATTAGATAGTGGATAGTTTTATGGGACTTGAATTGAAGCACATTAAGTACCCACAAGCTAGATATGGGAGAACATCCCTATAAATGCAAAGATAAGGAACAGGTATGTCCATGTCCAAATACAATATAGCCACTAGGATAGACATATAAAGATAGCACTGAATCTAGATTCTATTAGCATCTAGGAAGGTGCAAATACAACAGTACACAGACTCCACAAGGCTTCCTTACAATAGCTGTGTTACAAGATAAAGACTTTTGGGGATAAGGTAAAAGAATAATGTGTGCTTTTGCAATAAAACACACTGTGGTATATATAAAGTCATATAGGATATTATCTATTTAGGATATCATCTCATGAATGCTCACTATCTATCAGTGTTAACCAATAGGTCAAATAATAAAAATATATAACAGGCAGGGACATGCAGTGCAGTATGGAATGGGTAACTGGATAATGTGATAAAGAACACCGCTGTCCCATATAATACGTATAAACATTGCCAGACATTACATATCAAAGGGTAGATGAACCACATTTTGTAGATTAAAGTGTTAAAAACAAGGTAAGGTATCTGACAAAAAACAATCAAACTGAACCATGTTAATAGAATAGGCAGGAACCAACCAATGCAGTAGACAAGTGAAAGACAAAACCAGTAACCATACAAACATATATATCAGGTTGATAAACAGCATAGTGGTATGCTTAACTCTCAGCATAGTAAACAAACTTGTGTACATGGAACATTAAGATGAGGCAACTGTCCATATCAAGCATCCTGTATAGTATCACAAGGAGCAACGTTAACTGTTAGCATGGTTAACCCACTTTGGTGCTATCTTGCAGAGCTGGAGGTGACAAAACTCACTGCAAGGATTGATGTGCCCCCCAGGGTCCCAGCCCATAGTCACGAAATCTGTTTGCCCCCTCATGCTGAACCGCAAACCTGGGAGTTCTTTGTCAGTAAGCTGTGCAATGTCAGTGAATGACCATAGCCCGTATCCCCGCGCCAGCGTGGTGGACCATGAAAACAGAGCTATTGATGGCATGGAGGTGTGCAGCCCTACTCGCTCCTGTAGCATATAATAGGTTAGAGCTGTCTTAGGAACTGCGTATGGGGCAGCAATAGAGTGAGCCGGCTCAAGCTGGTATGGTGTATCAGTCACTTCATATAGAGATGCGAGTGTATGCGATTGAACTTGCCTGATCCGTCTCGCAGCCTGCCATCTATGATAAACGCCTGCCTCTTCTTTCCTCCTTCCTGTGTTACAGACTCCTGTTATTACACGTTCTCGGTCCCCAGCTGAGGCAGTTACATATTCCCCCGCAACTATCAGATCTTCCTGCGTGGGGTTAACATTGTCAGCAGCCATGTCTCTCACCACACTATTAACTGGCAAAGGCATCTGCACATGCTGCAAACCTTGATAATCCTCTGCTGCTTGTTCTCCATTATTTGTAGCGCTACTTTTGGTAGACTGCAAGCGGATCATCTCACATAGCTTAGCATGCCATTCATCAAAAAGCGCTGCCCAATAAAGGTCAAAAACAGTCTCTGTATCTACCATTCTTTGTAGAATAAATATTTTTAAACACCCAAATGTTAAATTTAAATCATCAATGAGCATTCTGATGTATGTATTTAGTTTATGTACAAGTTTCAAACATCAAGCTATATTTTTAAGAGCTATATTTAAATTTTTTAAAGGGATATGAATATCAAAAATGTTCCTTTATGATTCAGACAGAGCATAACATTTTTAAAATGTTTCCAATTTACTTAAATTATCAAATTTGCTTGGTTCACATGTTATTCTTTGTTAAAAGAGATACCTAGGTAGGTGCCTGGAGCACTACATAGCAGGATAAAGTGCTGCCATCTAGTACTCTTGCATATGAATAACATTCTTACAAAACATCTGCCATATAGTGCTCTAGAAATGTGCGTGCTCCTGAGCTTACGTCCCTGCTTTTCAACAAAAGATACAGAGAGAACAACATAAATGGGTTAATACAAGTAAATTAGAAAGTTGTTGATTGTCTGAACCGTGAAAGAAATGGTTTCATGTCACTTTATTTAAAGGGACAGTATACTCCGACATTTTAAGATCAAAATTACATGTGCAACATGTATTCAACCTAAGTTTCTTTCATCAATTGTTAAAAAACAGTATTTTTAGACTATATATTTAATCTAAAAACCTTTACCCCTTGTGTGTTCACTGACCGCCTATGGAACCGCTGCCTTTTTTCCGATTTTTTAAGAATTAGAGATCAACCTATAGTGATAATATCTGTTGTGTTATGTACCAGATTAGTGAACGCGCGCACAATGACATCCTCTACTTCTGGTTTTCTCTTTTCTCATTATGAGCATGCCCAAATCCTACGTTCACGGGAAGCGATCGATGCTTCCAACACTGTATATATTAGAGGACGTGCCAAATTTTGCCTTTGCACATTTCTTTCTTCATAAGACGCATCAATCGAAAGAAATTATTCAAGCTCTGCATCCTCATCATTATTCGGTATAAAGAAATAGATAATGCTGTCTATATTTACACTGAATTATACATACAATTTAATCATTGTATATAAATCATATAAACACAGATTTCATTGGTTTGTTTTCAATAAAGAAAATGCCACCAAAATTAATGTCTCTAAAATCATTATGTAATTACCGTAGCATAATGCAGAGTTTAAATTGATATCAGATCGAGGTATAGACACTTGATTTACGCATGCATTGTTGCCATGAGAAAAAAAAGCCACTCTGTTGTCACTGAAGCGTGAGTGAGCTTCAATGGGAGGTAAAATGGGCGTAACATCATTTGCACGTGGGAGGTACAGATTCGGTCTATACCGCCCACGTTTGAGAGGACAAGGAGGGGTTGGTGAATGGATGCACACTAATGGTCACAGGGCAAAAAGTAAGATGAAATTTAATATATTAAAAAAAGATGATTTTTTTTTAATTAGACAATGCAGTCCGAATCTAATGTGTGTGTGGAACATAGAGTAAGCAGTTATACAGTCGGAATCTACTGATCCTTTAAAACAAGAAATGGTCATGTTTATTATTATGGGATCTGAGAAAACTTTAAAATGAATAAAAAAAACTAAAAAAAGTACAGAGTTCAAAACTGGCAGGTTTTCTAAGAGTCTCAACAAACACAAGAAACAGTCCCAGAACGGCTCCTCCTAAAATCGTTTATTAATCCAAGTAAAAACTTTCAACAGCACATTGTAAAAAGTAGCGCAACCCATCACAAACAAGATGCACCTACACATCTTACGCGTTTTGGGAATACCCTTATTCATAGATACCTGAATGAGACTGCCTCCTCTCACTTATACCTTTACCTGTTACCTGATAGGATGGCTATTGATTTACCTCCTAATTCTGGTTGGTCTGTTAACCTCTACGTATACTATTACCAGCCCAATTATATTCGTAATTCCTGAAGAAACTGTCAAATTGTTAACTTTAGGCTAGATGATTTTGCTTGTAGTGTACTATTTCTAGTTTTAGTGCGTGTTAAATACGATCAATATTGTTACTTGATTGCACAAATACTTCTTGTACTATTACCCTTATGATTATGTTGAATAATATATCCTGTCACACTATATAGTGCCTTAAATATCTCTTACACTAATAAACTCTACCATGCTTATTTATCTATCCGCAGGGTTTGTATAACCCATCCTCCATAGTTCTAAGCTAACTCCCAAGTTTAGGACTTATAACTACCAGAAATACCTTATTAACTTGTAATTGCATGGGTGCAGAACAAGATCCTATTAGTAATAACGTATAGACTTAGACTGAACACGTTTTTGTCTATCTCTGTATAAAAACAAAGAAAGGATATTCTAATCTTGTCTATCATACTGCCATTTATATACAATGTACCAGAGTGCTAATACCCTCATTCAATAATGATATATTTCCTTTTATAATATGGGGTATTTTCCTATCAAATCTAGATAAGATAGAGAAGAGGCGCTCAATTCAAAATACAAGTATTCCACATGTCCTGATTCCTGGGATATATATCCAGGATGACAATATTGGCCTAATATTTTAACAGTATGGCCTAAGAGCTATATGAAAAGAATTGTACAGATTCAAAGCTATCTAAGTTTTGCATGTTCATATGAGAATACATAGTTACAACAACCCCATACTTTAACCTATACATTTTTAGCATTTCTATTATCAAGTTTCCCAATAACTGATAAGATCCCATTCGGAATTGAATCCCCTGGGTAGGCGGGTACCTAATCTAAATATCCAAAAAGCTTCTCTTTTATAGAGAAGCTTTTCTCTATCGCCTCCCCTAGGTGGCTGTTTAACAAGCTCAATTGCCTGCCATTTGAAGTGGCTCACATCTTGTATGTGCTCATGTATAAAATGAGAGGCTAGTGCAGAGCATTCTCTTTTACATCTGATATTACTCAGATGTTCTCTGATACGCAATCTCACCTCTCTGGTAGTGAGTCCCACATATTATCGCTCACACTTTACACATGAGACCAGATATATTATGTATCCCATTGAACAATTGATACATTGAGAAGTCTCGAATCTTTGACCTGTGGAATAAGATTCAAAATATCTCAAAATTTCAACATAGTCACAAGCCTTACACAATGAACTACAGGTAGCCCTCAGTTTACGCCGGGGTTAGGTTCCAGAAGGAATGGTTGTAAATCGAAACCATTGTAAATTGAAACCCAGTTTATAATGTAAGTCAATGGGAAGTGAGGGAGATAGGTTCCAGGCCCCTCTCAAAATTGTCATAAGTAACACCTAATACATTATTTTTAAAGCTTTGAAATGAAGACTTTAAATGCTAAACAGCACTATAAACCTAATAAAATAACCACACAACACGGAATATATAATTAAACTAAGTTAAATGAACAAAAACATTTGCTAAACAGCATTATAAACGTAATAAAATAATCACACAACACAGACTTCACTTGCATTTTTCTGCAAACAGTTCTTTCTATGAATTCCAATCTGGACTGATTTATAGACAAGAAGATCTTGTTCCTTTGAAATCTGCTCGATAGCTCAGATCTAGTTAAACTGATTAATTTCAGCTTGCTTGGCTTTGCTGCAACACAAGCAGACAGCTCCACTTACTGGCTATTTTAATAAATGCACTGCTTCTCAATGCTTTTCAATAGCAGTCACATGACTGGAAAAAAAGGTTGTTATTCTGAAACGGTGTAAATTGAACCGTTGTAAAACGAGGGCCACCTGTATTGCATTATCAACCACGAGCTATTACTTATCTGGCAAGGTAATTTTGTAGGTGAAAGCATATTCCCCAGGGCCATACTCCTAGTATAGGAGAACTTACATCCTTTCTCCACTGCTTGTTTTAGCTTTTCATCCACTAAAAAAAATTGCCAGGTTCCATTTTACAATGTCACATATTTTCACATATTGTGTACTGTGATTCGTTATAAAGTATACCTCTGGATCAGTTTGCTTTTTATCTCTACTTTTAGCCCCTAGTAGTTCTACTTTTATAATCCTGTTCGCTTGTTCCTTAGCCTTATTGATGACATGTTTCGAGTAACCCCTTTCTCTAAGTTGTGCTGATAATCTGCGCTGCATTCCTGTATGTAGTCTCCATCCTTTGAACAGTTCCTCTTCATTCTGAGGAACTGTCTGTTGGCTATGGCTATGGACACATGTTTTGGATGGTTACTCATGGAATGCAGCAGATTATTTTTAGAGATCGACTTTCTGTAGGTCTTGGTATGAATGTTATCACTCTCTGCGTCTCCCTGTAGTGTTACATCAAGATAATTTATTTCAGTCAAATTCCACTCCATTGTGAGTGTCAATCCAACCTCATTGAAATTCAGATATTTTAAAAGCCTCTGAATTCCCTCCATAGGACCATTCCAGATAAGGATAAGTTCATCTATGAACCTGCGGTAGAATATCCCATTATCTTTAAAGACATTTCCATCCCCAAAGATGTGGGACTCCTCCCACCAACCTAAAAATAGGTTGGCGTATGAGGGGGCAAATGCCCCCATTGCGGTCCCACATCTCTGGAGATAGAAACTGCCCTGCAATTCAAAATAATTATGTTCCAATAAGAACCTCACCACATATTTAATGAATTCAATTTGTTCATTTGTGAGACTGGTTTTAGTGCATAGAAAAAACTCCACTGCTTTCATTCTGAATACATGTGATATTCTAGAGTAGAGTGAGACTACATTGATAGTCACCCACACATACTCTCTTTTCCATTCAAATTCAGTACATAATTCCAAAAGATGTTTTGTATCTCTTAGGTGGCTCCATAAGGTCTCAACAATTGGCTGGAGAATTTGATCTACCCATTCGGATAGAGGCTCTAGGATGGAACCTATGCCAGACACAATGGGTCTTCCACAAATATTCTCCAGCGTCTTGTGGACCTTGGGGGAAAAATGGAATATTGAAGTCTGAGGATGTTCATTATATAAAAACTCTGCTGTCTTAGTGTCCAAAAACCCGTTTTCCACCCCATCATCAATGAGAGATTTAATAAGTCTAAGGAACCTCCTAGTGGGATTAGGTGGTAGTGATACAAATGTAAGGGGGTCTTGTAATTGGTGATTTGCTTCTATTACATAATCTCGTTTTTGCATTACCACTGTACTTCCCCCCTTATCATACTTTCTTATCACTAATTCCTGATAATCTTTCAATTGGTTTAGAGCCTTTCTTTGTGCAGCGTTCAGATTTGGGGTACCTCTCTCTTCTTCTTAATATAATTTAGTTAAATTGTGTTCCACTGACTTTTGGAACATTTAAAGAACTGTTCCCCTGCTCTGGATGGGGTAAAATTTAGATTTATTCGACATTGGTAAAGTGATAGTAGTGGATCCTGCAGCACTTTCTATAGTGGCTTCATCTCCACCATGGGATTCTTTCAATAACTCATTCATGTCCTTAATACTGCAGAGTTCACTAAAATTCATACCAGTGTACGGATTGATATCATGGACTCTATCATCATTCCTTATTTTTTGTGATTCCTCTCTGTCACTATAGAAGTGCCTCCTAAGGGTTAGGGTCCTGATTTGTCTATTGACATCTATGAGAGTGTCAAATAAGTTGAAATTACACGATGGTGCAAACCAAAGTCCTAAGTTTAGGACCTCATATTGGGGGTTTGTTAGGTCATTGTCTGATACATTGATTACATTACCAGCCATGAACACAATCTTTCCTTTTGAAGTGACAATCATTTCTCTATTCAGTTGTCCAATCGATGTGTTCGTAGTTGATAATGCTCTCTCCCTCTCTGCTCTTTTTTTAATCCCCCCTCTTCTGGTTTTCCTAGGGGCACGTGAAAAACCTGCTGCATGATGTCTGTATTTTCTCTTTCTTCCAAATGCTCTCTATCTCTGCCACTATTTTTGTTATCCTATTTCTGATTGCTGTATTTAGAGGCTGGATCTACTCTCTTCCCCTGTTGCTTTTTATAATGTTGTTTCTGTTGTTGTTGTTTGGGAATAGTGCCTGTATCTCTATTACTGAGTTGTTCAACACTTGTAATCCCTCCCTCTATTTGGTCAGGCCTATCTGGACCTTTATGACTCTTAAAGGGACATTAAACCCAAAATGTTTCTTTCATGATTCAGACAGAGAATACAATTTTAAACAAAATTCCAATTTACTTCCATTGTCTAATTAGCTTCAATATTTAGATATCCTTTGTTAAAGAAACAGCAATGCACATGGGTGAGCCAATCACATGAGGCAAATATGTGCAGCCACCAATCAGAATCTACTGAGCCTATCTAGATATGCTTTTCAGGAAGGAATATCAAGAGAATGAAGCAAATTAGATAACAGAAGTATATTAGAAAGTTGTTTAAAATTGTATTCTCTATCTGAAATTTTTTTTGTGTTTAATGCCCCTTTAAGTATAGATGGACGTGTATTAACAATAACCCCATATGGTGCATTAGAGTCCTTATTATCTTGTGTTTCCTTATTTCTTTTTTTGGTATTATCAGTCTCTGTTTTGGATAGTTCATATCCTCTTCACAGGATTCTACGTCTGTATCAGAGAACAGAACTTTCTTTTTTATCTTCTTTATCATAGTTTTTATCATCTGAATTCTCTGTCCCTCACTGGTATGATCTTGAGCGCAATCTATTTCTCCTCATTCTTCCTCTGTTGGTACGATATTGAGAGGACCTTCCACACAAACACTCTATTATTATTATAGTCCTCGTTGTCTCGAAGATATTTAGAGTGTTTGTCAGCAATAATCTCCTTCTTAGTTTCTTCTTTACAGTATTCTTTAGTATAACATCCATTTCATAATAATCTGGTTCTCTAGTACATTTATCCAGAACAAGCTGTAATTCTTTTATCTTCACTCTGGTGTTGGACAGTTCTGATGCTTAATATTTAATTATCAGTGTCAGGAGTCTTATGGAGCAGTCTGCCATTACTGCATTCCATTCCTGTATAAAATCTTCATCACTGACTTCAAAAGTCGGATATTTGTTCAGGCGTAGTCCCCTGGGGATCATTTTTAGACTCTGATATCTTTCTAGGGTCCATTTATCAAGCTTGTATCTTGTTTCTTTAATTTTTAGACATTCCATTTCGTAAAATAGATCCCCTAGTGCAGACTGTGTCCTGCTTGTGGAAAAGATTTGTCTTGTTCTCTGTCAATGCTTTGTTCCAGAGAAAAGAACGATATTTGTGGCTGGTCTTTCACCATATTGATTCTGGGAGGTAGTCAATAATCAGTCTCTGGTAAACTCTTACTTAACCTGATTATGGGTGCATTGAAAAGCCAATCATGCTTAATTGTGTTAAACTTGTGTGAATATAGTTGACTTATTTGTATGCTTACAATGTGCTGCCCTGAGAGAGATGTCCCTCCTCAATAATATCCAATGGATGTGGGCCTTTTAAAAATCCAGTGCAGCTTTCACTATTCCGGACCAGGAAATGTACACACAAATACAAAACAAATACAGTGTTCATGCACTTCAGATAGATATGGCCAAAGGCGATTTCACTAAACCTTTCTAAATTCAACTGTCATTGGACGGTTAAACACACACATATATATATATATATATATAATAGTATAGTGGTAGATAAATATATAAGGAGATGAAAGCCGACTTACTGGGAGTCAATTATCCTCCGTGGTTCAAACCACATTCGCTCCTTCACCATTGCTCAGCTCATCCGAACATCCAACTAGGGGAGGCGATAGAGAAAAGCTTCTCTATAAAAGAGAAGATTTTGGATATTTAGATTAGGTACCCGCCTACCCAGGGGATTCAATTCCGAATGGGTTCTTATCAATCATTGGGAAACTTGATAATAGAAATGCTAAAAATGTATAGGGTAAAATATGGGGTTGTTGTAACAATGTATGCTCATATGAACATGCAAAACGTTGATAGCTTTGAATCTGTACAATTCTTTTCATATACATCTTAGGCCATACTGTTAAAATATTGGGCCAATATTGTCATCCTGGAAATATATCCCAAGATTCAGGACATGTGGAATACTTGTATTTTGAATTGAGCGCCTCTTCTTTATCTTACCTAGATTTGATAGGAATATACCCCATATTATAAAAGGAAATATATCATTATTGAATGAGGGTATTAGCACTCTGGTACATTGTATATAAATGGTAGTATGAGAGACAAGATTAGAATATCCTTTCTTTGTTTTCATACAGAGATAGACAAAAACGTGTTCAGTCACAGGGGCCTATCTATCAAGCTCCGAATGAAGCTTGACGCCCCGTGTTTCTGGCGAGCCTGCAGGCTCGCCAGAAACAGCAGTTATGAAGCAGCGGTCTAAAGACCGCTGCTCCATAACCCTGTCCACCTGCTGTGATGAGGCGGACAGGAATCGCCGGAATTCAACCCGATCTAGTACGATCGGGTTGATTGACACCCCCTGCTGGCGGCTGATTGGCCGCGAGTCTGCAGGGGGCGGCGTTGTGAGCTGCTGGTGCAATGCTGAATACGGAGAGCCTATTGCTCTCCACATTCAGCGATGTCTGTCGGACCTGATCCGCACTGTCGGATCAGGTCCGACAGATATTTCAAAAATATGCCTCAAAGTCTATACATTATTATTAATAGGATCTTGTTCTGCACCCATGCAATTACAAGTTCATAAGGTATTTCCCCAAACCCCGTGGATAGATAAATAAGCATGGTAGAGTTTATTAGTGTAAGAGATATTTAAGGCAATGTATAGTGTGACAGGGTATATTATTCAACATAATCATAAGGGTAATAGTACAAGAAGTATTTGTGCGATCAAGTAACAATATTGATCGCATTTAACATGCATATAGTTATGTGGGAACTAAAACTAGATATAGTACACTACAAGCAAAATCATATAGCCTAAAGTTAACAATTTGACAGGTTCTTTAGGTATTACGAATATAATTGGGCTGGTAATAGTATACGTAGAGGTTAACAGACCAATCAGAATTAGGAGTCATTAGCCATCCTATCAGGTAACAGGTAAAGGTATAAGTGAGAGGAGGCAGTCTTATTCAGGTATCTATGAATAAGGGTATTCCCAAAACGCGTAAGATGTGAAAGGGTGCCAACCTCATATGTTTTTAATTTGCTTAACCTGTAGGTGCATCTTGTTTGTGATGGGTTGCGCTACTTTTTACAATGTGCTGTTGAAAGCTTTTACTTGGATTAATAAATGATTTTAGGAGGAGCCGTTCTGGTACTATTTCTTGTGTTTGTGGAGTATATTTGGACGTACCCACAGGGCTCTCGTATCAGAATCGACAACGACAACGGAAGCCACTAACCTTTGAACCCGGATGAAGTAAGGATCGGATGAGCAGAGCAGCGGCGAAGGAGAGAATGTGGTTTGAACCACGGAGGATAATCGACCCCCAGTAAGTCCGCTCTCATCTCCTTATATATTTATCTACCACTATACTATTATATATATATATGTGTGTGTTTAACCATCCACTGACGGTTGAATTTAGAAAGGTTTAGTGAATTTGCCTTTGTCCCTATCTATCTGAAGTGCATGAACACTGTATTTGTTTTGCATTTGTGTGTAGGTTTTCTAAGAGCTCGTGGCTGTTGAAATTAAATAGTGCAAACATTATGTTAACATTTTGGTTTTCTGGTGGACTGAATCACCATTGTTAAATTGTTTTCATCCACAGTACTGATGGATTTATACAGTGCAAAGTCCCTGAAAAACCCTACAATGGCCAAGACTCAATAAAATGTGTTGGGGAAGCTAAAATCTTGAGGAAAAACATTCAGCATATCTGTAAGTCATAAACTGCATGATTCAAAAAGACTTGTACCCACATATGAGAGTTGCAAGTGACTCTCCATTATAATCAAAGGTGCAGTATCTATCCCGTAACTTTCCACATTTTTTTAGTACAGCACAAGTTCCACTGTGAAGGATACCAGTATCACAGAAATACCTTCAAAATGTTACAACAAGCAAGGAAAAAAAGGAAAAAAAAACACCTTGAATAAAATAGTCCACACTAACATATGCTATCAAAGAAATCAAGACACATTTGTCAGTTTTGAAATAGTGAAACATAACTGGGAGATTATATACTTTACAGGGTAATAAAAAAGAGTCTTTATGAATTTCATATATTTGGAGCTAGTATAGGTGATAAATCCCAATCAAGCCCCAGAAACACCAACGGTCAGCACCTTGTTCCTGTCTGTGAGACACCTTTCAATTTATCCAGTGAGAGTACTTTTCTATCATAAAACAGGTATGTAGATATTTTACAACTATATTATTATTAGTATTATCATTTATTTGTAGAGCGTCAACAGATTCCGCAGTGTTATAAACACTTACATTTTGGGGCCAATTTATTAACAGTCGAACGGACATGATCCGCTGTAGAGGATCATGTCCACCTGACATCGCTGAATGCCGACAGCATACACTGTTGGCATTTAACATTGCACAAGCAGGTCTGGTGGACTGCTGTGCAATGCCGCCACCTGCAGATTGGCCGCTAGCAGGGGGTGTCAATTAACCCAATCGAATGAGATCAGACGGAATGATGTCTGCAGCCTCAAAGGAGGTGTACGAGTTAAGGACCGCTGCTTCTTAACTCTTGTTTCCAGTGAGCCTGAAGGCTTGCATGGAAACAGGGGCATTCAGGGCCATAACTGCTTAGATATAGGTTTTTGTTTTATGTGCCAGATTTCATAAATTGAGCACTAATACAATTATAGATGTTATTGTCAATTATACCCTCCAAGAATTCTGTAGAAAATATAAGTGAAGCGACGCACAATACATTTCTTGTATGAACTCACCTTCACAACACATCCTTGATAGCGTCATGAACATCTGTAACTCTAGCCCAGTAACTAAGTTTTCTAAAGATAACAATGGGTTCAAATATGATAGCCCTATGAAAAACATGCTTTGTACTTATTTTCCAATGGATAGAAAACAATCACTGGGTTAGAAATTGGACCATTAAAAATGGTTTGGTTTTTAGATTTATTATGCTGTATTGTTGAGCCCTGGGGACTTTACTCAAGCATGGCCAGAGCCATGCTAAGTTGAGACACAGAAGTATGGCAAGGTTATTGACTGTCAGCAAGTATTGCAAAGTTATTGACCATCAGATGTTGCACTGTCTGTGCCCATCTTAGTGTCAGATTTGGGTTCAGAGGGGTGTGATAGGATTAGAGCACAAAATCTAAGTTTCCTTTAATGTGCAGATTGCACAACCTGCTCTTTAAAGTAGTAGCTTTATTGGTGCTCTTTGTGTTGGAAATAACGCTGCAGCAGATTTGGCTCCAAGACTGACAGAGATATTAAAAAACTCCTGTTAACATCAATCCTTGTTTTGTTATTCTTTATGAAAATCCTGGTTCTTGTTCCTGAACTGCTCTCCTGGTTCTGACCCCAGAGTGTACACTGGTTTACATCTCTTGTCTGACTCTTGCCTGTTCCTTGAATTACGGACCGAAACAAAATGTTGCTAACTTCTACAATAAAACTTTTGATTTTTCTTTTGATTGCCCCTTCTGCTGTGGTCTGTTTCTTATCTAACTATTCTTCGGAACAATCAATGACTTGATTTCTGGTTCTTTCTTCCTATGGACAACCTTGGCCTGTTCCTAATCTTTGCCTGCAGCACATCTCCTGCAGATTTGGTTCCAGTTATCAATCAACATAAACTATTAATTATCTTTTATGTATATAAAACTAAAAGTACCAAAAGATCCTTTCAATAATCATTATGGAATGTTCCAGCTCAAGTGTGTAAGACTAATATTTAGCAACATTCTTACTGCAAATCCAGCAAGCAGCAACCAAATACTTAAAGGGACACTAAACCCAAAATCTTTCTTTCATGATTCAGATAGAACATAAAAATTTAAACAACATTACAATTTACTTCTATTATTTATTTTGCTTCATTTTTTAGATATCCATATTTGAAGAAAAAGCAATGCACATGGGTGAGCCAATCACATGAGGCTTCTATGTGCAGCAACCAATCAGCAGCTACTGAGCGTATCTAGATATGCTTTTCAGCAAAGAATATCAAGAGAATAAAACAAATTAGATAATAGAAGTCAATTAGATAAATGTTAAAAATGCATTCTCTTTCTAAATCATGAAAGAAAAAATGTGGGTGTCATGTCCCTTTAAGCTTCACAAGTATCTGTGATAACTCACATGCTGCAGTGAAAATAAAAAAAATAATATTTTTTTTTTCACAGTTAAATATTTTGGACTCTGATAATGAATAAAACAAGGGGAAATGTTTGGAGGATTTGTATAGCACATTTAAAAAAAAAATTCAACTTTGCTACATACTGTATGTACTCTTGGTTGCTCATTATACATTTTTGTTTTACTTCTTTTTTTATGGTGTTGTTATTTCCTTCACATAAATAACTGAAATAATAGAAATTAAACTCGAAATATAGTAGGGAATTATAAGGCAGCCTTATTACCAGATTCCATATTGACTCTCTATTACCACCAAATGGCATTGACTTAAAATGTCTACTGTAATATCCACACATATTATTCATACAATCCAATTCGGTGCATCCAGTTAGTTGACAAATAGAGAAATATTCCCACTGGAGTCTGTTCTAGGGAACAGGTTTAGCTGCATTTCCAGTGAGCAGTTGATATTGCATTGACATAGATATAAAAGCATTTAGATTTTTACCCTTTAGGTATTGTTTTGTAATTCTACAGCTATATCCACAATCTCTGAATTGAAATCAATTCTTAGTTTATTTATTTATTCTGTGACAAGCTTCAGCAGAACTTGTGAAGTTTAAAATAACTCATCATAACCTACTATATATGTTATTGCCTATGTTCTTTCCATCTGTGTATGAAGTAATTATTTAAAGAAATTAATTAGGGGTAACAGTGCATGCCTTGAATTTTGCTGGCAATGACATATTTGGTTAGAGTCCTTTTACACTTTAAAATAAGGAGTGCAGAGAATCAAAATATATTTATCCAAAAAAAGGAAGGGACTTCAGCACTCTTTAAAAAAATATATAAATATGTTTTATTATTATCGCAAATAAAGTTTAAAAAAGATTGAGCATTGCTCACAGGGCAGCAAATGGTCCACATAGGACATACTACATATATGTCACATAGACAAACTTATTATACTTCAGATAAAATATTATAAAAACATATTACAAAAATACAAATAAGAACAGATGGGTCTTGGTGGAAAGCACAGTTGCGCATGAATACATTATTACACGGAAGCAACAACACCCCTACTGCATACAGAACCCCCCAGAAATACAGGAAGGAACCCCCAGGGCACATAAATTATGGGGATCTATGGTTTCCAAAAGTAATAATTGCAAACGTGAGCTATAACAATAAAAGCTTATGTATAGTGGAGACAGAGCATATAAAGAAACAGTCACATTATATAGTGGGTATAGTGGCACACCTATATAAATGCTACATGGAACATGCCCATTGCTGATTTCTTTCTCTCTAAAGGAAAAGTTGCAATCAGTTGCTCACACATACATTATTTTTTTAAAGCCACAAGTATCTGCGAAGCATACAAGGTTCAGACCAACAGTCGATCACTCGTTGTGTGAGTCAGTGCACCATTTGATCAGGTCCCCCACTTTGACAAGACAAACAAAGGTTCCTCAGGGCTTTTACAGGTACATTAAACACTTGCAAAGTCCATTACTTGGCCTACACTCCCTATAGAGGCCAAAAAGCCATATCCTTTCTTCAAAATGTTGCCTAATTCAACTATGTAATTGCTTAGAGTACTTTACTGCTAGGTCATATTGGCCTAAGGGAAATAAAAGACAGATACTCACGGCTAGATTTAGAGTTTGGCGTTAGCCGTCAAAACCAGCGTTAGAGGCTCCTAACGCTGGTTTTGGGCTACCGCTGGTATTTTGAGTCAGTCAGGAAAGGGTCTAACGCTCACTTTGCAGCCGCAACTTTTCCATACCGCAGATCCCCCTACGCCATTTGCGTATCCTTTCTTTTCAATGGGATCTTTCTAACGCCGGTATTTAGAGTCTTGGCTGAAGTGAGCGTTAGAAATCTAACGACAAAACTCCAGCCGCAGAAAAAAGTCAGGAGTTAAGAGCTTTCTGGGCTAACGCTGGTTCATAAAGCTCTTAACTACTGTGCTCTAAAGTACACTAACACCCATAAAC
Organism: Bombina bombina; assembly: GCF_027579735.1. Taxonomy (NCBI): domain Eukaryota; kingdom Metazoa; phylum Chordata; class Amphibia; order Anura; family Bombinatoridae; genus Bombina; species Bombina bombina. Next base: position 1,092,523,901 of record NC_069501.1, on the reverse strand, counting down.
TACCTATGTACCCCTAAACCAAGGTCCCCCCACAACCCCGCCACTCTTTTAAAAATGTTTAACCCCTAATCTGCCGACCGCACACCACCGCCATCTACGTTATCCCTATGTACCCCTAATCTGCTGCCCCTAACACCGCCGACCCCTATATTATATTTATTAACCCCTAATCTGCCCCCCACAATGTTGACGCCAGCTACCTACAATTATTAACCCCTAATCTGCAGACCGGACCTCACCGCTACTATAATAAAGTTATTAACCCCTAATCCGCCTCACTCCCGCCTCAATAACCCTATAATAAATAGTATTAACCCCTAATCTGCCCTCCCTAACATCACCGACACTTAACTTCAAGTATTAACCCCTAATATGCCGACCGGACCTCGCCGCTACTCTAATAAATTTATTAACCCCTAAAGCTAAGTCTAACCCTAACACCCCCATAAGTTAAATATAATTTAAATCTAACGAAATAAATTAACTCTTATTAAATAAATTATTCCTATTTAAAGCTAAATACTTACCTGTAAAATAAACCCTAATATAGCTACAATATAAATAATAATTATATTGTAGCTATTTTAGGATTAATATTTATTTTACAGGCAACTTTGTATTTATTTTAACCAGGTACAATAGCTATTAAATAGTTATTTACTATTAAATAGCTACCTAGTTAAAATAATTACAAAATTACCTGTAAAATAAATCCTAACCTAAGTTACAATTAAATAAAATACCTACAAGTATCTACAATTAAACCTAACACTACACTATCAATAAATTAATTAAATACAATACCTACAAATAAATACAATTAAATAAACTAACTAAAGTACAAAAAATAAAAAAGAACTAAGTTACAAAAAATAAAAAAATATTTACAAACATTAGAAAAATATTACAACAATTTTAAACTAATTACACCTACTCTAAGCCCCCTAATAAAATAACAAAGCCCCCCAAAATAAAAAAATGCCCTACCCTATTCTAAATTAAAAAAGTTCAAAGCTGTTTTACCTTACCAGCCCTTAAAATGGCCTTTTGTGGGGCATACCCAAAAGAAAACTGCTATTTTGCCTGTAAAAGAAAAATACAAACCCCCCCAACATTAAAACCCACCACCCACATACCCCTAATCTAACCCAAACCCCCCTTAAAAAAACCTAACACTACCCCCCTGAAGATCATCCTACCTTGAGTCGTCTTCACTCAGCCGAGCCACCGATGGAACTGAAGAGGAGATCCGGAGCGGCAGAAGTGATCCTCCAAGGGGCGCTGAAGAAGTCTTCCATCCGATGAAGTGATCCTCCAAGCGGCGCTGAAGAAGTCTTCCATCCGATGAAGTGATCCTCCAAGCGGCGCTGAAGAAGTCTTCCATCCGGGCGATGTCATCTTCCAAGCGGGGTCTTCAATCTTCTTTCTTCAGGATCCATCTTGCAGACCTCCGACACGGAACATCCTGCTGGCCCGACGGACTACCGACGAATGAAGGCTCCTTTAAGGGACGTCATCCAAGATGGCGTCCCTCGAATTCCGATTGGCTGATAGGATTCTATCAGCCAATCGGAATTAAGGTAGGAAAATTCTGATTGGCTGATGGAATCAGCCAATCAGATTCAAGTTCAATCCTATCAACCAATCGGAATTCAAGGGACGCCATCTTGGATGACGTCCTTTAAAGGAGCCTTCATTCGTCGGTAGTCCATCGGGCCAGCAGGATGTTCCGCGTCGGAGGTCTGCAAGATGGATCCTGAAGAAAGAAGATTGAAGACCCCGCTTGGAAGATGACATCGCCTGGATGGAAGACTTCTTCAGCGCCGCTTGGAGGATCACTTCATCGGATGGAAGACTCCTTCAGCGCCGCTTGGAGGATCACTTCATCAGATGGAAGACTTCTTCAGCGCCCCTTGGAGGATCACTTCTGCCGCTCCGGATCTCCTCTTCAGTTCCATTGGTGGCTCGGCTGAGTGAAGACGACTCAAGGTAGGATGATCATCAGGGGGGTAGTGTTAGGTTTATTTAAGGGGGGTTTGGGTTAGATTAGGGGTATGTGGGTGGTGGGTTTTAATGTTGGGGGGGTTTGTATTTTTCTTTTACAGGCAAAAGAGCAGTTTTCTTTGGGGTATGCCCCACAAAAGGCCCTTTTAAGGGCTGGTAAGGTAAAAGAGCTTTGAACTTTTTTAATTTAGAATAGGGTAGGGCATTTTTTTATTTTGGGGGGCTTTATTATTTTATTAGGGGGCTTAGATTAGGTGTAATTAGCTTAAAATTGTTGTAATATTTTTTAAATGTTTGTAACTTATTTTTTTTTATTTTTTGTACTTTAGTTAGTTTATGTAATTGTATTTAATTGTAGTTAATTTATTTAATTAATTTAATGATAGTGTATTGTTAGGTTTAATTGTAACTTAGGTTAGGATTTATTTTACAGGTAATTTTGTATTTCTTTTAGCTAGGTAGTTATTAAATAGTTAATAACTATTTAATAACTATTCTAACTAGCTAAAATAAATACAAAGTTACCTGTAAAATAAATATAAATCCTAAAATAGCTACAATGTAATTATTAATTATATTGTAGCTATCTTAGGGTTTATTTTACAGGTAAGTATTTAGTTTTAAATAGGAATAATTTATTAAAGTATAGTGTAGTGTTAGGTGTAATTGTAACTTAGGTTAGTTTTTATTTTACAGGTAAATTTCTCTTTATTTTAGCTAGGTAGCTATTAAATAGTTAATAACTATTTAATAGCTATTGTACCTAGTTAAAATAAATTGAAAGTTGCCTGTAAAATAAAAATAAATCCTAAAATAGCTACAATATAATTATAATTTATATTGTAGCTATATTAGGGTTTATTTTACAGGTAAGTATTTAGCTTTAAATAGGAATAATTTATTTAATAAGAGTTAATTTATTTAGTTAGATTTAAATTATATTTAACTTAGGGGGGTGTTAGGGTTAGGGTTAGACTTAGCTTTAGGGGTTAATAAATTTATTAGAGTAGCGGTGAGGTCCGGTCGGCATATTAGGGGTTAATACTTGAAGTTAGGTGTCGGTGATGTTAGGGAGGGCAGATTAGGGGTTAATACTATTTATTATAGGGTTATTGAGGCGGGAGTGAGGCGGATTAGGGGTTAATAACTTTATTATAGTAGCGGCGAGGTCCGGTCGGCAGATTAGGGGTTAATAATTGTAGGTAGCTGGCGGCGACGTTGGGGGCGGCAGATTAGGGGTTAATAAGTGTAAGGTTAGGGGTGTTTAGACTCGGGGTACATGTTAGGGTGTTAGGTGCAGACTTAGAGAGTGTTTCCCCATAGGAAACAATGGGGCTGCGTTAGGAGCTGAACGCTGCTTTTTTGCAGGTGTTAGGTTTTTTTTCAGCTCAAACTGCCCCATTGTTTTCTATGGGGGAATCGTGCACAAGCACGTTTTTGAAGCTGGCCGCATCCGTAAGCACCGCTGGTATTGAGAGTTGCAGTGGCGGTAAATTATGCTATACGCTCCCTTTTTGGAGCCTAACGCAGCCATTCTGTGAACTCTAAATACCAGCGGTATTTAAAAGGTGCGGGGGGAAAAAAGCCAGCGTTAGATACGCGGGTCGTTACCGACAAAACTCTAAATCTAGCCGTCAGTGTTTTAAAGTATTTATGAAAACCATTACTAAAGTGATAGCATTAAATGTTTTTTTAATATATTTTTTGTGTAGGTATTTTTGATACGCTAGTTCGTATCATGTCTGCTCGCACATTGATTAATATGACCCTATATCCCTTGCACGCAAACGTTAACACGCCAGTCGTAATCTGGCACTCAGTTTGGAAAGTCAGCAGATATGAATAAAATATATTGAAATATTCAACATTCCTAAAGAATAGCAATATAATATTGAAGAGATGTAGTAAACATAAATAAACCACTCTATTTTGTTAGAACAATTAATTTTTTAATAAACTCTCCTGAGCACTACATTTTTAACCTCTGCAAAGTTCATTAGCTCTAATTAATTCTAATTAATTCCTCTTGTATTTGTTTGAAAAATGTTATCCAATCTCTTAAAAATATTGTTTCATTGTGGTACTGTTATCTTTTGTACCCATGGATAGCGTTGCAGAATTTGTTGGCGCTTTATAAATAAAGTATGATGATGATGATAATAATAATAATAATAATGTCTGCAATTGGATGCCCTGTGGCTGCTGAATGGAATTTACACACATCATTTTTGTGGGCTGTAGTTTTGTTTCATTAAAGTTACATATTCAGTTGACTGATTAAATGCAAATGTAATTTTACATTTCAAAGAAATACAGTCATACATACGGTTACATAGGAATAGCTGAGATTTAAATTTTAAGCAGCTATGCTCATAGACATCAACTTATGGATGTGCTAAGCATAATAAAGTGTGAGCTTGAACTCAAAATTAATCTTTGTTTAACCCAGGCACTAATATTCTTGTACTGAATCACCATTATTAATTTAGGGACTGTAGTGGTGTAGACACATTTTTACAATTTTTTTAGCCATATTAGCACAACTGGGTGAGAGGGCAATGGCAAATTCCCGGGTGGATCCCAATCATTCTTTTGAGGAAACCCAGAAAATTATCACATATTATTATTTTTATACTTTATTTATGAAGCGCCAACATGGCTGTCTATGGATACAATTCATTTAAATAAAACAATGATATAAAAACATATAATTGTTCTTAAAAAACTGTTAATTTCACTTTTTTTATTCGTGCTCTTTAGAATATTTATTTTAATGCCTAAGGAATCTGTTTATAAAAACTATAAGAATTTAGAATGATTACTTGATTAATAAAAAAAAAGTGAACATTAGTGCAATTTTCCTGGATAAACCTACATACTGGGGACACCAAGTAGCAGTTCTTATACATTATACAAACATCTCATTTTATTGTTTTCCAGCTTGATATTTATTATTCATAGAAGAAAAAGCTATTCACTACATTACAAGCTCTTTATCCATTTTGTTTGCTTGTTTTTAAGCATCAGTTAAAATAATGCCGTTAAAATTATTTAACACTTTTATTCAGTACAATCGAATAGATGTCTGAATTCTTGAATATCTGAAAAGTAAATTTTTTTGTATTAATGATTGTTTTTTTTTTTTTTTTAAATGCACATAACAATAATGCTGCAGTTGAAAGCTGTTATTGAAAGACAAGAAACATGGGGCAATAATAAAAATTGAGAAAATAGTTCCGAAAGTCATCCATCCCGACCAGGTTGGATTCATCAGGGGCCGTGAGGCAAAGGACAATACCACCAGACTACTCCATGCTCTTTTTGCTTCTCACAATTCTAAGAGCTCCCTTGTTCTCCTCTCCATGGATGCCAAGAAGGCCTTTGACAGGGTCGACTGGCATTTTATGTGGTCGGCCCTGTCAAGGTTTGGTTTCCCAGACAAATTTATAGCCAGAGTGCAAGCACTATATAATAACCTCCGTGCTAGGATAAAAGTTAATGACACAATCTCCCAAACTTTCCCAATATCTAATGGCACCCGACAGGGGTACCCATTATCTCCCCTGCTGTTTGCCATTACAGTGGAAATACTTGCAATTCAAATTAGAAACGACCCTAATATCACTGGCATCCCGTTTGGCAATATCCATCAGACCTGTCTTCTTTTTGCAGATGATATGATCTTCACATTACAAGCGCCTAAAACCTCTCTCCCTGCCCTCATACAAGTCTTAGAGTTATATAAAAAAAAATTAATTACTCTATAAATATGGAGAAATCAAGCATCATTCCCATTCATATGAAACCCACAGAACTAGGCTTCCTCCAAAACGACACCCCCTTTGCTGTCACAAGCTCTCTAAGATATTTGGGACTTACTATTCCTACTAACCCTCAGGATTTATTCCACGAGAACTTTCTAAAGCTTCAAACCATAGTCTTCCCATTACTAGATTCGTGGCATAAACAGGGCCACCTATCTTGGACAGGCCGAATAAACGCCATAAAAATGATGATTATTCCTAAGTATCTTTATTTATTTCAAGCCCTACCTATCACAATACCAAGACAATTTTTACGCACTCAACAAAGAATGTTAGAATCATTTATCTGGTCCTATAAAAAACCAAGAGTGTCTCGCCTAACGTTATACATGAGAAAAGACGAAGGAGGTCTTAATATCCCAAATTTGTCATTATATTATAGGGCGGCACACCTCGCTCGAATAGTGGCGTGGAATCATAATTCTTCATTTAAACTCTGGGGACAAATCGAGGCAGCCCTTCTCCAGGAAACCTCGATGCGAGACCTCTGCTGGCTCCCCAAACCCCATAGACCCCCCCATGATCAAGCTTAACGAAAGTATTAACACTACTCTAGCCATTTGGGATTCCCTTATCCAGCATCCCAATACCCTTTCTACTCCGATCTCACCCATGACCCCAATATTAGGTAATACACTCTTTTTTCGACGACACCAATTTAAATTTGAGACTGAAACCACGAGCCACAAAAATCTGCCTATATTCCTACTTTTAGACTCTTCCTTGGTTAAGGATAGAATCTCTCTAAGAGACTCTCTAGGCTCTCCATTTCACAGCTGGTTTTCCTATCTCCAAATCCGACAGGCTATCCTTGACTGTCCTCAAAGAAATGACTGCCTTCGTATACTTAAACCCTTCGAAAAACTATGCCTTAACCTGGACATACATAAATCCCACTTATCTATTACACATAAACTTCTTAGGACCCCACCTGCAACTAGGCTACCCTCCTTTGCCAATAAATGGGAGACAGAGCTTCAGCTCAGACTTCCAAAAGAGGATTGGTCACGATGTTTCCATATGACACATTCCGCCTCAATATCCTTGGTACTGACTGAACTCAATTATAAAATCATCTCCCGATGGTATCTTACCCCCCAGAGACTGTTTGAAATATTCCCAGGGGCCAATCAGTTCTGTTGGCGACAGTGTGGGGAGGTTGGCACTTTAGCCCATATTTGGTGGTCATGTGATAAACTGTCGAATTTTTGGGCCCAAATAGAACAATGTATTAACACTACCTTGAGCACTCAATTTACTCTCACTGCCCCAATGATTTTATTAAACTTAGTCCCAGATATACAATGCGTCTATCACAAAAAATTACTACAGCTGATGCTCACATGTGCCAAACGACTCATACCTAGGTTGTGGAAGCAACAACACCCCCCCCCACTTTCCAACAATGAGAAATTGAGCTATCTTATCTACTATCCATTGAGAAGAGACACTACTGTTTCATAGTGAAACAGGATTTCATACTTGACGTCATTTTTCTTTGGGAACAAAGAACACCATAATATGTAGCAGAGGTTTCTGTTGCACCACATCACTGACCATTTACATCCGCACATAAGTCAGTATACTATCTCCTAATCAAGTCGGAAATACACAGTGCGAGGGAAAATCTTCTCTTTTCTCTGCTTCTCCCTTCTGTTCTCTTCTTCTCCCCCTCCGTTCTTTTTTTTTTTTTTCTCTCCCTTTCTCCCCTTAAAACAGGTCCCTTATCACTATCTTTACTTCCTTCATTAACTCAAATGCTGAATTACTCTCAGGTTTATACAGAATATATAGTATGTTAATACTTACCATATTTTGCACTGTATAATAACGAGTTATGTATATTTTCTGAAAATTATTAATAAAAAAACTATTTGAAACAAAAAAAAATTGAGAAAATAGATTTATGCAAGTTTTTTTTTTAATTTAAAAAATATATATGCTTTTTTATTACAAAATAAGATGATACGATGTCATTTAAACTTTTTTTTTTTTTAGAAAACATAGATAAAGTCCAAGTCATTTAAACATTATATTTTGTTTACTTACCATTGCTATTACTTTTGTTTCTCAAAAACATGAAAATAAATTTTACTATGACATTTTTCTATTAAAGGGACACATATTTTTAATTTCTTTATTCAGATAGAGAATTCAATCTTAACAAAAGATTCCAATTTACTTCTATTATCAAATTTGCATCATTCTTGTGTAATTCTTTGTTGAAGAGATTTCTAGATAGGTAGTGGGCACATGTAACATAGTAACATAGTAGATAAGGTTGAAAAAAGACCATCGAGTTCAACCTATACAAATCTAAAATACTTACAAAAAGCTCCAGTTAAGCTTAAATAACCCCACTAAAAGGTGACCCATTTAATACTAGCAATCATATCCATGAATTTTGTTTATATACAGAAATATATCCAGACTATTTTTAAATGTATCTAGGGTATTGGCATTCACTACCTCCTTTGGTAATGAGTTCCACAATTTTATTGCTCTTACAGTGAAAAAACGTTTCCGTTGCAGGAGATTAAATCTCCTTTCCTCCAACCTTAAATTGTGACCTCTTGTCAGAAACAATTTTCTTGGAATAAACAGAGCTTCTGCCATCTCTGAATGTCTGGAGCTCTACATGACAGGAAATAGTGCTGCCATCTAGTGCTCTTGCTAATATATAACATTGTTGCAAAACTGCTGTCATATAGAGCTGCAGACACATGGACACTCCTGAACTTACATCTCTGCTTTTCAACAAAAGATAACAAGAAAACAAAGAAAATTTGACAAGTAAATGGGAAAGTTTTTTCAAAATTGTATGCTCTATCTGAATCATGAAAGAAACTTTTTAGGTTTTATGTTCCTTTAATATTAATTTAACAACCTGGTATAAATTTATCATTAACAACATATTAATATCTTCATTTTTAATATAATTGATTAAATTTACATCCTTCAAATCTATCATTTCAGATAATTCATCAATATTTTTTTAATTCCAAGATGAATTTGATCTACATAAAGATTCTGAAGTTTCCATAAAAGGTATATTTTAATTAAAAATACTATGATTTACTTATGTATGTATTAGCATGGCCTTATAACTGTTTGATACACAAAGGGAAGATACAACTATTGATAATTTTAACCCCTTAGTGACCAGACCATTTTTCAATTTTCTTACCGTTTGTGACCAGGCCTTTTTTTTTAATTTCTGCAGTGTTTGTGTTTAGCTGTAATTTTCCTCTTACTCATTTACTGTACCCACACATATTATATGCCGTTTTTATCGCCATTAAATGGACTTTCTAAAGATACCATTATTTTCATCATATCTTATAATTTACTATAAAAAATGTATAAAATATGAGGAAAAAACACACTTTTTCTAACTTTGACCCCCAAAATCTGTTACACATCTACAACCACCAAAAAACACCCATGCTAAATAGTTTCTAAATGTTGTCCTGAGTTTAGAAATACCAAATGTTTACATGTTCTTTGCTTTTTTTGCAAGTTATAGGGCAATAAGAACAAGTAGCACTTTGCTATTTGCAAACCTTTTCTTTTTTTCAAAATTAGCGATAGTTACATTGTAACACTGATATCTGTCAGGAATCCCTGAATAACCCTTCACATGTATATATTTTTTTAGTAGACAACCCAAAGTATTGATCTAGGCCCATTTTGGTAACTTTTTCACTAACTTTTTCACAAACTTTAGGTTTCTTACTGACATTATTTACAAACAGCCTGTGAAATTATGGCACAAATGGTTGTATATGCTTCTCTGTGATCCCCTTTGTTCAGAAATAGCAGACATTTATGGCTCTGGCATTACTTTTTGCTAATTAGAAGGCCGCTACCACACTTGTATTATGCCCAGCAGTGGAGGGGTTAATTAGGTAGCTTGTAGGGAGCTTGAAGGGTTAATTTTAGCTTTAGTGTAGAGACCAGCTTCCCACCTGACACATCACACCCCCTGATCCCTCCCTGACCCCCCTCAAACAGCTCTCTTCTCTCCCCCACCTCACAATTGTCACCGCCATCTTAAGTACTGGCAGAAAGGTGTTTTTGTTTTGTTTTTTTTTTAGATTTTTTTTTGTTTTTTAGATTTTATCTGAAATGTAGGTTCCTCCATTACCCCCCAACCTTCCTGATCCACCCCAAACAGCTCTCTAAGCCTCCCCCCTTGACCTATTGGCTGCCATCTTAGATACTGGCAGCTGTCTGCCAGTACCCAGTTTACTATAAAATTGCCAATTTCTTTATAAAAAATAAATAAACCCCCCAATATCTGTAGTGTAGCTGCCCACCCTCAATACTCTACACCCTCCCCCTTTCCAGATCCCTTTCCCAACTTTATTCCCCCATCCCACCACTTCTCTCCCACCACTTGTTGTGTATTGGGTACGTCCTTGGTCCTTAAGCGACAATATTTGTAAAATAATGGTCAATTAAGTGACAAATGTATGTAGAATACAGAGTTTACAGGTTCAATTGATCCCATAAAAAAGGGTTAGAAATACGGATTATCAGATATACATTTAAATTTAGATTTAATATTTGTACAAAAAGGCTTTCCTCATCTGTGTTTGTCTCCTATGTTTATATCTAAGGACAAGTTGTACTCACTGTTACTTGTATGTATAATGCCCTTCTGTTCAGTGGTTCATATGTGTATCTGGTTGGGTGGGAATGGGAGTCTGGTCTACCAACGGTCGCGGTCCTTGTGTATTCCAGCTTCTTGCCTCAGATTACATGATCCATGGTTCCCACACCCCCAAAAAGCGTTCCTTTTGGGCTAGTAAGTCTGCTGATATGCTAGACATTAGGTATAAATATACTCTATTTTATGCATAACTATGTTAAAGTCCGTTATTTCTCTCTTCCAATACCGGGCTATGCACAGTCTAATTGTGGTGCATATTGTCATAACTAATTTGCAGTTGTTTAAAGTGAGGCTTTGTATCATGTCATGAAGTAAGGCTTGTGTGGGAGTGAGAATAATTTGTTTCTGAAATAAGGTGCTTAGGAGTTCTTATGTTTGAGACCATGTTTGTGCTGCTGATCTACATTGCCACCGCATATGCATTTATGTGCCCCTCTCTGAACAACAAAGCTCACTATTGATATCTTCTCGTGGATGTAGTCAAGTTGGATATATGTACCATTTGTAGACTGTTTTAATACAATTTTCTTTCAAATTGGCAATGATTGAAAAAAAAAAAACTCTTTGTAATGTAGTCACTCACTCTTTTGTGGACTAGTTAAAATTGGTGTCATATTCCCAGGATTGCATATATTTTTCCTTGTTTGCCTCATTAGATGCATTAAAAGTGCAGTATAGTCATGCTATGGCACCCTTAAGTCTGTCCCTAGAGAGGCACAATGTTTCGAAGTTAGTCACAACATTTGGTGATTGTGATTGTAACACTGTTTGTATTCTAGATCTAAGTTGTAGGTAATGGAAAAAGTTGTGTTTATCTGTAGGATCTAGTTCAGCATATTGTGAGTATGAAAGAATTGAATTATTAATTAGGCCTCTGTTTGCCCATTTTCATAATACTAATGTTGGGACAGGATTTGCTAAGGAGTCTAAGGGGGTTACCCAGGAGCGTTGAGTATTTAAGGTATATGTGGTTTTCAGTCTATCCCATAAATAGATAGTATGTGCTATGGAGAAGAAATATTTCCATGTCTGAGGTTGCGATTGTCTTTCTGACCAAAGTTGTACCCATCTAACCTTGTCTGTGACATTGTGCCATAATGCTGTGTGTGACATTCTAGCTGCATAGTAGTATGCTGCTAGTTGTGGAACTCCTAGACCGCCTTTTGATTTATGTTTGGTGAGGATATTTTAATCAATATGGGGTTTCTTGCCTTCCCAGATAAATTTAAGTATTTCTCTTTGAATTTGGTTAAGTTCAGCTATAGGTACCGACACTGGCAAGGATCTGAAAAGATACAATAGTTTGGAAAGATGGTCATCTTAGCTACAATAATGCGGCCATAGAACAAATCTTTTCTCCCGACAATTTTTTTAATAGTTGTCGTATTTGTGTAAACATGAGTTTATAGTTGAGGGAGTATAGGTAGTGCACATTGTGTGAAAGAAGAATGCCAAAGTATTTGAGACCTTTTTTGGTCCAATTAAAGCCAAAGTTTATTTCTAGTAAATTTTTTGTTTCAATGGGTAGATGAATACTTGATCCCTCAGATTTGTCTTTATTCAGTTTGTATCCTGATATTCTCCCAAAAATATTTATGATTTGGTATAGTGGGGGTAGAGATAGTAATGGTTTAGTGAGAGACAATATCACATCATCTGCAAATAAAGCTATCTTAAATGTTGATTGTCCCAATCTTGGCTATTATGTATCTTAGCAGCTAGAGGTTCAATACATAGTACAAAAAGTAGGGGTGACAATGGGCACCCTTGTCTTGTACCATTCCTGATCAGGACCTCTTTTGACTGATATCCTGCAATCTTAATGAATACCCTAGGGTCAGTATACAAAGTCTGAATTGTTTTAAGGAACCTTCCCCCAAGCCCAAAATTTTCCAAGATAGTAAAGAGATAATTCCTATTGACTCTGTTAAAGGCCTCCTTTACATCCAATGATAGAAGCAGAGAAGGCGCCCTGTGTACTGAGGCAAAATTAAAAAGGTGTATTGTTCTCCAAATGTTATCAGGGGCCTCTCAAGATTTAATGAAACCAACCTAGTCTGGGTGAATTAATTGTGTCATAATGGGGTTGAGTCTGTCTACTAATATTTTCGTTAGTAATTTGATATCTTGGTTGATTAGTGATATGGGACTAAAATTTTGGCAATGTTGCTTTTTCTTCCCTGGTTTGAGTATAACTGAAATCCTAGCTAGCCTTAATTCAGGTGGAATCGTATTAGCTAACATAATGGAGTTGAAAATTCTTACTAGTTGTGGCACTAGTATATATTTTGGGGGCGCTATCACATATATATGGCGCATGTTTCGGCGCAAGCATGGGAACTCACGCCGCCCGTAATTTCACCTCGCACATCAGGGTATTACATATACTGCGCCGTTATATGCTAAACTGGCATAAGTAGGACAAACTGGCAATCTTCTGAAATGTGCGCAAATACACATTTTAGTCGTCACAAGTAACTTACGCCAATATTTTGTCCACGGAAAGTGTCAATAAAGAGTAGTTTTGTGCAAATTAGGCTAACACTCGTAAAAATGAACCATGATTTCATATAAAAATGTGACACTTAATTACGCTATTCAAAATCCCTATATAAACCCATGCACAGCCACCATTTTCTTCAGTGTGTTTGGATGGTTCGTTGAGCTACAGCACACTACACTGGAGTGGAGGATTAGTCAGAGTAGAGAGATAGGTGCAAACAGAGGAGTTAGTTATTAGGTTGCATTGTTGTTTGATTAAGCTGTACACTTACACATATTTTTACATATTGCACACATTTTGCATACATACATATACAAATACACCACACTTTTTTTTCTAACACCTCACACATTTTATTTGAATTTCACAGTGTGATAGGCTGAGTGTTTGGTTGTGATTGTGTGTGATTGAACTGGGAGTGAGTATGAGTGTGTGTAGTGTGATTTAGTGTGAGGATGGCAGGGAGAGGTAGGGAGGAGGGGAGGAGGGGAGAGTAGTGGCAGGGAGACGAGTATTGGAGAGGACAGGAGGTGCAGTGGGGTCCCCATCAGGGAGTAAGTGGAGTGGGGAGAGGGAGAGCTAGATGGGATGATGGGAGGGGAGATGCCCGAGAGCCCCAGAGAGCAGGCACATCTAGGAGAGGGACAGAGGGTGCACATGTGGACAGAAGGGGGGAGGAGGGAGAGGATAGGGAGGAACCCACACCAGGGACATCACAGGGAGGAAGCCAGGTGTCCATGGAGGATGAGAGGCTGAAATGTCCCAACTTCTCATTTGAGGAAAATGTTGCCCTAGTCCAGGCCATCATGGACAATTACAGTGCCCTCTTCGGGCAGGAGAAAGGCAAAGGCATTGCCAAAAGGAGAAAAACGGCATGGTTGGTGGTAGAGGATGCCGTCAACAGTGTGGCCCCGCAGAGGAGGACTGTTGAGGGCCTGAAAAGCGGTGGAATGACTGCAAGAGACGGGTCAAAGAAAAAATGGGGCAGGAAGCTATGCACCAGAGGGGAACAGGTGGTGGTCCATCCCTGGATATTGAGTATAACACCTGGCAGGAGATGATACGCAGGTCCCTGAGTATCACAGCACTCCGTGGACTTCCAGGGGCTCGTGACTCAGGGGCTGCAACCACAGCACATCATGCTGGTGAGTAACATCCCACACACCAGTATTATATGTATTTGAGATATAACATCCTTTAATATAACACATTGATGTACACAATGAGGAGCATGGTATTTGGCCTACTAACAATTATATTTGACATTGATGCTACTTAACACAATGCAATTCATGATATGAGGTGGAATAGTGCAATACTAACATGTCTCAGATTAACTCAGGACACATGTTATAGAGTTTGACATGAGAATCAGTATAGGCCCTAGCATTTATCAATGTATATTGTATGCCCATGTGGACATATATCTGACTATACTAATCCATCTCATCCTTTGACTCCTTCACAGAACCTCACAAGGATGCAAACATCCATGCCACTACCACCACCACCCTTCAGGCAACCGCAAGAACAGTATGTTCCCAGTCATGAGCATGGTTGGATGGCTTCAGTTCAGGACCCAGGAGTGATGCCACCACCATTGCCATATGACCCCTGGCAAGATTCATGGCCAGAGGAATATCCTCCCTTTGGCTTTGAGGGGGAGTCAAGACAGCCACAAAGGGTCCATGTATTTACCCCCCGCCCCACAACACAATCTAATGGCAGTCAGGGATTTTACCCACACACAATGTCACTGGAAGTTCCAATTGGACAGGCTGAGTGGTCACACACTCATCATCATTGGGACTATCAACCAACCATACGAGCTCCACAATCCTCAGCAATTAGATGAGCTCCACCATCCTCAGCAATTGGACGAGCTCCACCATCCTCAGCAATTGGACAAGCTCCACCATCCTCAGCAATTGGACGAGCTCCACCATTGGCAGATGAAAATAGAGCAGATTCTACAGTTGTCCCACATGAGCCATCAGTTGAAGCTGGCCCTGCCCCACATGGACCAACACTTGAAGCTGGCCCACCACCACATGAACCAGCAGTTGAAGCTGGCCCACCACCACATGAACCAGCAGTTGAAGCTGGCCCACCACCATATGAACCAGCAGTTGAAGCTGGCCCTGCACCACATGAACCAGCAGTTGAAGCTGGCCCTGCACCGCAAGCAACAGCAGATGCAGGTGACCCTGCCCCACAAGCACCTAGAAGCCCTGCTGCTCAAGAGCATGTGGATGCATTGTATTCACCCCTTGGTGAGGAATACATTGCACTCCAGAGGAGGCTCATAACAAGCATGGAGAACATACAAAGAAGCCAAGAGAGGTTCTTCAGTAACCATGAAAGGTTCATCAGGAGCCAAGAGAGGAGACAACAACTTAGCATAGAGCTATAGAGGGACATGGCATCATCGTTAAGTGCAAGTGTTTATAACCAATCACAGATGATGCGAATTTAGTCTGATATGCAGATGCAAATGGACAATAGATGGAGAGAACAAAATCAACTCTTGGCTGTGTTGGTTGAGCACTTTACACACCTATTATCTGTGGCCAGCACACCAGCAGAAACAGCAGAATCTTCTCAAACCAGGAGAACAAAGCAATCCACTACAGTCACCTCAGCTCCCTCATCCAAGAAGCCAAAAAAGAAATAAATATTCTTATAGTTCACCATAAATCTTGTCCTATTTACCATATAATTGTCATCCACATCCATGTGAGGTGTGTTTTAGTACACTAATATTGTTAAAACAAGACCTGTGTGGAAATGGCAAAAAAAAAGGTAATATTATTGTGTTTATGACATATTCTTGTACTATAACTCACATCCACAATAGTTGTTTATGATGGGTACATATAGTAATATTCACTTCTAAGATGTAAATCAATGTATCTCACATCCAATATAAATTGACACATTGGTATATATAGTAGTGATGTTACTGATAGGGTGGGCATTATCAGGTGTTTCAAGTCTGCAGGTGAGAGGTTGTGGTGTCTGTGATTGGTTTGACACAATTGCAAAGAGGCAGCCTTCAAGAAGGTCTTAGAATTTATCATATGAGCCATCCTAGGTTTTGCTTTCAACTAAGAATACAAAGAGAACAAAGCAAGTGTTAGAATTAAATCTGAAAGTAGTTTGAAATAACATACCCTATTTAAAACAAGGTTTTCTTTGGACTTGACTGTCTCTTTATATATTTTGCATCAATGCCAAGCTGTGTTAGCATTAGAATAAATTACACTCCAGTGGGTTCTAAAGAGATGAAGGTAATACAATTATGATTTTCTATTGTTCTCTCCTCCAAGTATTTTTGATTGTTTTGAGAAGAAATTTAAAGTAAATAAGCAAGTATATGTCCACAATGTGATAAAGTACCTACAAGCTCAATCCATTTGATTATGTTGTGGCTTCAAACTATTTCAAATACACAAATAAACCTTAAAAAACAATATCATAGTATACTGTCCCTTTAACCTTGAGATGCTGCTTAAATGTATGTGTTTGTTAAGGCTTCCAGGGAGTTACGTTGCTTTTTTAGTCAGTGCAAGGATTGCTGCGCTTGCAATATGTGGCGAGATGAGAATGGAGTAGATTTTCTGAATTCTGCGCGCGTAAGTCCTATGTTAGTCTATGGCTAAAAAAAATACGTCCGAAGGGTGAAATATACGCGTGTAACTTGTATGCTACGCCGTATATGTAATACCAAAATCGAGTAAAATCTGGCGGCGGAGGATTTTGCGGGCGACGCTGCATATGCAATGGAGGCCCAGATGTTTGTAAAAATTCCTGGAAAGCAGTCTGGGCCTGGGGCTTTTGATGCTTTGGTGTTTTTAATAGCATTTAGTACCTCTTGTATGGTGATAGGTGAGTTAAGTTTATCTGAAGTTTCCTCATTTATCTTTGGGAGGTGGCAGTCTGTTAAGAATGTCTGCTCTAAGGTTTATGTTCCCTTTTGCGACTGGGAGGTTATATAGTTTCTAAAAAGACTCGGCAAATGTGTTAGCAATATCTTGCGGGTTATTTGTTATCGCGCCATCATGTTTTTGAATCTGGGGAATTAATGTGGTTCTAGTGATATATTTGAGTTTGTTAGCTAACATCTTGCCCGGCTTGTTTGCGTATATAAAGTAGTGAGCATCTAATATTTTAATTGACTTTAAGGGGGTCCATTTATCATTGTGAGGACGGACATGATCCGCTATAGCGAACCATGTCCGCCGCGCATTGATAAATGCCAACAGCATACGCTGTCGGCATTTATCATTGCTCCAGCAGTTCTTGTGAACTGCTGGTGCAACGGCGCCCCCTGCAGATTTGCAGCCAATCGGCCACTAGCAGAGGGTGTCAATCAACCCGATCGTATTGGATCGTGTTGATTTTCGGCAATGTCTGTCCGCAGGCTCAAAGCAGGCGGACAGGTTATGGAGCAGCGGTTATTAGACCGCTGTTTCATAACTTGTGATTCTGGCGAGTATGAAGGCTCGCCAGAAACACGGGACATCAAGCTCTGTTCGGTTGAGGAGATTATCTAGTTATGTTTTTTTTTGCTCTTAATTGTTCTCTTATGGAGGTAGATGGGTTTAGTTTGTGTAATTTAGATATGTGTGTGAGTTTGATTCTTAATTGTTCATGTTTGCTGTGGTGAATTTTCTTTTGTTCATTTGTCTCCCCCATAATTATTCCCCTTGTGAATGCTTTAAGTGCCCCCCACTCAAAGAGTGGACTGGATGAAGTATTATGGTTGTCTTTTGTAAATTTCTTTAATTTATTTTTAAGTTCCTGTAAGAATATGGGATCACGCATTAGAGTGGGTTTTAATATCCAAGATTTAATACGATTGGGGTTAAGAATGCCTGTGAGATTGGTCAAAATAATCGCGTGATCAGACCATGTTGTATCTATTATTTGGCATCTGGATATTAATGGCTGCATAATTTGGCTGATAAAAATATAGTCAAGGCGTGAAGAGGGGCCGTGTGCTGATGAATGAAATGTTAAGTCCCTCTCACCCCTGTGTAGTGTCCTCCAACTATCAGTCAGATTGTGATCTAAAATAAAATCTAATAAGATTTTTTGTGTTGATTCCACGATAGTCTTCCTTTTTCCTCAGTTCTATGCCAGTTTTGGTCAACAACCAGATTAAAATCTCCTCCCAGAATGATCCTAAATTTTTTCCAGTGTGTTAGCATTCTAGAAATTCTTGCTAGCAAGGCCCTTTGGGACTAATGGGTGCATAGATATTCCCTATAATCACTGGCGTTCCATGAATTTTACCCTGTAAGATAATGTATCTGCCTTTAGGGTCTATGACAGTTGTATCCTCTTGAAAATTCAGAGAGGAATGTAGAAGAATGGAAACTCCACAATGTTTTTTAGTGCTAGTTGCATAATATTGTGTTGAGAAGGTACGATCCCAGTATTTTGGGGTTGTTGTTTTTGTGAAGTGTGTTTCTTGTAGCATAATTAAGTTGGCCCCAAGTCTTTTGTATTCTAAAAGGGCTTTTTTTACGTTTCGTATGTGAGTGTAGGCCCCGTACATTATGGGTTTGGATTTTAAGTGACATTATTTACTAATATTAATAATGTATGTGCTTAGGAAAAATTAGGTGACTTAACATTGTAGTGTAGACCAGACTCCCTCCACCATTCGGAGAGTCATGTTGCAAGTAAGGAAAGGCCCATATGAGCAGCAATCCTGCATAAATCTCTGTGTGTGAAATATGTGCAATCAATTCAACATAATCTTGAACGAAGAAGATAAGAACTTTTAACAAATTGAAGATGGAACCGCTCTGCTCCGGATGGATGAAGATAGAAGATGCCGCCTGGGTGAAGACTTCTGGCCGTCTGGAGGAACTCTTCTGCCCAGATCGGATGAAGACTTCTGCCCCTCTGGAGGTCCACTTGTGCCTGGCTGGGGGAAGACGTCTCAAGGTAGGGTGATCTTCAAGGGGTTAGTGTTAGATTTTATAAAGGGGGTATTGGGTGGGTTTTAGAGTAGGGTTGGATGTGTGGGTGGTGGGTTTTAATGTTGGGGGGGTATTGTATTTTTTTTTACTGGTTAAAGAGTTGATTACTTTAGGGCAATGCCCCGCAAAAGGCCCTTTTAAGGGCTATTTGTAATTTAGTATAGGGTAGGGAATTTTATTATTTTGGGGGGCTTTTTTATTTTATTAGGGGGATTAGATTAGGTGTAATTAGTTTAAAAAAAATTATTTCTTTTTTTTATTTTCTGTAATTTAGTGTTTATTGTTTTTCATACTTTAGTTTATTTATTTAATTGTAATTAATAGGTAGTTTATGTAATTAATTTAATGATAGTGTAGTGTTAGGTGTAATTGTAACTTAGGTTAGGATTTATTTTACAGGTAAATATGTCTTTATTTTAGCTAGGTAGCTAATAAATAGTTAATAACTATTTAATAACTATTCTACCTAGTTAAAATAAATACAAACTTGCCTGTAAAATAAAAATAAACCCTAAGCTAGATACTATGTAACTATTAGTTATATTGTAGCTAGCTTAGGGTTTATTTGATAGGTAAGTATTTAGTTTTAATAGGAATAATTTATTTAATTGTAGTAATTTTATTAAGAATATTTAAAATTATATTTAAATTAGGGGGGTGTTAGGGTTAGACTTAGGTTTAGGGGTTAATAACTTTATTATAGTGGCGGCGACGTTGGCGGCGGCAGATTAGGGGTTAATAAATTTAATATAGTTGCAGCGATGTTGGGGGGGGCAGAGTAGGGTTTAATAAATATAATATTATTTTTTAATGATTCTCAATAAATTTTGTATTTTTATCGATAAGTTTTGAGAGCAGTGCCTGCCGTTTTTCTGTTGCCTATATTCTGTTTTGCTGTCTGATCCACCGCATTGGCACATATCTGAGGAACTGTTTGCTAAGGTTTGTCTTCCCACGTCCGCTACTTGTTAGCGTTTTCTGCCGGAGGACTTAATTTCCGGATCAATAGTGTTGTCTGCAAGCTGCGTATACACATCTTTCCCTCTACAGTTTGGATCTACTCCTATACGCTTGGCTAGCAGCTTCACTTGAGACAGTCACATCGGCTTGCGACTCCTTACTACGGAATAGTAAGTACTTTCTATACTCATGTTATACTGAATTGGGGCTTGTATTATCCGGCTAAGGCAAGAAACACACTCAGTTTTGAATTTGCCGCTGTTGTATGGGGATAAAAAAAAATATCTGGATTTTCAACGTGTCCCAAGGGGATTGAGGATCAAAAAATATCCGTCTTTTGAATTTGAAGACAATGAGGATCAGGAGGAGTGGAATGAAGCTCTAACCGAATGTTCGTTTAAATTAATTAACATACTCATCAGGGTAAAGGAGAAGAAACGTTAAAAACTTAGACCCACAATTATACAAATTAAAGATGAATTAAAATCTTTGGAGAAAAATGATCAATACCACAAATACAAGTTGAATATGGATGAGTCATTAAAGAAATTGGATGGTGAACAAGCCCTCAGGAAAGGCAATAAATTTAATAGAGACAAAGAAGATTATGGTGACAAAAGAGTGTATGATTGGGCTGCTGTTAGACAACAAAGAAGACAGACATACATGAATAAAATTAGGAGCTCTAATAAAAACAATAAAGCATCCAATAACCAGAAACAACAGTATTCAAGTGTGAATAAGAACAACAAAAAAACTAATGACATTCCTAAATCAATCTTGAAAAACAAATATAAACAAAACAGCAAAAAAGTAGTCTTCAGTACAGATGAAGGGGATTCAACTGACTCTGAAACCACCTCTAAAAGTATTGGAGGGTCAACTATGTCTTCTTCTCTTTCTTCCATTTCCTCTCCTTCCTCTTTTTTAGGAGAATCAGCAATGGAGGAACCCCCATTGGTTGTACGTCCGAAAACAAGAAGAGTATTGAAAAAAGGAAAAGAAAAAGAAGACGAAGAAGATGGAAAAATAAAAAGGAGAAGCAAAGAACAAAAAGATGGGACATTCATTAATGTTAACCATTGTATGGACACTATTGAAAATGGGGAAAATGTAAAAAGTGTAATTAATATCTCTCATTATAATTTAACACAGGAGGAAATTTAAGTGTTATCTAAAGGTTAGGGATTTGCACCCACAAGAAAGTTTTCTATCTTTAAAACTCTGCTAGATATAAACAAATTTGTACGCAAACTATCCCTAAAGAGATTTTTTGCACTGACCGATAATAGTGTTAACATGACTGATATGGATCCAACAAACTTAAATGTCAAAAAATATGATACCACACCACATATAGAATTTGGGGATGCATGTGCAATCACAGACCTGAATAGCCTTTATAGTGAGGGTTTTGAGGCTTCAAAATCTGAGACTTTACCTGCACCTAAGAAACATAGGTCTGATTTTTATCCTACTAATTACAGAGGTTCTTTAATAAATGCCTTTCAGAAAACTGTCCAACAGGACATTTTTGAACTAGAAAAGATAGCAAAAGTCAGTGTTGCCCCCCTTAATCTGACATTTAAAGAGCGTAAAGCATTGAACAATCTGGCAGAAAATAAGGATATTGTGATACTCAACTCAGATAAGGGAGGCAGCATTGTAGTTATGGATAAACAGCTGTATTTTAAGGAAGCATATAGACAATTGTCAGACAATAGGGTATATTAGAAATTACATTTCAATCCCACTAGGGTTTTCCAAGAAAAATTAAGGAAGATTGTTGGAGAAGGAATTATACTGGGAATTTTTAAAGAACAAGATATGGACATATTGGTACCTCAGTATCCAATCTGCCCCATCTTTCATCATGTACCAAAAATACATAAGAGTGTTGAGTGTCCCCCAGGTAGGCCCATAGTGGCTGGCATTGGCTCACTGTTTGAGCCGTTAGCTGAATGGCTTGATTGTATTCTGCAGCCATATGCAGTATCTCAGCTGTCCTACATGAGGGACACTTCACATCTCTTGCTTACTCTTGAACAATTTGTCTGGCAACCTGGACATACATGGGTCACTATGGATATCGTCTCGCTATATACCTCAATTCCCCAACATTTAGGAATTCATGCGGTAGAATTCTTTATGTTAAAGGAATCTAAATTTTCCCATGAATATGTAGAATATGTCTGTAGCATTTCGAGGTTTTTGCTGTCACATAATTATTTTATTTTTTTTGAAAATTACTTTTTATTGAGGTAGCAATGGCACATAGTTACAAACACGGTATTCAGACATACCGAAGGTATCTTACAAAATTACAATACAATGAATATCAGTACAATACATTCTTATAAACCAAACTTTTCTGCTCCTCATTTTATATTAAAGTCTCTATGCGTCCTCAATGACAATCCGATCCTCTAGTGGGATCGCACTCTCTATGCGAAAGAAAGGACACCTTCTATAATCATAGCCAGCGGTAGCTAACAGCAAACATGCTATGTTGATAACAGTATTGCAATAAGACAAATTCTAGATATTCTCACATGTATAGTAGGATAATAACAAGTAACATTTTCTATAGTGAAATAAAACACAGAAGACAAAAAAAAAACAACTGTTAGATGAAAATGAGAATAAGAACATTATGGAGATCACAGTGGAGCTATAAGAACACACTGGCTGTAAATAGCAAAAGACACTTATGAAAACAAAGCATATTTCGTCATAATATGACCCGAAGGGCCTTTTTTCCTGGGTGAGGGAAAAGCTTTAACCAGAGGCTCCTCGAGCAGGGCAGAGACTACTAAACTCTGCCAAATCCAACCAGAGCAGATGGTACCTAACATATCCCCGACCTCACAAAAGTAGTGAAGAAGGGAGGGGGGGTAGGCGGCGGAGGCCATGCTAATGGAAATGATTCCCATCTCTGCTAATATCGATATTAGGAAAACAGGCAGATCCTACCATTGACGTCATGAACACAGACATATTAGGTGATATATCTATTTCAGGGTTGCGAATAAGACAAACACATACATGGCAAAAATTATAGGTGTAAAATCTATACAGTTTTAGACAGCGCTTTTCACAAGAATAAAATCCTCAGATTAACAAAAAACATATTACCCACTTAGGGGGACCCCTTGGTATAGGTGTCAGTAAAACAGGCATCTCCCAATATTATGAACTAGTATGTTGTCAAGGCTAAATACGTGGTAGGGTGCGTTAGTGACGAGGAACACATTATTTGGAAATATATCAGAGGCAGCAGGAACGACTATATGATGGATATAAACTCTGGACTAGCTATTTTGATAATTATTTACCGTGTAGATCAAAAACAGTCTCTAAAACAACAACTAAGCTCTAATAGTAACAGTACTTGAAATAATATATATAGTGAAGTGTTGGGTTGTGGCTACGGCATTTATAGGGGTCTGCTTAACATCAGAACACATGGCTTCATAGGTACAGACTCCCCACACACAAGCAGGAATTAGAGCACAACCAACTGCAATCTATTTTAGGACCATAAATAGTGAAAACTTAAATAAGCTACAGAGAGAAAGCCATATATATTTTTAGGTGTTTTTGAGCATGAGTGCATAGTCTGGAATTTCACATATAGTTATTTTTCTGCAAGCGTCACTCTTTTAGATTCAATACAGGGCATACGTTAGAGTTAGTGTGTCTTACTGGGCTTGATCCTCTGCGCCTCTCTCAGTTCATGAAAAAGTCACCCAACTCCAGCCCTTGCAAGGGTTTCATGATGCGAAGTACCCTCATGGAGTGGGAGCGTTGTCCGCAAAGTTACGCTCAGGGGGAAAACTTTTAAACAAGACATCCTCAGGTCCCAATTTATGACACACTCCAAATCACCATAGTGGTAGTAGCTTGATAGCATCTTAAGCATACCGGTAATGTCATGCTTGCAGTAGTCCGCCGCACTCCTACACACATCTCCGCCAGCAATAGTGGACAGCAGAGCCCTCCAGGAGCGGTCATCCATATTTCCCTCAGGCTCACGACCGTTAGCAAGGGCCTCACTGTACCCACAGGCATGCTTCTTAGGTAGCTGCAAGTAGCGATCCGGCACAGCGATCAAACCGCTGGTGTTTCCGGAACTATCTCCGTCATTAATATCTTGTGTGCGCTCTCTCCTAGATTGGGCAGATGCAGGAGGGATGGCTCTTGTAAAAGGCTGCACGGTGCCAAGCTGCTTACTGGAAGCCGTCTCTTCTATCTTACCAAGCTCGAGTCGCCTGTTACTTAAGCATTCTGCCTCCACCCTCGCTATGAGACAGTCAAATTTGTCAAGTATTAGTCGTTCATACTCTGCAAACAAGGCCTGTATCTCTCTGCAGATGCTGTCTCCCATGCTGGCAATAGGACAGTGAACGTAGATAGATGAGCTAAACTCTTTTAAATAGGTTAACAACTGGAGTTCTCTGTAGTATTTCGTTGCAGAATGCAATCCCCTAGAAGTACCAGTATTATTCTGCAAAAAAAAGCAATAATAAATATAGAATAGAGTGAAATATTGTCAGGAGCCTTTGCAATACACGTCCTGCTGCCTTGGCTCCGGGCTCCACCCCCTCACATAATTATTTTATGTTTAATGATGAATTTTTCCTTCAAACATATGGCACTGCCAGGGGCGCCAAGTTTGCTCCTTCTTTCGCAAACATTTTTGTGGCTTGGTGGGAACAGATAAATATATATACCCCCTACAACCCATGGCAAAACAGGATAGAACTATATGTACGGTATATAGATGACCTGCTCCTCATTGTAAAAAACCCTGTAGATGATTTACAATTTAATAATTTTCTAGCCCACTGTAATAAAAATGATTTGGGGCTAAGGTTTACAGGGGCATACAGGGGTGATCAGGTCAACTATTTAGATCCTAATTTGTGTGCTGGAGATAATTAAATCATTACTAAAACTTATCGAAAAACAACTGTGGGAAATATGGTCCTGCATGCCACTTCACAACATCCAGATCATCTTATAAAATCTATACCTATGTCCCAATTCCGGAGGCTCAGGAGAAACACCAAAAATGATTTAGTTTATGATCAACAGTCGATAGAACTTAGAAATAGACTAATAAAACGGGGGTATAAGCATCATCTCTTAGAACCCTGCAGGGAAAAAATGAAAGAGGTGAAAACTTCTCAAAATGAAAATACTCGAAAAACTAATACTAAGTTTGAGGATTCTATAGTCTTCTCAACAGAATTTAGTCAACAGTATGATGAGATTGTGAATATATTAAAGAAGCATCTACATACAGTATATTGAAGGCTGATGATATGTTACAGCCACACATCAAGAACTGTAAATTTGGCCCAAAAAATCTTGGACTATAGCACAAATGTTGTCCCCTAGTCAGGTAATAAATAATGATAATAAAAAACAAGGTACATGGTTAAATAAAACAGGCACTTACAGATGTGGAAGTAGAATTGGTTATGCATGTCCCAACATTAGCCTAGGAAATCAGTTCAGCAGTCAGGTAACATGCAGGATTTTTAATATAAAATTTTATGCAAATTGTAGTACGCAATATGTGGTCTACTTATTGACATGCAATATTTGCCTCTGTCAATATGTAGGTAAAACAACAAGAATGCTCAGGACCAGGTACAATGAACATGTTAGGGATGTCAAAAACTATAACAAAGATTCTGCAGTAGCCAATCATTTCAACAATTTTCATTTCACACACATTGCAAATTTATCTCTACAGGTCATTGATGTGGCAACACTGCCCCCTAGAGGAGGAGATAGGTCCAAAATCTCGGAAAAAAAAGAATTATATTGGATACTCAAACTCCAAACCCTTAGTCCTTCTGGCATGAACAGAGAGTGTGACATAAACTTCTTTATTGACAACTAGCCAAATTATTTTAGTATTATTATAGTATCATGCCAAAGAACAAGAAAGAGAAATGTTTCTCTTTAGTTTTAGTTTAAGTTCTTACAAATTATTTCCATGCTTATGTCCATTTAAGTTTTCTATATACATTTTATATATATTCTTGTTAACATTTCATGTTCCCCTTAAATAATATGAGTATTTTAATTCACATATCATTTGCAGATATGAGGAAGTATGTACAAAGGCTTAGATACTCTTTAAATAACCATAATATGAATATATACTATTTGCATATATAATTTACAGTTTAAATGTTTATGGTTCATATTTACCAACAATTAATAACTTAAATGTTTGAAAACTTTTTCTTTTGTAATATATATGAAATACTTTTTTATTGTCTAAGGTAATCTTGGAGTTACAGCTACTAGTTATAAGAAACATAAGCCACTTGAATGTGAATATCCCGTGTCAAGTTGCATGCACTTTGTTTTTAACCTTTTCTCTTTGTGAGATGTGGAAGCTAAATAGTCAACACTATGGTTTGCATCACATAAATAGACCAGGTATCTACAGAGACCTTAGTCTATGAGTAAGCGCCTGTAGGGGGCGTGAAACGCGTATGATTTACCTGCATGTCTTTTACCTGCCATGTCTGCACACCTTTTTAATGATCCTCAATAAATTTTGTATTTTTATCTATAAGTTTTGAGAGCAGTGCCTGCCATTTTTCTGTTGTTAATAATATAATGTAGGTGTCGGCGATCTCAGGGGGGGGGGCTGATTAGGGTTTAATAAGTGTAAGATTAGGGTTGTTTAGACTCGGGGCTCATGTTAGGGTGTTAGGTGCAGACAGAAAATGTATTTCCCCGTAGGAAACAATGGGGCTGCGTTAGGAGCTGAACGCTGCTTTTTTGCAGGTGTTAGTTTTTTTTTCAGCCAGCTCAGCCCCATTGTTTCCTATGGGGAAATCGTGTACGAGCACGTTTAGCCAGCTCACCGCTACCGTAAGCAGCGCTGGTATTACAGTGAAATGTTGAGCTAAATTTTGCTCTACGCTCACTTTTTAGAGGCTAACACCGGGTTGAAAAAAACCTGTAATACCAGCGTTGTCTTAAATGAGCAGTGAGAAAAAAAGGCTTGTTAGCACCGCAAGCGTTACCGACAAAAACTCATAATCTAGCCGAAAGTAACTTGTAAATAAGTGAAAAACATTAAATATAACATAGTTAAATGTGGTAGAATAAATGAAAGGACAAGTCAGCAACCATTCATTTAGTTGCAGAGCTTAACACAATATGACACTTCCTCTTAAAAGTGATGGGGATGGAGTGGAAAATAGGAGAGGGGTGGTATATAGATGGGATAGGGGGAAAAGGGAGAAGGATGGTATAGGGGGAGGAAGGGGAAGAAATGGATGTGATCATATACTAGGTAAAGTTAAAGTTTAAGCAAAACACCAACTAATATATTGAACATATGAAACATCAAATGGTTAGTCTCTCAATTAGTGTAAATTGAGAAGTGGAAATAGCAGGTCAAGAATTCTCTACTTAGGGTGTCATGTGACTGCAGGCTGCTGGGCATTTTGGTTCCCATTGGTTGGTAGGTTTTTTTTTGGCCTTATTGGACTGTCCAACTTTTTGTACTATAGACAAGGTTCTGTTTAATACCTTTCTGGGACTTCGCTGTGGGAGTTGGGTCTCAGAGTTCTGTGTAGGAATTTTCAGTTTAGTAAGGCCTAGATTTAGAGTTTGGCGGTAGCAGTGAAAACCAGCGTTAGAGGCTCCTAACGCTGGTTTTAGGCTACCGCCGGTATTTGGAGTCAGTCAGGAAAGGGTCTAACGCTCACTTTCCAGCCGCGACTTTTCCATACCGCAGATCCCCTTACGTAAATTGCGTATCCTATCTTTTCAATGGGATCTTTCTAACTCCGGTATTTAGAGTCGTGGCTGAAGTGAGCGTTAGAATTCTAACGACAAAACTCCAGCCGCAGAAAAAAGTCAGTAGTTAAGAGCTTTCTGGGCTAACGCCGGTTCATAATGCTCTTAACTACTGTGCTCTAAAGTACACTAACACCCATAAACTACCTATGTACCCCTAAACCGAGGCCCCCCCACATCGCCGACACTCGATTAAATTTTTTTAACCCCTAATCTGCCGACGGCCACCTACGTTATACTTATGTACCCCTAATCTGCTGCCCCTAACACCGCCGACCCCTATATTATATTTATTAACCCCTAACCTGCCCCCCACAACGTCGCCGCCAGCTACCTACAATAATTAACCCCTAATCTGCCGTCCGCACGCCGCCGCCAGCTACATTATAGCTATGTACCCCTAATCTGCTGCCCCTAACACCGCCGACCCCTATATTATATTTATTAACCCCTAATCTGCCCTCCCTAACATCGCCGACACCTAACTTCAATTATTAACCCCTAATCTGCCGACCGAATCTCGCCGCTATTCTAATAAATGTATTAACCCCTAAAGCTAAGTCTAACCCTAACACTAACACCCCCCTAACTTAAATATAATTTTAATCTAACGAAATTAATTAACTCTTATTAAATAAATTATTCCTATTTAAAGCTAAATACTTACCTGTAAAATAAATCCTAATATAGCTACAATATAAATTATAATTATATTATAGCTATTTTAGGATTTATATTTATTTTACAGGTAACTTTGTATTTATTTTAACCAGGTACAATAGCTATTAAATAGTTAAGAACTATTTAATAGCTAAAATAGTTAAAATAATTACAAAATTACCTGTAAAATAAATCCTAACCTAAGTTACAATTAAACCTAACACTACACTATCAATAAATAAATTAAATAAAATACCTACAATTATCTACAATTAAACCTAACACTACACTATCAATAAATTAATTAAATACAATACCTACAAATAACTACAATGAAATAAACTAACTAAAGTACAAAAAATAAAAAAGAACTAAGTTACAAAAAATAAAAAAATATTTACAAACATAAGAAAAATATTACAACAATTTTAAACTAATTACACCTACTCTAAGCCCCCTAATAAAATAACAAAGCCCCCCAAAATAAAAAAATGCCCTACCCTATTCTAAGTTACTAAAGTTCAAAGCTCTTTTACCTTACCAGCCATGAACAGGGCCCTTTGCGGGGCATGCCCCAAGAAATTCAGCTCTTTTTCCTGTAAAAAAAACATACAATACCCCCCCCCAACATTACAACCCACCACCCACATACCCCTTATCTAACCCAAACCCCCCTTAAATAAACCTAACACTAAGCCCCTGAAGATCTTCCTACCTTATCTTCACCATACCAGGTATCACTGATCCGTCCTGGCTCCGATATCTTCATCTAAGCCCAAGCGGGGGCTAGACATCCATCATCCGATGGCTGAAGAAGTCCAGAAGAGGCTCCAAAGTCTTCATCCTATCAGGGAAGAAGAGTAGATCCGGACCAGCAACCATCTTCTTCCAAGCAGCATCTTCTATCTTCATCCGATGAGGACCGGCTCCATCTTGAAGACCTCCACCGCGGACCCATCTTCTTCCGACGAATGACGGTTCCTTTAAGGGACGTCATCCAAGATGGCGTCCCTCGAATTCCGATTGGCTGATAGGATTCTATCAGCCAATCGGAATTAAGGTAGGAAAATTCTGATTGGCTGATGGAATCAGCCAATCAGAATCAAGTTCAATCCGATTGGCTGATTTAATCAGCCAATTAGATTGAGCTCGCATTCTATTGGCTGTTCCGATCAGCCAATAGAATGCGAGCTCAATCTGATTGGCTGATCGGATCAGCCAATCGGATTGAACTTGATTCTGATTGGCTGATTCCATCAGCCAATCAGAATTTTCCTACCTTAATTCCGATTGGCTGATAGAATCCTATCAGCCAATCGGAATTCGAGGGACGCCATCTTGGATGACGTCCCTTAAAGGAACCGTCATTCGTCGGGAAGTCGTCGTCGGAAGAAGATGGGTCCGCGGTGGAGGTCTTCAAGATGGAGCCGGTCCTCATCGGATGAAGATAGAAGATGCCGCTTGGAAGAAGATGGTTGCTGGTCCGGATCTACTCTTCTTCCCGGATAGGATGAAGACTTTGGAGCCTCTTCTGGACTTCTTCAGCCGTCGGATGATGGATGTCTAGCCCCCGCTTGGGCTTAGATGAAGATATCAGAGCCAGGACGGATCGGTGATACCTGGTATGGTGAAGATAAGGTAGGAAGATCTTCAGGGGCTTAGTGTTAGGTTTATTTAAGGGGGGTTTGGGTTAGATTAGGGGTATGTGGGTGGTGGGTTGTAATGTTGGGGGGGGGTATTGTATGTTTTTTTTTTACAGGAAAAAGAGCTGAATTTCTTGGGGCATGCCCCGCAAAGGGCCCTGTTCAGGGCTGGTAAGGTAAAAGAGCTTTGAACTTTAGTAATTTAGAATAGGGTAGGGCATTTTTTTATTTTGGGGGGCTTTGTTATTTTTTTTAAATTGTTGTAATATTTTTCTTATGTTTGTAAATATTTTTTTATTTTTTGTAACAGTTCTTTTTTATTTTTTGTACTTTAGTTAGTTTATTTCATTGTAGTTATTTGTAGGTATTGTATTTAATTAATTTATTGATAGTGTAGTGTTAGGTTTAATTGTAGATAATTGTAGGTATTTTATTTAATTAATTTATTGATAGTGTAGTGTTAGGTTTAATTGTAACTTAGGTTAGGATTTATTTTACAGATAATTTTGTAATTATTTTAACTATTTTAGCTATTAAATAGTTCTTAACTATTTAATAGCTATTGTACCTGGTTAAAATAAATACAAAGTTACCTGTAAAAAAAATATTAATCCTAAAATAGCTATAATATAATTATAATTTATATTGTAGCTATATTAGGATTTATTTTCCAGGTAAGTATTTAGCTTTAAATAGGAATAATTTATTTAATAAGAGTTAATTAATTTCGTTAGATTAAAATTATATTTAAGTTAGGGGGGTGTTAGTGTTAGGGTTAGACTTAGCTTTAGGGGTTAATACATTTATTAGAATAGCGGTGAGCTCCAGTCGGCAGATTAGGGGTTAATGTTTGAAGTTAGGTGTCGGCGATGTTAGGGAGGGCAGATTAGGGGTTAATACTATTTATTATAGGGTTAGTGAGGCGGATTAGGGGTTAATAACTTTATTATAATAGCGGTGCGGTGCGGTCGGCAGATTAGGGGTTAATAAGTGTAGGCAGGTGGAGGCGACGTTGTGGGGGGGCAGATTAGGGGTTAATAAATATAATATAGGGGTCGGCAGTGTTAGGGGCAGCAGATTAGGGGTACATAGGGATAATGTAAGTAGCGGCGGTTTATGGAGCAGCAGATTAGGGGTTAAAAATAATATGCAGGGGTCAGCGATAGCGGGGCGGCAGATTAGAGGTTAATAAGTGTAAGGTTAGGGGTGTTTAGACTCGGGGTACATGTTAGAGTGTTAGGTGCAGACGTAGGAAGTGTTTCCCCATAGACAACAATGGGGCTCGGTTAGGAGCTGAACGCGGCTTTTTTGCAGGTGTTAGGTTTTTTTTTCAGCTCAAACAGCCCCATTGTTTCCTATGGGGGAATCGTGCACGAGCACGTTTTTGAGGCTGGCCGCGTCCGTAAGCAACTCTGGTATAGAGAGTTGCAGTGGCGTTAAATATGCTCTACGCTCCTTTTTTGGAGCCTAACGCAGCCATTCGGTGGACTCTCAATACCAGAGTTATTTTAAAGGTGCGGCCAGAAAAAAGCCAGCGTTAGCTACGCGGGTCGTTACCGACAAAACTCTAAATCTAGCCGTAAGTAAAGTAAAGTTAGAACAGTTTCAAGTCTCTCCTTTTTTTCAGTGTGATTGATGAGATATCTGCAAAGATCTGGAGCACCGTTACCCTAAATTCAATTTGTGGTAATTTCCGTGCTTCTTGTAGGATTTGTTCCTTAATGTGATGGTAGTGTAATTTCAATATTATAGCTCTTGCAGATGTTCCTGGGAGTGGTTTAGAGTGCGTTCTGTGTGTTCTATCACATAGTAACATTGGAGGGTCAAGTGTGGGTACAATCATTTGGAATAATTCAGTGACTATTGTTTGGAGATCTTTTTATGACTCGGGAAGGTTTCTAATTTGCAGGTTAGATCTGCGAGATCTATTTTCTAAATCCTCTAATTGTGATTCCATTCTAAAGATTTGTGTTTGTTGTTCTTCCATGGTGGACTGTATGGTAGATGTTGATTCTACTATGTCGTCTACTTTTCTCTTGTTAAGTGTAGTCAGTCCACGGGTCCCCACTGTTGTAATATGAGTGGGAGGGGCCTATTTTAGCGCTTTTTTGCGCAGTAAAAATTCAGTCACAATCTGTCTACTTCATCCTCCATGATCCAGATCGTCTCTAGAGAGCTCAGGGGTCTTCAAAATTCATTTTGAGGGAGGTAATCAGTCACAGCAGAGCTGTGACAGTGTGTTTTGACTGTGAGAAAAACGTTAATTATTAAATTGTTATCCGTTTTTGGGTATTAAGGGGTTAATCATCCATTTGCTGGTGGGTGCAATCCTTTGCTAACTTAATACATTTACTGTGAAAAATTGGTTGCTATAACTATTTTGGTTCATTGTTATTTCAACTGTGACAGCTTTTTGTGCTTCTTAAAGGCACAGTAGCGTTTTTTATATTGCTTGTAAATTTATTTAGAAAAGTATTTCCAAGCTTGCTAGTCTCATTGCTAGTCTGTTTAAACATGTCTGACTCAGATGAATCTCTTTGTTCACTATGTTTAAAGGCCAATGTGGAGCCCAATAGAAATTTGTGTACTAATTGCATTGATGTTACTTTAAATAAAAGTCAATCTTTACATGCAAAGAAATTATCACCAGACAACGAGGGGGAAGTTATGCCGACTAACTCTCCTCACGTGTCAGTACCTTCGCCTCCCGCTCAGGAGGTGCGTGATTTCGTGGCGCCAAGTACATCAGGGAGGCCCTTACAAATCACTTTGCAAGACATGGTTACTGTTATGACAGAAGTATTATCTAAATTGCCAGAATTAAGAGGCAAGCGCGATAGCTCTGGGTTAAGGACAGAGCACGCGGATGAGGTGAGAGCCATGTCAGATACTGCGTCACAGTTTGCAGAACATGAAGACGGAGAGCTTCATTCTGTGGGTGACGGATCTGATCCAGGGAGACTGGATTCAGAGATTTCTAATTTTAAATTTAAGCTTGAGAACCTCCGTATATTGCTAGGGGAGGTATTAGCGGCTCTGAATGATTGTAACACGGTTGCAATTCCAGAAAAATTATGTAGGTTGGATAGATACTATGCGGTACCGGTGTGTACTGACGTGTTTCCTATACCTAAAAGGCTTACAGAGATTATTAGCAAGGAGTGGGATAGACCTGGTGTGCCTTTTTCCCCTCCTCCCATATTTAGGAAAATGTTTCCTATAGACGCCACCACACGAGACTTATGGCAGACGGTCCCTAAGGTGGAGGGAGCAGTTTCTACTTTAGCTAAGCATACCACTATCCCGGTGGAGGATAGTTGTGCTTTTTCAGATCCAATGGATAAGAAATTAGAGGGTTACCTTAAGAAGATGTTTGTTCAACAAGGTTTTATCTTACAGCCCCTTGCATGCATTGCGCCTGTCACTGCTGCGGCGGCATTCTGGTTTGAGTCTCTGGAAGAGGCCATTCGCACTGCTCCATTGGATGAAATTATGAACAAGCTTAAAGCACTTAAGCTAGCTAACGCATTTGTTTCTGATGCCGTTGTACATTTAACCAAACTTACGGCTAAGAACTCCGGATTCGCCATCCAAGCGCGCAGAGCGCTATGGCTTAAATCCTGGTCAGCTGACGTGACTTCTAAATCAAAATTGCTTAATATTCCTTTCAAAGGGCAGACCTTATTCGGGCCCGGCTTGACAGGGCCAAATCAAAGGCAAAACAGTCTAATTTTCGTGCCTTTCGTAACTTCAAGGCAGGAGCAGCACCAACTTCCTCCGCTCCAAAAGAGGAAGGAGCTGTTGCTCGTTACAGGCAGGGCTGGAAAGTTAACCAGTCCTGGAACAAGGGCAAGCAGGCCAAGAAACCTGCTGCTGCCCCTAAGACAGCATGAAGAGCGGGCCCCCTATCCGGAAACGGATCTAGTGGGGGGCAGACTTTCACTCTTCGCCCAGGCTTGGGCAAGAGATGTCCAGGATCCCTGGGCGTTGGAGATAATATCTCAGGGATATCTACTGGACTTCAAAACTTCTCCTCCACGAGGGAGATTTCATCTTTCAAGGTTATCAGCAAACCAAATAAAGAAAGAGGCGTTTCTACGCTGTGTACAAGACCTCTTACTAATGGGGGTGATCCACCCAGTTCCGCGGACGGAACACGGGCAAGGATTCTATTCAAATCTATTTGTGGTTCCCAAGAAAGAGGGAACCTTCAGACCAATCTTAGACTTAAAAATCCTAAACAAATTCCTAAGAGTTCCATCATTCAAAATGGAAACTATTCGTACCATCCTTCCCATGATCCAAGAGGGTCAAAACATGACCACAGTGGACTTAAAGGATGCCTACCTTCATATACCGATTCACAAGGATCATTATCGGTACCTAAGATTTGCCTTCCTAGACAGGCATTACCAGTTTGTAGCTCTTCCCTTCGGATTAGCTACGGCTCCAAGAATCTTTACAAAAGTTCTGGGCTCACTTCTGGCGAGGCATGGGGTGACTCCGTACCTAGACGACATTCTGATACAAGCGTCAAGTTTTCAAACTGCCAAGTCTCATACAGAGATAGTTCTGGCATTTCTGAGGTCGCATGGGTGGAAGGTGAACGTGGAAAAGAGTTCTCTATTACCACTTACAAGGGTTCCCTTTCTAGGGACTCTTATAGATTCTGTAGAGATGAAAATTTACCTGACAGAGGCCAGGTTATCAAAGCTTCTAAATGCTTGCCGTGTCCTTCATTCCATTTCACACCCGTCAGTAGCTCAGTGCATGGAAGTAATCGGCTTAATGGTAGCGGCAATGGACAAAGTACCATTTGCGCGCCTGCATCTCAGACCGCTGCAATTGTGCATGCTAAGTCAGTGGAACAGGGATTACTCAGATTTGTCCCCCCTACTAAATCTGGATCAAGAGACCAGAGATTCTCTTCTATGGTGGCTTTCTCGGCCACATCTGTCCAAGGGGATGACCTTTCGCACGCCAGATTGGACGATTGTAACAACAGACGCCAGCCTTCTAGGCTGGGGCGCTGTCTGGAACTCCCTGAAGGCTCAGGGACTATGGACTCAGGAGGAGAAACTCCTCCCAATAAATATTCTGGAATTAAGAGCAATATTCAATGCTCTCCTAGCTTGGCCTCAGTTAGCAACTCTGAGGTTCATCAGATTTCAGTCGGACAACATCACGACTGTGGCTTACATCAACCATCAAGGGGGAACCAGAAGTTCCCTAGCGATGTTGGAAGTCTCAAAGATAATTCGCTGGGCAGAGTCTCACTCTTGCCACCTGTCAGCGATTTACATCCCAGGTGTGGAGAACTGGGAGGCGGATTTTCGCCAGACTTTTCATCTGGGGGAGTGGGAACTTCATCCGGAGGTCTTTGCTCAACTGATTCATCGTTGGGGCAAACCAGATCTGGATCTCATGGCGTCTCGCCAGAACGCCAAGCTTCCTTGTTACGGATCCAGGTCCAGGGACCCGGGAGCGGTGCTGATAGATGCTCTGACAGCCCCTTGGGTCTTCAACATGGCTTATGTGTTTCCACCATTCCGATGCTTCCTCGTTTGATTGCCAAGATGAAACAGGAGAGAGCTTCGTTGATTCTGATAGCGCCTGCGTGGCCACGCAGGACCTGGTATGCAGACCTAGTGGACATGTCGTCCTGTCCACCGTGGTCTCTGCCTCTGAGACAGGACCTTTTAATTCAAGGTCTTTTCAACCATCCAAATCTAATTTCTCTGAGGCTTACTGCATGGAGATTGAACGCTTGATTCTATCAAAGCGTGGCTTCTCGGAGGTCGGTTATTGATACCTTAATACAGGCTAGGAAGCCTGTTACCAGAAAAATTTACCATAAGATATGGCGTAAATATTTATATTGGGTGCGAATCCAAGAGTTACTCATGGAGTAAGGTTAGGATTCCTAGGATATTGTCCTTTCTACAAGAGGGTTTAGAAAAGGGCTTATCTGCTAGTTCGTTAACCTAACCTTAACCTTACTCCGTTTCTATTAGTAAAACTGAGGCTGTGGGTATTTTACATAAAATGGAAAATTCAAGAACAAGGGGTCATGAGCTCAAGCTAAAGGGTAGTAGATTCAGAAGTAATTTGAGGAAGCACTTCTTTACAGAAAGAGTGATTGATTTATGGAATAAACTTCCTCAAGAGGTAGTAGCAACAAACACTGTGGGGGACTTTAAAAATGCATGGGACAAGCATAGGGCTATCCTACGAACTAGATAAGTTTATACTGTTAGGTAAGGTCGGGCAGACTTGCTAGGCCTATGGCTCTTATCTGCCGTCAATATCTATGTTTCTATGTTTCTATGTTAAAGGGACAGATTTCTGCTCTGTCTATTCTTCTACACAAACGTCTGACTGAAGTTCCAGACGTTCAGTGCTTTTGTCAGGCTTTAGCTAGGATTAAGCCTGTGTTTAAGACCGTTGCTCCACCGTGGAGCTTAAACTTAGTTCTTAACGTTCTTCAAGGCGTTCCATTTGAACCCCTTCATTCCATTGATATTAAGCTGTTATCCTGGAAGGTTCTGTTTTTGATGGCTATTTCCTCGGCTCGAAGAGTCTCTGAGTTATCTGCCTTACATTGTGATTCTCCTTATCTGATTTTTTATTCAGACAAGGTAGTTCTGCGTACTAAACCTGGGTTCTTACCTAAGGTAGTTACTAACAGGAATATCAATCAAGAGATTGTTGTTCCATCACTGTGTCCTAACCCTTCTTCATAGAAGGAACGACTTTTGCATAATCTGGACGTAGTCCGTGCCCTGAAGTTCTATTTGCAGGCAACTAAAGATTTTCGTCAAACTTCTTCCCTGTTTGTCGTTTACTCTGGACAGAGAAGAGGTCAAAAGGCTTCGGCTACCTCTCTCTCTTTTTGGCTTCGTAGCATAATACGTTTAGCCTATGAGACTGCTGGACAGCAGCCTCCTGAAAGGATTACAGCTCATTCTACTAGAGCTGTGGCTTCCACCTGGGCCTTTAAAAATGAGGCCTCTGTTGAACAGATTTGCAAGGCTGCGACTTGGTCTTCACTTCACACTTTTTCAAAATTTTACAAATTTGACACTTTTGCTTCTTCGGAGGCTATTTTTGGGAGAAAGGTACTTCAGGCAGTGGTTTTCTTCTGTTTAATGTTCCTGCCTTGTCCCTCCCTTCATCCGTGTACTTTAGCTTTGGTATTGGTATTCCATAAGTAATGGATGACCCGTGGACTGACTACACTTAACAAGAGAAAACATAATTTATGCTTAACTGATAAATTTATTTCTCTTGTAGTGTAGTCAGTCCACGGCCCGCCCTGTCTTTAAGGCAGACCTAAATTTTAATTAAACTCCAGTCACCACTGCACCCCCTGTGGTTTCTCCTTTCTCGTCTGGTTTTGGTCGAATGACTGAATATGACATGTGAGGGGAGGAGCTATATAGCAGCTCTGCTTGGGTGATCCTCTTGCAGCTTCCTGTTAGGAAGAGATATATTCCATAAGTAATGGATGACCCGTGGACTGACTACACTACAAGAGAAATAAATTTATCAGGTAAGCATAAATTATGTTTTTCATCCAATTCAAAAGTTCTACCTCCAATGTCCGGTATGTCTTGCATAATCTCTTGCATTGCAGAGCATAGTTCCTCTTGAAAAATAGCTTTGATTTGGGTTAGTAGTTCCTGATTAGGATTAAAACATAGGTCTGAAGCAGACATGTCCCTAGGGTTTCTTGTGAGTCCTTCACTTGTGACAGAAGGAGTTTGGCTTTTCTTCCTTATGTTTCCTTAAGTTGTGATTTGGTTAGGCAGTCTTTCATGGTTTGTGTTCTACTTTTCATAGTAGATAAAAGGAAGAGTAGCTTGAGTTGTTATATTGAATAGATAATTGGTGTTGGTCTCGTGTCTGATCACTCTATTCTCCTAGAGGTTTTATGTGTAAGCATGTGAAAAGAACCAAGGGTTGCAGACTTCTGGATTTTCTATGATGCCATATTCATATGAGAATGAGTGCTTGAGTAAAGTGCGGAGTTTGAGAGTGTGGTTAAACCAAAATTCTTCTCAGATAATCTTCCACCTTGGTTTCTTGATTGCTACGAGGTTTATAAGCCAAGAGCAAGTAAGGAAGGGAAGAAACATTGATCTTACTTGCCAAGAACATGACTCTGTAGCTTCTAGAGATATTTATTTAATTCATCTCTTCAATGCCACATATCAATTTGTTTGTTATTAATTGTTCAGGTAATGGAATCTAGCCCCTCTAGAGGTTAATCTGTGCAGAGAGATTTTGGTGTACAGCTGTGTATAAATATGCTTCACACAGACGTTGGGACTCCCCCTTTTATCTGTATATTTTGGTTTTAGGTGACTAAGGTGTCTCTATAGTTTTCCTCTGTATTTTTTTCTCTCCAGGAATTCAGATGCAGAGTAATTAGGCCCAATATCTGTGCAGGATTGACTGTTTAGAGAGGTAGTGTTGTAGTAGTCAAAATGAAAATGGAGTAATTTTCTCCAGGGATCTATGGATATGACCCACCAGCAGATGACAGGTGGAAAATGAGGGAGAAGAAGTGCTGTCCAAGGTAATCCTATTTGAGTGTTGTATACAAAAAGTTTACTGTTCCTTAGGAAATATCCTAGTAATATTCTTCTCCAAAGTAAGGAGTTGTAGTTTGCACTTAAATGTGTTGCTCTGCAGATAAGGGGCTGAAAACAGCTAACTGAGGTCTAATGGTAGTCAGGCTATATCACAATCTAGGTGGCTGTCTGGAGGGTCCCCCAGTTATTGATGAGGTATTGCATTCCACACAGTGAATATGAGGTTGTGAGTGCAGCGTACTTGTAGGCCACTTACCCTCTTCTTGATCTTCAGGCCTTTTGGATGCATGGGTGTTCCCCACCGAGTTGCGACTTTTATTTGTAGGCCTGGTAAGGATGGTCCTTTAATCTCCTCTATCTGTGCCTCCGGAGCGGAGCTCCAACCCTCCGGAGGGTGATCAGTTATATCTTGTAGGTGGACAAAATCCACTGTTAAATATATTGGTCTGTTTGAATGCAGGTATGTGAGTCTTAGCTTTAGCTTCCCGGGCTATACCGGATACACGCAATCTGTCCTTATTCAATCTGTATCGTTATCTGACTCCGGAGCGGGACCCGACCCTACGGGGTGTATTTGGGTCTTGTCCATATGTAGCCGCGGTAGTCTGCTGGGATTGTTTGAGATGAGCCTGAGGAAAGTCAGCCACGTGGGGTTGCCACAATCTGCGGGTCACAAACTCTCATACCACATAGCTCTAGTTGGTCACAAGGTTTGTCCTTGGAATGGTCACCCTTTCTAAAAGGGTTAGGAGTTTGTTCTTTTCACGTGAAAATGCAAGTTTTAGCTGTTTTTAAGTTTTTTTTAATGGCCTCTATTGCCAGAGCTCTTCAGGAAAGTGTCTTTCCTCTACGGCATCTAGCTGCGCCCCTTCTTTATACACTTATATTTAGTTTTCTTTAGCACTTTTATCTCCCTCTTTCCTTTCTAATTTAAATCTTCCTGTTTTTTTTTTAGTGTTTACATGAGCACAAGTTAATCCCTTCCCATAATGCACCCATGTGATCATATCCGCTCATGTGATCGTGCAGGGTATTGTGGGGAATTTAGTCACAAGCAAACATGCTTGCGACTACATTTCCCTTAATATTGCGGTTTGTTTACTGATTTATACCGCTCATGTTATCATGACTACACGCACCATAATACTGTGGTTTGTGCCGGGTATTGTGGGGAATGTAGTGCTTGCTACTATAATCTCCTTAATACTGCGGTTTCTTCTATTCTCGCAATGGTATGTTTGTCTCGCACAGTCTCCACTGCGCATGACTGCGTCCGACAACATACATGGTCTTTTATTGTATAGAACATTGGCAAGCAAAGTAAAGGGTGCTTTACAATCTATACTATAATTGCGTTTGTAATGTACGTCACCGTCGGAAGTTGCCGCACGCATCCTCAAAATTCCAAAAATTCCAAAATTCCAAAAATGGCAGGGTGGTGAAAGAATCCACCAAAGGTGGATTCTTTCATTACCCTGACATTTTCAGAATCCACCAGGATGCAGCGAAGGCAAACGGAGCGTTACAAAAAAAACACACCGCCCGGACGAAGTATAACAAAAAAAAAAAACGAACCTGCCACATGAAGTATTAACACCTACCCCGCAAACCCACACATCACAAAATAATAAAGTAATTAACCCCTTAATCGTCAACCACCCACATCGCAGTAAACCGACTTACCCTATTAACCCCTAAACCCCCACATCGCAATAAACATAATTAACCTATTAACCCCTAAACCGCAAAACCCAAACATCGCAATAAACCTAATTACCCTATTAACCCCTAAACCGCAAAACCCCCACATCGCAATAAACATAATTAACCTATTAACCCCTAAACCGCAAAACCCACACATCGCGATAAACCTAATTACCCTAATAACCCCTGAACTGCAAAACCCCCACATCGCAATAAACATAATTAACCTATTAACCCCTAAACCACAAAACGCACACATTGCAATAAACCTATTTACCCTATTAACCCCTAAACCGCAAAACCCCCACATAACAATAAACCTAATTAACCTATTAACCCCTTAAACCACCAAAATGCAACTCCTGCCAATGCGAGCTCAATCCTATTGGCTGATTGGATCAGCCAATAGGATTGAACATCAATCCTATTGGCTGATTGCATCAGCCAATAGGATTTTTTTCTACCTTAATTCCGATTGGCTGATAGAATTCTATCAGCCTTTCAGAATCTAAGGGACGCCATCTTGGATGACGTCACTTAAAGGAACTGTCATTTAGTAAGAAGACTTCGTTGGAAGAGGATGCTCCGCGCCGGATGTCTTGAAGATGGACCCGCTCCGCGCCGGATGGATGAAGATCGAAGATGCCATCTGGATGAAGACGTCTGCCCATCTGGAGGACCACTTCGCCCGACTTGGATGAAGACTTCTCTCGGCTTCATTGAGGACTTCGGCCAGGCTTGCTTAGTGTTAGGTTTTTTTAAGGGTGTATTGGGTGGGTTTTATTTTTAGGTTAAGGACTTTGGGCTTGCAAAAGAGCTAACTGTCCTTTTAAGGGAAATGCCAATCCAAATGCCCTTTTCAGGGCAATGGGGAGCTTAGGTTTTTTTAGTTAGTATTTTATTTGGGGGGTTGGTGGTGTGGCTGGTGGGGTTTCACTGATCGGGGGGTTGTTTGTATTTTTTTTTTCAGGTAAAAGAGCTGATTACTTTAGGGCTATTGATAGTTTAGTTTAGGCTAGGTTTTTTTTTAGGGGGGCATTTTTTATTTTGATAGGGCTATTAGATTAGGTGTAATTAGTTTAAATATCTTGTAATTTGTTTATTATTTTCTGTA
The DNA here is from genome assembly GCF_027579735.1 of Bombina bombina. Classification (NCBI taxonomy): domain Eukaryota; kingdom Metazoa; phylum Chordata; class Amphibia; order Anura; family Bombinatoridae; genus Bombina; species Bombina bombina. The sequence goes on along the minus strand of NC_069501.1, from coordinate 1,092,482,385 downwards.
ACTTTGTGGGGGGTTTTTTTTTTGTACTTTAGCTAATTTTATTTAATTGATTTAATTGCTGTTAATTTAGCTAATTTATTTAATTATAGTGTAGTGTTAGGTGTTAGTGTAACTTAGGTTAGGTTTTATTTTAAGGGTACTTTTGTATTTATTTTAGCTAGGCAGTTATTAAATAGTTAATAACTATTTAATAACTATTCTACCTATTAAAATAAATACAAACTTGCCTGTAAAAATAAAAATAAACCCTAAGATAGCTACAATGTAACTATTAGTTATATTGTAGCTATCTTAGGGTTTATTTTATAGGTAAGTATTTAGTTTTAAATAGGAATAATTTAGTTAATGATTGGAATTTTATTTAGACTTATTTAAATTATATTTTAAGTTAGGGGGGTGTTAGGGTTAGACTTAGATTTAGGGGTTAATAACTTTAATATAGTGGCAGCGACGTTGGGGGCGGCAGATTAGGGATTAATAAATGTAGGTAGGTGGCAGCGATGTTAGGGATGGCAGATTAGGGGTTATAATATTTCACTAATGTTTGCGAGGCGGGAGTGCGGGCGGTTTAGGGGTTAATATGTTTATTATAGTGGCGGCAACATTGGGGGCGGCAGATTAAGGGTTTAATAAGTGTAGGTAGGTGGCAGCGACATTGGGGCAGCAGATTAGGGGTTAATAAATATAATGTAGGTGTCGGCGATGTTGGGGGCAGCAGATTAGGGGGTTCATAAATATAATGTAGGTGGCAGTGGTGTCCGGAGTGGCAGATTAGGGGTTAATAAATATAATGCAGGTGTCAGCGATGTTGGGGGCGGCAGATTAGGGTTAATAAGTGTAAGGTTAGGGATGTTTAGACTCGGGGGTTCATGTTAGGGTGTTTGGTGTAGACATAACCTTTGTTTCCATTACAGAAAAGAAAAAAACTAATTACCAAAGTTACAAAATTAAACCTAATCCCTATAAAAATAAAAAGCCCCCCAAAAATAAAAACACCCCCTAATCTAAGAATAAACTGCCAGTAGCTTTTTGCAGGGCATTGCCCCAAGATAAACAGCTCTTTTACAGAAAAAAAGTCTAAGTTCTGTTGGCGCTCTATAAATAACCGATAATAAAAAGGGCATTTGTTTGGGCATTGCCCTTAAAAGGGCATTTAGCTAGGGTTTGTTCTATTTAGATTAGGGTTGGGCAGTAAAAGAGCTAAATGCCCTTTCAGGGCAATGGGTAGCTTAGGTTTTTTAGTGTTAGGTTCTTTTATTTTGGGGGGTTTGGTGGGTGGGGGGGTTGCTGTTAGGGGGACTTTGACTTTTTTCTGTAAAAGAGCTGTTTATCTTGGGGCAATGCCCTGCAAAAGATCTTTTAAGGGCTACTGGCAGTTTATTCTTAGATTAGCGGGGGTTTTTATTTTGGGGTGGCTTTTTTATTTTCATAGAGATTAGGTTTAATTTTGCAAACTTTGGTAATTTGTTTTTTATTTTCTGTAATATTAGATTTTTTTTATTTCCTGTAATTTAGGTTAATTTAAACTTAGGTTTAATTTTTTAATTTTTAGGAGTTAGACTTAGTTTGTTTTTTTAAATATATATATAATTGTTTAGATAAGGGGATGGGCAGGTAAAAGAGCTGAATGCGATTTTCAGGGCAATGCCCATACAAATGCTCTTTCAGGGCAATGGATAATTTAGGTTTTTTTTAGTGTTAGGTTTATTTATTTTTGGGGGGTGGTGGGTTTTTACTGTTAGCAGGGACTTAGAATTTTTGGTAACTGCAAAAAAGAGCTGTTTAACTTAAGGAAATGCCCTGCAAAAAGCCCTTTTAAGGGCTATTGGTAGTTTAGCATTAGATTAGAGGATGTTTTTATTTTGGAGGGGATTTTTTTATTTTCATTCGCCTAGATTTAGAGTTATGCGTTAGCCGTCAAAACCAGCGTTAGGGGCTCCTAACGCTGGTTTTGGGCTACCGCTGGTATTTAGAGTCAGTCAGGAAAGGGTCTAAGGCTCACTTTGCAGCCGCGACTTTTCCATACCACAGATCCCCCTACGCCATTTGCGTATCCTATCATTTCAATGGGATCTTTCTAATGCTGGTATTTAGAGTCTTGGCTGAAGTGAGCGTTAGAAATCTAACGACAAGACCCAGCCGCAGAGAAAAGCCAGGAGTTAAGAGCTTTCTGGGCTAACGCCGGTTCATAAAGCTCTTACCTACTGTGCTCTAAAGTACACTAACACCCATAAACTACCTATGTACCCCTAAACCGAGGCCCCCCACATCGCCGCCACTCTAATAAAAAATTGTAACCTCTAATCTGCCGACCGCACACCGCCGCAACCTACATTATCCCTATGTACCCCTAATCTGCTGCCCCTAACACCACCGACCCCTATATTATATTTATTAACCCTTAATCTGCCGCCCCCAACGTCGCCGCCACCTACCTACAATTATTAACCCCTAATCTGCCGACTGGACCTCACCGCTACTATAATAAAGTTATTAACCCCTAATCCGTCTCACTCCCGCCTCAATAACCCTATAATAAATAGTATTAACCCCTAATCTGCCCTCCCTAACATCACCGACACCTAACTTCAAGTATTAACCCCTAATCTGCCGACCGGACCTCACCGCTACTCTAATAAATTTATTAACCCCTAAAGCTATGTCTAACCCTAACACTAACACCCCCCTAAGTTAAATATAATTTTTATCTAACTAAATAAATTATTTCTTATTAAATAAATTATTCCTATTTAAAGCTAAATACTTACCTGTAAAATAAACTCTAATATAGCTACAATATAAATTATAATTATATTGTAGCTATTTTAGGATTAATATTTATTTTACAGGCAACTTTGTATTTATTTTAACCAGGGTACAATAGCTATTATATAGTTAATAACTATTTAATAGCTACCTAGTTAAAATAATTACAAAATTACCTGTAAAATAAATCCTAACCTAAGTTACAATTAAACCTAACCTACAAATAAATACAATTAAATAAACTAACTAAAGTACAAAAAAAAAAGAACTAAGTTACAAAAAATAAAAAATAATTTACAAACATTATAAAAATATTACAACAATTTTAAGCTAATTACACCTACTCTAAGCCCCCTAATAAAATAACAAAGCCCCCCAAAATAAATATGTGCCCTACCCTATTCTAAAATAAAAATTGAAAAGCTCTTTTAACCTTACCAGCCCTTAAAAGGGCCTTTTGCGGGGCATGCCCCAAATAATTCTGCTCTTTTGCCTGTAAAACAAACATACAATACCCCCCCCAACATTACAACCCACCACCCCACATACCCCTAATCTAACCCAAACCCCCCTTAAATAAAACCTAACACTAAGCCCCTGAAGATCTCCCTACCTTGTCTTCACCACGCCGGGTATCACCGATCTGTCCAGAAAGAGGGTCCGAAGTCTTCATCCAAGCCCAAGCAGGGGCTGAAGAGGTCCATCATCCGGGTGAAGTCTTGATCCAAGCAGGGGCTGAAGAGGTCCATCATCCGGCTGAAGTCTTCTATCAAGTGGCATCTTCAATCTTCTTTCTTCCGGCTCCATCTTCATCCCGCCGACGCGGAATATCCTTCCTGGCCGACGACTTCCCGACGAATGACTGTTCCTTTAAGGGACGTCATCCAAGATGGCGTCCCTCGAATTCCGATTGGCTGATAGGATTCTATCAGCCAATCGGAATTAAGGTAGGAAACTTCTGATTGGCTTGAATCTGATTGGCTGATTCCATCAGCCAATCAGAATTTTCCTACCTTAATTCCGATTGGCTGATAGAATCCTATCAGCCAATCGGAATTCGAGGGAGACGCCATCTTGGACATCTCTTAAAGGAACCGTCATTTGTCGGGAAGTCGTCGGCCAGGATGGATGTCCGCGTCGGCGGGATGAAGATTGGAGCCGGAAGAAAGAAGATTGAAGATGCCGCTTGATAGAAGACTTCAGCCGGATGATGGACCTCTTCAGCCCCCCGCTTGGATCAAGACTTCAGCCGGATGATGGACCTCTTCAGCCCCCCACTTGGATCAAGACTTCAGCCGGATGATGACCTCTTCATCCCCCGCTTGGATCAAGACTTCAGCCGGATGATGGACCTCTTCAGCCCCCGCTTCGGCTTGGATGAAGACTTCGGACCCTCTTCTGGACGGATCGGTGATACCCGGCGTGGTGAAGACAAGGGTAGGGAGATCTTCAGGGGCTTAGTGTTAGGTATAAGCATAAGCCTGCATCCAGGGTGGATTCCAAAAATGGCAGGGTGGTTCTGTCACCACAATAGACTGCCCTTCCAAAAAATGGCAGGGTGGTTTGGGGGTTCTGTCACCACAATAGACTGCCCTTCCAAAAATGGCAGGGTGGTTTGGTGGTTCTGTCACCACAATAGACTGCCCTTCAAAAAATTGCAGGGTGGTTCGGTGGTTCCATCACCACAATAGACTGCCCTTCCAAAAATGGCAGGGTGGTTCGGTGGTTCCGTCACCACAATAGACTACCCTTTCCAAAAATGGGCAGGGTGGTTCGGTGGTTCCGTCACACAATAGACTGCCCTCTGGGCAGGCTTTCCCACTAATATTTTATAAATCAAAGTTCCCATTAATGTTTTGACATTTCATTTTAATTTATATGAAAAAATATATATGAAATGCTGTATTCCCATTAATTGCAAAAGCAAATGTCATTTAATTTTGTTTTTCTTTTCTGGTTCCTACACTCAATTTTCTTATTGATGGCTCACAAGGGTGTATAACTGTTGTCTATTGCATTGGCATTTTCATTAGTCTGAACATTATCATTTCAGAATTGTGATTGGAAGAATTAGGTGTCAGTTTACCTAATGCAGTGCAAATTTGCATAAAATACTTTTAGTATACTTATTGCTTTCTTTCATGTTATTATTAATGTTAGCTATCTCAGATTTGAAAGCTGTTAACTCAGATATGATTAAAACCATTTTTATGCAGTAGATCATTGCTTTATACCCGCTTCAAGCAACATTAAATTACACATTATAAAAATCTGTTCATCAGGAATTGTGTCCTGATAGTTACTTGTTGGTTCATTCAGTAACATTAAATGTATAATTTGGAAAGATCTAACATTTTGCATGTTTATTTTATCTTATCTTTAATTCAAATGTCAATGAGGTCCCCATTTAGGGCTAGATTACGAATGGAGTACTATGTATCGCTTCCCGCTCGCTCGGTAACTCCGCTCGACTTCAGCTCTTTGCGCGCATTGGGTAGCACAATATTAGAGATTAAAAGTAATTTTTTTCGCTTTGATCACTAGCCAGACATGCACAAAGTTAAAATATTGTGACCCCCTTAACTTATTCCCCCCATAGACTTCAATGAAAAAAACTAGCACCCATACTCGCTCATTAACCCGAATCCCCATAAGCCCCCTACTCTAATAACCCATAAACTGCCACATAGCGCACTACAAAGTACCCCACTACACTATTAACCCCTAAACCGCCACAATCCCCATCGCAAAATACCATTCTACATTATTAACCCCTTATCCACCACAACCCCATCGCAAAATACCTACTATTCTCTAAAACCCCTAACCAGCTAACACCCCTAACCTAACACCCGCTAACTTACCCCCCCAAAAAAAAAACTACCATTACACAAAAAAAACCAGCATTACATGAAAAAGCTACCGTTACAGAAAAATCAAACAAATTAGCAAAAATAAAAAAACAGATTACTAAAAATCAAAAATACAGTTATGCCTATTCTAAAACTAAACCATCCAGGTAAATAGCCATAGAACAGGCTAACAATGTTATTGAGCTACTTCCTGTGAGTGTGCTTCTCTCTGTGTGTATTTATTCTAAATAACTAAGCCCCACTTAAAAATTAAACCCACCCCAAAATAAAAACCCTATACTAATACTAAACTAAACTATAGCAGTAGCCTCTAGAAGCTATTTTTGTAGGGCATTTCCCTAAAGTGATTTAGCTCTTTTTCACAAAAAGAAAACACTGCCCCATTCTACAATACCCCCCAAAAAGGCAATCTAAAAAAATCTACTCTAAAAATTGCCATGAAAAGGGCATTTGTTTGGGCATTGCCTTAGAGGGGCATTTAGCTCTTTTGCTGCCAAAAAACGGAAAAAAAACCACCAAATAAAGCCTATCACTAAACCCCAAACATGGTTCAGGATAAAGATGGGCCACCACCTCTGGAATAAAGATGGAACACCACCTCCAGAAAGAAGATGGACCACCACCATCTGGATGAAGATGGACCGCCACCGTCAGGATGAAGATGGACCGCCAACGTTGGGATGAAGATGGACTGCCACCGTCAGGATGAAGATGGACCGCCACCGTTGGGATGAAGCCGGTATTACGAGTCTGTCCTGGGAGGCCAAAAAGTGAGAGGTACACCCTCTACCTCCAAGATTCCTAACGCATTCTAAAGTCAGTAGTTATGAGCTTTACACTACAACGCTGTAGCATAAAACTCATAACTAAAGTGCTAAAAAGTACACTAACACCAATAAACTACCTATTAACTCCCGCCTCGCAAACACTAGTAAATAATATTCACTCCTAATCTGCCGCCCCCAACATCGCCGCCAACTACATTGTACTTATTAACCCCTAATCTTCCGCTCCGGACATCGCCGCAACCTACATTATATTTATTAACCCCTAATCTACTGCCCCAACATCGCCGCCACCTACCTACATTTATTAACCCCTAATTTGCCATCCCCAACGTCGCCGCCACTATTCTAAATGTATTAACCCTTTAAACTTAAGTCTAACCCTAACACCCCCTAACTTAACTATAATTTAAATAAATCTAAATAAAATTCCTATCATTAACTAAATTATTCCTATTTAAAACTAAATACGTACCTATAAAATAAACCCTAAGCTAGCTACAATATAACTAATAGTTACATTGTAGCTATCTTAGGGTTTATTTTATTTTACAGGCAGGTTTGTATTTATTTTAACTAGATAGAATAGTTACTAAATAGTTATTTAACTATTTAATAACAACCTAGCTAAAATAAATAAAATTGACCTGTAAAATAAAACCTACACTACAATTAAATAAATTAACTAAATTAAATACAATTAAATAAATTAAATTAGCTAAATCGCAAAAAAAACACTAAATTACAGAAAATAAAAAACAAATTACAGATTTTTAAACTAATTACACCTAATCTAATAGCCCTATCAAAATAAAAAAGCCCCCCCCAAAAGAAGAAAAAAAACCCCAGCCTAAACTAAACTATCAATGGCCCTTAAAAGGGGTCTTTTGCGGGGCATTGCCCCAAAGAAATCAGCTCTTTCACCTGTAAAAAAAATACACACAACCCCCCCCGATCAGTAAAACCCACCACCCACACAACCAACCCCTCAAATAAAAGCCTAACTAAAAAAAACCTAAGCTCCACATTGCCCTGAAAAGGGCATTTGGATGGGCATTGCCCTTAAAAGGGCATTTAGCTCTATTGCAGGCCCAAAGCCCTTACCTAAAAAAATAAACCACCCAATACACCCTTAAAAAATCCTAACACTAACCCCCGAAGATTCACTCGCCGGGAGAAGTCTTCATCCAGACGGCATCTTCTATCTTCATCGTTCCGACGCGGAGCGGCTCCATCTTCAAGACATCCAGCGCAGACCATCCTCTTCAAACGATGTCTTCTTGGAATATCATTTAAGTAACGTAATCCAAGATGGCGTCCCTTAGATTCCGATTGGCTGATAGAATTGTATCAGCCAATCGGAATTAAGGTAGAAAAAATCCAATTGGCTGATGCTATCAGCCAATAGGATTGAGCTGGCATTCTATTGGCTGATTGGAACAGCCAATAAATGCCAGCTCAATCCTATTGGCTGATTGGATCAACCAATAGATGTAAGTTCAATCCTATTGGCTGATTGCATCAGCCAATCGGAATCTAAGGACGCCATCTTGGATGACGTCACTTAAAGTGATATTCATTCTGAAGAAGACATTGTTTGAAGAGGATGCTCCGCGCCGGATGTCTTGAAGATGGAGCCGCTCCGCGTCGGAAGGATGAAGATAGAAGATCCGTCTGGATAAAGACTTCTGCCCATCTGGAGGACCACTTCTGCCCGTCTGGAGGACCACTTCTGCCCGCTTCCTTGAGGACATCTGTGCCGCTTGGATGAGGATCGTCTCCCGGTAAGTAAAGCTTCGGGGGTTAGTGTTAGGATTTTTTTAAGGGTATATTGGGTGGGTTTTATTTTTAGGTTAGGGCTTTTGGCCTGCAATAGAGCTAAATGCCCTTTTAAAGGCAATGGGGAAGCTTAGTTTTTTTTTAGTTAGGCTTATATTTGGGGGGTTGGTTGTGGGGTGGGTGGGTTTTACTGTTGGGGGGGTGTTTGTATTTTTTTTTAAGGTAAAAGAGCATATTTCTTTGGGGCAATGCCCTGCAAAAGGCTCTTTTAAGGCTATTGATAGTTTAGTTTAGGACGAGGGTTTTTTTTTATTTGGGGGGGGCTTTTTTTATTTTGATAGGGCTATTAGATTAGGTGTAATTAGTTTAAAGATCTATAATTTGTTTTTTATTCTCTGTAATTTAGTGTTGTTGTTTTGTGTGATTTAGCTCATTTAATTTATTTAATTGTATTTAATTTAGTTTATTTAATTGTAGTGAAGTGTTAGGTGTTTATTGGTAACTTAGGTTACGTTTTATTTACAGGTCAATTTGTGTTTATTTTAGCTAGGTAGTTATTAAATAGTTAATAACTATTTAGTAACTATTCTACCTAGTTAAAGATAAATACAACTTGCCTGTAAAATAAAATTAAACCCTAAGCTAGCTATAATGTAACTATTATATTGTAGCTAGCTTATGGTTTATTTATCGGTAAGTATCTAATTTTGGATAGGAATAATTTAGTTACTTATACTAATTTTATTTAGATTTATTTAAATTAATATTTTTTTAGGGGGTGTTAGGGTTAGACTTAGATTTAGGGTTAATACATTAATATAGTGGGCGGCGACGTTGGGGGCGGCAGATTAGGGGTTTAATAAGTGTAGGTAGGTTGCGGCGACATTGGGGGCGGGAGATTTTGGGGTTAATAAATTAATGTAGGTGTCGGCGATGTTGGGGGCAGCAGATTAGGGTTTAATAAGTATAATGTAGGTGGCGATGGTGTCTGGAGCGGCAGATTAGGGGTTAATAAGAATAATGTAGTGTCTGCGATGTCGGGGGCAGCAGATTAGGGGTTCATAAGTGTAAGATTAGGGGTGTTTAGACTCGGGGTTCAAGTTAGGGGGGTTAGGGTGTAAACATAAAATGTGTTTCCCCATAGGAATCAATGGGGCTGCGTTACTGAGATTTACGCTGCTTTTTTGCAGGTGTTAGACTTTTTTTTAGCCGGCTCTCCCCATTGATGTCTATGGGGAAATCGTGCACGAGCACGTACGACCAGCTCACCGCTCACTTAAGTAGCGCTCACTTCTTGCCTTTTAACACCAGGTTTGTAAAAACCCGTAATACCAGCGCTGCAGGGTAAGTGAGCTGTGAGAAAAAACTGCACAGTAGCACCGCATAGCTCATAACGCAATACTCGTAATCTGGCCGAATGCAATCTCGTGATCGCATTTACATTCCTCGTGCTAACGAAAGTGCTTTACTCATAATCTTGGTCTTAATAAGCTGCAGATTCAGCTTCAGGGCCTCAGCCTGAATGAGCATGAAATGCAATGTAAAGTGTAACAGACATAAATCACCCCAATCCGATAATGCTATATTCTGAATCTGTTAGGCCTGCTGACAAAAAAATATAACATTTGTGACTTACATTACTGTTTAAATTTAGGCAACAAAAAAGCTGCAAATTGACTTAGCCCTGGGAGGTGAAAAAGACTTAGCAACCAAAGGGGTAGGAAGAAAAGATTAGTATTTTCTCAACACACATTGTATGTGATCATAAAGCAAACATTATCGGCTACATTTGGAGTTTTGTCGGTAACGACCCGAAAAACTAACGCCGGCTTTTTTCTGGCCCGCACCATAAAAATAACTCTGGTATTGAGAGTCCACATAAAGGCTGCGTTAGGCTCCAAAAAAGGAGCGTAGAACATTTTTAACGCAGCTTCAACTCTCGATACCCAGAGTTTGCTTACGGACGCGGCCAGCCTCAAAAACGTGCTCGTGCATGATTCCCCCATAGGAAACAATGGGGCTGTTTGAGCTGAAAAAAAACCTAACACCTGCAAAAAAGCCGCGTTCAGCTCTTAACGCAGCCCCATTGTTTGCTATGCGGTAACCCTTCCTACGTCTGCACTTAACACTCTAACATGTACCCCGAGTCTAAACACCCCTAACCTTACACTTATTAACCCCTAATCTGCCGCCCCCGCTATCGCTGACCCCTGCTTATTATTATTAACCCCTAATCTTCCGATCCGTAAACCGCCGCTACTTACATTATCCCTATGTACCCCTAATCTGGTTCCCTAACAATCCGCCGACCCCTATATTATATTTATTAACCCCTAATCTGCCCCCCTCAACGTCGCCTCCACCTGCCTACACTTATTAACCCCTAATCTGCCGAGCGGACCTGAGCGCTACTATAATAAAGTTATTAACCCCTAATCCGGCTCACTAACACTATATTAAATAGTATTAACCCCTAATCTGCCCTCCCTAACATCGCCGACACCTAACTTCAATTATTAACCCCTAATCTGCCCGACCGGAGCTCACCGCTATTCTAATAAATGTATTAACCCCTAAAGCTAAGTCTAACCCTAACACTAACACCCCCCTAAGTTAAATATAATTTAAATCTAACGAAATTAAATTAACTCTTATTAAATAAATTATTCCTATTTAAAGCTAAATACTTACCTGTAAAATAAATCCTAATATAGCTACAATATAAATTATATTTATATTATAGCTATTTTAGGATTTATATTTATTTACAGGTAACTTTGTATTTTATTTTAACCAGGTACAATAGCTATTAAATAGTTAAGAACTATTTAATAGCTAAAATAGTTAAAATAATTACAAATTTACCTGTAAAAGAAATCCTAACCTAAGTTACAATTAATAACTAACACTATACTATCAATAAATTAATTAAATAAACTACCTACAATTACCTACAATTAACCTAACACTACACTATCAATAAATTAATTAAATAAACTACCTACAATTAACCTAACACTACACTATCAATAAATTAATTAAATACAATTCCTACAAATAAATACAATTAAATAAACTTGCTAAAGTACAAAAAATAAAAAAGAACTAAGTTACAAAAAATAAAAAAATATCTACAAACATAAGAAAAATATTACAACAATTTTAAACTAATTACACCTACTCTAAGCCCCCTAATAAAACAACAAAGCCCCCCAAAATAAAAAATGCCCTACCCTATTCTAAATTACTAAAGTTAAAAGCTCTTTTACCTTACCAGCCATGAACAGGGCCCTTTGCGGGGGCATGCCCCAAGAAGTTCAGCTCTTTTGCCTGTAAAAAAAAAACATACAATACCCCCCCCCCCCAACATTACAACCCACCACCCACATACCCCTAATCTAACCCAAACCCCCTTAAATAAACCAAACACTAAGCCCCTGAAGATCATCCTACTTGTCTTCACCTCACCAGGTATCACCGATCCGTCCTGGCTCCAAAATCTTCATCCAACCCAAGCGGGGGGTTGGCGATCCATCATCCGGTGGCTGAAGAGGTCCAGAAGAGGCTCCAAAGTCTTCATCCTATCCGGGAAGAAGAGGCGATCCGGACCGGCAACCATCTTGATCCAAGCGGCATCTTCTATCTTCATCGGATGACGACCGGCTCCATCCTGAAGACCTCCACCGCGGACCCATCTTCTTCCGGCGACGTCCAACTGCAGAATGACTGTTTCCTTTAAGGGGACGTCATCCAAGATGGCGTCCCTCGAATTCCGATTGGCTGATAGGATTCTATCAATTGGATGAAGATTTTGGAGCCAGGACGGATCGGTGATACCTGGTGAGGTGAAGAACAAGGTAGGATGATCTTCAGGGCTTAGTGTTAGGGTTATTTAAGGGGGGGTTTGGGTTAGATTAGGGGTATGTGGGTGGTGGGTTTGTAATGTTGGGGGGGGTATTGTATGTTTTTTTTTTACAGGCAAAAGAGCTGAACTTCTTGGGGCATGCCCCGCAAAGGGGCCCTGTTCAGGGCTGGTAAGGTAAAAGAGCTTTTAACTTTAGTAATTTAGAATAGGGTAGGGCATTTTTTATTTTGGGGGGCTTTGTTGTTTTATTAGGGGGGCTTAGAGTAGGTGTAACTAGTTTAAATTGTTGTAATATTTTTCTTATGTTTGTAGATATTTTTTTATTTTTTGTAACTTAGTTCTTTTTTATTTTTTGTACTTTATCAAGTTTATTTAATTGTATTTATTTGTAGGATTGTATTTAATTAATTTATTGATAGGTGTAGTGTTAGGTTAATTGTAGGTAGTTTATTTAATTAATTTATTGATAGTGTAGTGTAGGTTAATTGTAGGTAATTGTAGGTAGTTTATTTAATTAATTTATTGATAGTATAGTGTTAGTTTTAATTGTAACTTAGGTTAGGATTCTTTTACAGGTAAATTTGTAATTATTTTAACTATTTTAGCTATTAAATAGTTCTTAACTATTTAATAGCTATTGTACCTGGTTAAAATAAATACAAAGTTACCTGTAAAATAAATATAAATCCTAAAATAGCTATAATTATATATAATTTATATTGTAGCTATATTAGGATTTATTTTACAGGTAAGTATTTAGCTTTAAATAGGAATAATTTATTTAATAAGAGTTAATTTATTTCGTTAGATTTAAATTATATTTAACTTAGGGGGTGTTAGTGTTAGGGTTAGACTTAGCTTTAGGGGTTTAATCCATTTATTAGAATAGCGGTGAGCTCCGGTCGGCAGTATTAGGGGTTAATAATTGAAGTTAGGTGTCGGCGATGTTAGGGAGGGCAGATTAGGGGTTAATACTATTTTATTATAGGGGTTAGTGAGGCGGATTAGGGGTTAATAACTTTATTATAGTAGCGCTCAGGTCCGCTCGGCAGATTAGGGTTAATAAGTGTAGGCAGGTGGAGGCGACGTTGTGGGGGTCAGATTAGGGGTTAATAAATATAATATAGGGGTCGGCGGGTGTTAGGGGCAGCAGATTAGGGGTACATAAGGATAACGTAGGTGGTGGCGCTTTGCGGTCGGCAGATTAGGAGTTAATAAGTGTAGGGTAGGTGGAGGCGACGTTGTGGGGGGCAGATTAGGGGTTAATAAATATAATATAGGGGTCGGGCGGTGTTAGGGGGAGCAGATTAGGGGTACATAAGGATAACGTAGGTGGCGGGTCGGCAGATTAGGGGTTAAAAAAAATTATTTGAGTGTCGGCGATGTGGGGGGGACCTCGGTTTAGGGGTACATAGGTAGGTTTATGGGTGTTAGGTGTACTTTAGAATACAGTAGTTAAGAGCTTTATAAACCGGCGTTAGCCCAGAAAGCTCTTAACTACTGACTTTTTTCCTGCGGCCGGGAGTTTTGTCGTTAGATGTCTAACGCTCACTTCAGAAACGACTCTAAATACCGGAGTTAGAAAGATCCCATTGAAAAGATAGGATACGCAATTGACGTAAGGGGATCTGCGGTATGGAAAAGTCGCGGCTGAAAAGTGAGCGTTAGACCCTATTTTGAGTGACTCCAAATACCGGCGGCAGCCTAAAACCAGCGTTAGGAGCCTCTAACGCTGGTTTTCACGGCTAACGCCAAACTCCAAATCTAGGCCTATGTGTTCTGGAAGCAGTGGCGTATTATGGCCTAGGCCAACAAGGCCAGTGCCTAGGCCAGCAGATTTGGGAGGGGCAGCACATCTGCCCTATCCTCTCTCTGAAAGTCAGCACACAGTACAGTTAGTAATAAAGTGCAGGCTTTTACAGAGAAGACAAGGTATGTGCGCTGATTAAGGTCGCTCTTCACAGGCAGTGCTCCTTTAAACTGTTGCTTCATTTAGAGCCGCCGGTATTTTTGCAGTGGAAGCATTTTGGTGAGAAACTTGCCCGGGGATATGATTCCAAGGTGAGGCTGGAGGAGAAGACCTTGTGCCGATATGCTGCCTCCCCTTGTCAGCTGTGGTGGGGTCTGCGAGCGCAGCTCTTATTGCAGGTCTTAGTAACTAACAGACTGGATGCGTCTGTGTACTGCTTAGATCAGCTTGTGATGTCTAATCATAAACTCTCAGCGCTAATGTATGTTAGCTGCTATTAGCTAGCTTTTCTCTGCATTCATGAACCCACAGAGTAAATAGTAAACGGACACTTAAAAAGTTTCATTACTTGAATGCTGGTTAATTACTGTATGTTGTTGCATGTGAAGGGCAGTGATTGTTTCAAAGTGTATTCTTCTTTCCCTCCCATCCTCTCTCCCTTCTTTTCCCTTTCTCCCTCCCTTCCTCCCTCAACTCCCTCCTTCTTTTCTTTCTCTCCCTCCCTCCCTTCTTTTCTCTCAACTCCCTCCCTTGCTCCCCTTCTTTCACTCCTTTCTTTTCCTCCCCCCCTTTTCTCCTCTCCCTCCCCACTTTTCTCTTCTCTCTCTCTCCCTCGCTTTCCCTCCCTTTGCAACCCTCCAGTTCTTTTCTCTCCCTTCTCTCAGGGAGAAAATGGTATGAGATACATGCAATTCAACCCACCTGTATGCTAGTGTTTTGCTAGCCCATTTTCTTTTGAATTATTATGAAAAAAAAAAAAAAAAAACATTTAACGCACTGACCCAAAAAAATATTAAGGTGAAAAAAGGCCTAAAAGTTTTGGGGGGGGAGGGGGGGTGGCAGCAGAATTTTGAGTGCCTAGGGCAGCACAAAAACCCTAAATACTCCACTTCCTGGAAGTGCATACATTTTAAGGGCAATCTACTACACACAGACACAGAAAGGGGAAAGATGGGAATGAATGGTTTGCTTGGTAGGAATGCAAACTAAAATACCATATTTAGAACAAAGAAGGAAGGAAATAGATCAGTGTTAGGTGTCTACTTATTGACCTTGGTAAATTATATATGGGTCAACTAAGTAGTAGTGCTTAAGGCATTTACGGAAAATATTCAAATAAGGACAAATTCCACACAATGGAGAGTTTATCCAGAAAAGAATGCTTCTTTGCACTAGTTATAATTATTAAGAGGTTAAAATGGGGTTAAAAATATAGCTTTTATTTCAAACTAAGTAAAAAGGCAGCAAATAATAGCAGTATCTTGCTGGCTCACACCTACACACATCACCTGTGTTATTTTAATATTGTATGTTAAGTGAGCTTTTTACAGTGACAAGAACACTTTGTAGTCTTAAGTGTATCAACTAGAATGATGCTCAGGGGGTTATAGCACAACAACAGGACTTTTTCCCAGCTGAGTATTAGATAGCCTAGCAATAGCTTGTTTGAACGTATATCAGGATCCGGAGTTTGCCAAAATAACACTATGGTAAGGTAAATGCAACCCTCGGGCTCCCCTGCTGGGAGGGAGGCTCTTGAGCAATAATAAACCACTATTACACAAAAAAGGGATTTGTAGTTCTTTAGTATAATGAGTATGAAAGTGCTCAGCAAAATGTAGCCCTACACCAGAATTCTTTAAAGTTGTTAGTAGAGTGGTGTTAGTAGAGTATTGGTAACTGTTGCTTCTTCTGTATATTTTGGCACTCAGTCATGGTTTATTTCCAGATCTAAGAAGTTCACTTTCCTGGACTATATTCATAAGTTAGTCTTAGATTTAGAATTGCTGTTTATTAAGACTAGTCAAGAATTATTTATCCACCCCGGCCTTCCCAGGTGAGTAAGACATCATCCTATATATCAAATCCACAGTGGGATATATTGTATATAGGGTATCATTTACAAACTGAGAAAACAGTCTTGTTTTCCCACCACCCAAGAAACAAGTTTGTGTATGTAGGGGCACATGCTTTGCCCATGGCGGTGCCTTGGAATTTGCAGGTAAAAAGAGGTGCTTTAAATGTTAAATAATTGTGATGTAAGATGAAATGGAATAATTGTTTTACAAAATGATTAGGATCTTCATTGCTCACTTTGGTTGGAAGACAAAAAGTAAGAGACAGCCTGGTTCCCCAAGTTGTTGTTTAAATATTAGTTTAGAGTGATTTCTACATCAGCGGTGATGAGAATAGAGTCTAGAGACAGAGTTAAAGTTCTCCACTTTCTGGAGGACTTCCATTGTGTCTTTGACAATAGGATGGTAATGTATATAGGTATTCTCTCAGTCTGCTGATCGATTATGCTGGCTGGATTTCTCAGTTAAGCTTTATTACCAGAGACTATTGGTCTGCCTGGCGGTTTGTGAATATCTTTGTGCACTTTTGGGATAAGGTAGGGAGGTATTTGTGGTTGGATGTAGTTTGTGGTTAGAAACTGTTTTTCAGATGTATTGATGACTTGTTCTTTTATACGCCTTGTCAATAATTTTGTTATATTTGTCAAAATTAATCTGTGTAGGGTTGCTGAAAAGTTTCTTGTAACATTGATCATTATCCAATGGTTTCATGGCTTCCTCTAGATACATATCTTTTGCCAGAGTAACCATGTTTCCTCCCTTGTCCAAAGGTTTAATGATGGTATCTTGCCACATTTGAATTTCTTTCAGTGCATTATTTTCCTGTGTAGATAAATTTAGAGTGGGCCAGTATTGTGGTAATTCTTCAATTTTCTGACACACTATTGGTTAAAAAACCTGTATTTCTGTTGAAAGATTATTAGGGGTGTGTACTTGGATTTATTTCTTATATTTTGTCTCCTAATGAGTGTCAGGGGTAGTTTCTGCTGTATTGTCATGTAATAGTTCCTGTCTTGTAAGGTGGATTGATCTGATATAGTCCAATCACCCAATTCTTTTTTAGCATACAGTTTTTTCAATAACAATTTTCTAGTAAAGAGATGCACATCTTTTACTAGTTCGAATTTGTTCAGATTGTAGGACAGAAACTCAGGCCTCTGGACAGAATTGTTATATAATCAGGGTTTAGAATATGTTGTGTAAGATTTATTACTTTTAAGTTCCCATTTGGATCTTGAAAATGGGCTGGGTTGTCTCCTCCTGGTTTCTCTGGGAGGCATTGTTTGAGTTTTTGCATTTGTTGGGTCTGGATTGATGTGTTGTGGTATTGTTTGTAGTGACTAAGGATGTTTGTAGGGCTTGCCCTAAAAAAGAAGTTGCTGAGGTGGAGGGAGCTGAATTATTTTTATTGTCAATTGCCAGCATTTGTGATCTGGTGTAGGTTCTAGGTTAAGTGCTGTTATCTAAATTTTACACTTTCTACTGACGTGTCTGAGTCTGATACTTCAATTTCACTTTCATTGAATTGAATTAAAATCTGGGGTTTATTTACATTTGTAAGTGCAAGTATTATGGGGTCTCTTTATCAAGCTCCGTATGGAACTTGATGTCCTGTGTTTCTAGAGAGCCTTCAGGCTCGCCAGAAACACAAGTTATGGAAGCAGCACTCTAAAGACCGCTGCTCCATAACCGGTCCACCTGCTCTGAGGCGGCGGACAGACATCGCCGGAAATAAACCCGATCTAATACGATCGGTTGATTGACACCCCCTGCTAGCGGCTGTTTGGCAGCAAATCTGCAGGGGGGCGGTTTTGCACCAGCAGATGATAAATGCCGACAGCGTATGCAATATCGGATCATGTCTATCTGCACAATAATAAATCGGCCCCTATATCTTTTTTGCCACTTAAATACTCTTTGATTTACAAGCCCCCTTGATCTCTTTCATATTTCTGTTTTTATTGAATATCAATTATTTTTCCAGTTTGTCAAGTTCAGCGTGATATTGGTTTATATAGATCATTAAATGTTTCTAAATGTTCAAATGCTTTTAGATTGTCATTTTGTGTTTGTAATGATTCCTCCAGGATTGTAATTTCATCTTGGTCAGCTTCTATCAGAATCTGTATCAGTGTAAGTGAACATGTTGTTAAAGCCTTCTCCCATCTATCTATATGTTCCTGTTTTTAAGATCATATGCTGGAAACATTTTTATTAGTAACCTTCTAGGTATCATATTATCTTGTTGATATCTTTGAAAGAAATGTAAAGTTCCACCATCTCTTAGAGTGTTTGTATAATGTTTTATGTGGTTGGCACAATAAATTGTTTAATTTGATCCTCTCCTAGGTTATTTGGTTGTTCATTAGAGGCATTAAATAATGAATTGAAACTTTTTTGCTTGATACACTCACCATTGTGTGGGATTTTGTCCTTATTTGAATAAAATAACATCCAACATAACCAAAAAAAACAAGCTATCATAAAAATAATCATATTGCAAAAAAATATCTAACATTGGGCTAGATTAAGAGTGGCGAGTTAACTGTTTATATGTGTGTACATATGTAGTTATATATGTAGATATGTATTTACAGACATATATACAACAAATAAAACACAAATACATATGTAAACATACATTAAACACACACACACACACACACACAGATATATATATATAGTATATATATATATATGTGTGTGTGTGTGTGTGTGTGTGTGCATTGGATCCCTTTGCTAGTAAAGTAGCTGAAAAACGTGAAAAATCATAATTATGCAATAATAATTTTTAATAAAGTGTTTAACTGTGTTTATACTGTATATATTTCACATTCCAATGTACTTCACAGAAGAGAAATATGTCTAAATATTCTAAATAGATATACCTATATATAATGCATATGTATAGATATATTATTTTACTGAAAAAACCATCATTTGTACATTTAGAAATATGTATTTAAGAATAAATAGAACATATTCTGCTTTGTGAAGAACATTGGACTGTGAAATATTCTTATTTCATCCTGAACAAAGTGAGAATGGCACAGCAGCTAAAACTTCAATACGTTATTGGAAATCCTTAAAACAGCAACAGCATCCTAGTTAAAACAAGTAGGCAGCTTAGACGCTGAGGCTACCTACTTGTTTTAAACTTCAATGCCGTTGCGTTTCCTATTTTATTCTGCTGTGTTAAGGATTTCCAATAAACTATTGAAGTTTTAGCTGCTGTGCCATTCTCCTTTGTTAAGAATGTGATTTATTAACAGACCCTGGCACTTAGCTGGGTTAAAGCACCATACATTAAGTCTGTCATTTGCAGTTGCGAAGAACACCTTAGCCTGCTCCTGATTGGTGAGTCTGGTATCTGGCCACCAGGGTCACAGGGACTCCCTTAAGTGAGGGTCATTTTCAACTAACCAAACAGAGACATCTGAGATCCGAGAGTAAGTGGTGTAAGTGGCCAATTGACCTGGGACCTCCAGAGGCCGAGTATTATACACTGTGAGTAAATTTGTGACTTATCTATGTATTTGTGCTTAATTTCACCAACCGCTCTGAACAGAGAGCTTTCATTGTTGTGTATATAACAATAGGACTTTATCATCAGGAGCAACATGTGGGTATAGGCCCTTTATTAGGTTTCTTCTCATTTTTCTGTATATATTCAAATTTTATGTTGGGTTAGCGCACTTGAGAAATGTGATTGGGTTTGCACGTGAGTAAGGGTGTTTTTCCACATTTCGCACTTCATTAAAGTTTATGGGGGAATACGTAAACACGGTAGCGGGTAATTCTGACTTCGGCTTTCTGCGCGCATCAGGTTACCCGCTTGTGAAATTTTTTTTACTTTCAACTTGTAATACGCACACTACCAGGATGAGCGCAAAATTTCTCTAGTAGAGTTGGCGCACAAGCAGGAGCGAAATCTACTGCTCTACTTGTTATCTAGTCGATTATATTTAAATCTGTCTTTACAGTAGATGCTGTATATCCATGCAAAATATGGTTAATTATACCAATTGCAAACCTTTACCATCACAATCAAACTATTATGAAGTACAGTAGTAAAACCAGATCTGTAATTGTACAATCATCATTTTTAAAAGCAGACTTCTAGGTCTAGATAAGACTGGAGGTGCTCTGAAATATTCACTTACCTAAGGCTGTACATATAATTACTGTATGCTGCATTTGACACATTATTACCATTGAAAAGAACAGACATTTATTTAACAGAATGGTAATTTTTGATGACAATGTTGATGAGAAATACTCTCAGAAATCTCACTAAACACAAGTGAGAAATGAACCTGAAATTGTTGATAACATTTTCACACTAATGGCATATTTAAATTTAAAATACAATTTTCAAGACCATTTTTATTCTTTATTTTTTTTTTATTTTAAAATACATAAGTGTGATATTCATATCCAAAAGTGTGGTTTAGTACATGAGATGATTTGGGTGCTGAATTATCATTGTGCGAGCGGACATGATCCAATATTGCTGATCATGTTCCGCTGCACATCGATAAATGCCGACAGCATACGCTCTCTGCATTTATCATTGCACCAACAGTTTCTTGTGAACTTCTGATGCAATACCGCCCCCTGCAGATTTGCGGCCAATCGTCGACTGCTAGCAGGGGGTGTCAATCAACCAGATTGTATTTGATTGAATTGATTTCAATCGATTTCTGTCCGCCGCCTCAGAGCAGGCAAACAGGTTATGGAGCAGCGGTCTTTAGGACTGCTGCTTCATAACTTGTGTTTCCAGCGAGCCTGAAGGCTCGCCAGAATCACGGTGCATCAAGCTCCGTACAGAGCTTTGATAAATATGCCCATAGACTTTAACATTGTGATAATTCATACAGTAATTACCCCTTGGAATTGGCATCGAAAAGTGGTATCAAAAGAGAATTTTTTACGCATCCATCTACAAATTGGAGTGGTGCAATTTCTTTCTGTGAATAATTGATTCTAAGTCACACTCACACTGTTTATGATGGTAGCTAACAGTACAGGCATCTCTATAACCAGCAAACAACCTCCTCTATACAGCACCCGGCTCCAGACAATCACAGGGACTCAAGGATATAAAAGCACAAATTTAATAGGCATTATCCAACTATATACACATCACAAAAGTAATGGGTCAAACATGTTTCATATTCATCATACTGTTCTTTCTCAATGACCTTAAATAAAAAATGGCTAGCAACGTACTTATACCCACATAAACCCTCATCCTAAGGTCTCTTTATCCAATCATAAACTGTGTAATCATAGGTACCTCACCTGTATACAAATTATCACAGGAGCTTCACTCAGTGAATTTCAAAGCTTTATACAGAATGTAAAAAGATAGGCTATGTGTAATGTTAGTATAGCACATCGGCTTACGCATTTCGGTAAACTGCTGTAGTCATAGCCTGGTGTGTGTGTTGTTCCATTGTCTTAAAAACTATTAAAAACATGCCTGCACGGTGTATAATAGCAGCGTTTTGTAGGAACTGAGCACTGTAATTAGTTACAAAATTTACCCCCTTGAAAGTCTGATTTTGTTGTGATTTACCCTGTAAAAAAGACCCTCTGTGTCTACTTTCTACCTGCTTTCTTGCTTTAACAATTGTCTTACGTAGGTAGCCTCTTTCTCTTAGTCTATTCTCCAATTCCCTAGCGTCATGGCAATAATCCATTTGTTCTGAACAGTTCCTTCTTAGGCGGGTGAATTCGCCCTTAGCCCCGGCAGCCACGGTATGTTTAGGGTGTCAACTCTTGGAACAGGGAATTACCACTAATGGGTTTCAGTTTTCAGTCTATTGTAAACAGAAATGAAATGTTTTCAAACATTTTGAATTTAGATGTGTTTTTTCATACATTAAATGTACTGATTACAATTGCATGTATCAAATGTACAGATAGCCCTAGGCATGGACATTTGAGTACATGCATTCAGATTTAGGAATACAAACTACAGATTGTTTGTTATATATCTTACATGTGTACCACTTTCAGCCAATGAGTTTAAGGCATTTGTATCTAAATATCATATACATTAATTAGTCAAACAGGTGCAGGGGGAAGGATTTGCACCATCCTACAACCAATAAGCATGTTTTCAATGGTTTTTAAGACAACGGAACAACGCACATACCTGGCTACTGACTATGGCAGTTTGCCGAAACGCGTTAGCTCATGTCATCCATTGTCCTTTTGTAAGTCTGTACCATGGGCCTCCGGAAGGAAGAATTAAGAATGTTGCTGCAGGCTAGAGGAAAGTCGCTGGCAACAAGACAAAGGCAGTACTTGTAGCCGAACTGATGGAGGACTATTGGGCTAGTGGAACAGGCTGGTGGGTCAGACAGCGACCAAAGCATAGGACGGCCAAGTACAGCCTCCACTCAAGGGACTACAGTGTCTGACATGCAGCCCAGCCGCAGGTAGAGTGGCAAATTGCTCTCTATGGGACCTAACCCCCCCCGAGGAGATCATTACTCGGATAGTGACCTGACACCACCAAGGTACATATATTGAGCTTCAGAAGTCTAGGGGGGGGGTCATGCCGGAATCCCCTGGACTCCCCCTTCACAGCCCAAGAAACTACCTCACAGGGCTTTACGAACATTCCAGGATGATGAGAGCGAGGATATCGACCACTATCTACAGCTGTTTGAGACCCAGTGCTGGATGCATGGGATCGCTGATGCCGACAGGGTTACTATTCTCATCGGGAAACTGTCCGGTAGGGCCCTGGAGGCTTTCCACACTGTCCCTTCCGAGGACCAAGACAACTATGACTGGGTGAAGGAGCGTATCCTTGCCCGGTATGGAGTCACACCAGAAGCTCACCAGCTAAGATTCTGGGGGCTACAAAGACAAGAGGAGCAGCCATATACCGAGTTTGCTTAGCTCAGTCCTTGAACTCCTGGGTTACTGGGTGCCACATCACCACCCTAGATGGAGCTGTTCAACTCCTCCTCCTGGAGCAGTTATACAACCGCACCCCAGCAGAGATAAGGGACTGGGTAAAGGACAAGGGACCCAGAACAGCTGACCAAGCTGCCGCCCCTGGCCGATCAGTATGTGGATGCCCCGGCGCCAGGCGGCCACAGACCTCCGGCCAGCAAGCCACTCCGTTCCAGCCCCAGCGTGACCACCAACAGTTTTTTAGGCAGCCCCAGACTCCACCGCCTACTGTGTACCCGGCTGGAGGCAGCAATTCCCGGGGGTGTTATTGGTGTGGACACCCCGACCATGTGGTACAGAACTGCCCAACAAGGCAAAGAAACCCTCCAGCCCAGCTGCCAAGAAACCCTGCACCAACTCTGTGGGGGACTCCTTAAGCCTGCACCTACCAGGCCGCTGCCCATTGTGTGCATACAGGTGAGCTCCGACCCCTATGCTGAGTGGACAGGAGAAGGAAGTGGTTGTCTTGCACCACGTCAGCTCAGTGGGCCAAGACAGCCGACACCAACATCGGCAAGATGTCTGGGTCAACAGCAGGCGGCTCAAGGAATGAGAGATATGGGGGGCCACCATCTCTTTGATTCAGCCTCACCTTGTTCCCCCCTCTGGCTGCACTGGATGGACCCTTGCTGTAGGGGTAGTTGGGAGGTGCTGTTCTGAGGGTTCCTACCACCATGGATCCATTTGGACTGGAAAACTGGCGCCCGCAATGTAGAAGTGGGGGTTATGCAAAACATCCCTGCCGAGGTCCTGTTGGGAAACGACCTCGGCCACCTTGTCTCTGCCTTTTTTGGGGAATACTTCTCCGGACACGTGCCCTGTGACTACCTGCCAGCAGGCCAGATGCCAAGCCACCTCACCAACTCTGGGGGACCCCGGTAAGACCTACTGCCCTGACTTTTTCCTTACCCCGGACTAAACCGTCCCCACTAAACCCCAAACTTGCCGGCACCCCCTCCTGGGTAACCCCTTCCGACTTTGCCAAAGAGACCTTGAGTGACCCAATCCCTAGCCCCTTACAAAGATGGAGTAGGTGCTGACGCCCAGGGCCTTAGAGACGAACGGGTCCAGTGTGGGGGGGGCTCCTGTACTGGATCTCAAAGAGGAGAAAAGGACCGGTGCCCAAACGCCAGCTGGTCGTACGGAAGAAGTTTCGGTCCAACCTGCTGAAAATAGGGCATGACATTCCTTAGCTGGCCACTTAGGAAAACAAAGGACCCACCACCGCTTGACTCAGTGTCATTGAACCGTCCAAAAGTCCCTGGGCCTCCCCGGTAGTGTTAGTACCCAAGAAGGATGGAACTACCCGGTTCTGCATTGACTACCGTAGACTCAATGACAGAACCATCACTGACGCCTATACCATGCCCCGAGTAGATTACCTGTTAGATCGAATCGCCCGGGGCCACTTCCTGACCACCCTCGACCTATGCAAGGGTTATTGGCAAATTCCCCTTGACCCTGAGTCCATCCCCAAGTCTGCCTTCATCACTCCCTTTGGCTTATACCAGTTTAAGGTCATGCCGTTTGGAATGAAGAACGCCCCAGCCACTTTCCAAGAATGGTGGACCCGCCTGTTAGATGGCCTCCAGGACTATGCCTGTGCATACCTGGATGACTTTGCTATCTATAGCGGAGACCTGGGAGGACCATCTGCTCCATCTATGCGTCGTCTTAGATCGTCTTCGAGCCATCGGACTAACCTTGAAGCCAGATAAGTGTACCATTGGCGCTCGGAGGTTCAATACTTGGGACACCGAGTCGGCTGCGGTAAGCAGCGACCCGAACCGGACAAAGTCTAAGCAGTGGCTAACTGGCCCACCCCCAGGACCAAAACCCAAGTCCTTGCCTTTCTAGGTACTGCAGGCTACTACCGGAGGTTTGTCCCCAATTACAACACCCTCACCAAACCCCTGACTGACCTGACCCGTAACGACTTCCCCGACAGGTCCTGTGGTCCCCCGAGTGTGAACAAGCCTTCCAGAGTC
This sequence comes from Bombina bombina, assembly GCF_027579735.1. Classification (NCBI taxonomy): domain Eukaryota; kingdom Metazoa; phylum Chordata; class Amphibia; order Anura; family Bombinatoridae; genus Bombina; species Bombina bombina. Next base: position 1,092,457,529 of record NC_069501.1, on the reverse strand, counting down.
TTAAGTCTGCCTTAATCTCTGCTCCAGTACTGGCCGCTCCTAACCCAGCCAAACGCTTTTCTGTCCACACAGATGCCTCCATGTTCAGGTTGGGGGCCATACTAAGTCAGGCAGACGAGGAAGGAAAGGACCACCCCGTTGCCTACCTCAGTCGAAAACTGCTAACCTACCCCGGGAAGTAGGCTACGCGGCAGTCGAGAAAGAGTGTCTGGTGCTGGTATGGACTTTGAAGAAGTTGCAGCTCTACCTATATGGAAGACCCGTCACCGTCCTCATTGACCATAATCCCCTTGTATGGCTCAACTGGAGTTTCCGGGGACAACAGGGAGACTGTTGAGGTGGAGCCTAGCCCTGCAGCCATTTAACTTTGACATTCAGTACTGACCGGGAAAAAGCGATGGGAATGCTGACGGACTTTCCCGTGGACTGAAGTGGCATAAATTCCTTGGACATCGCCAGGGCCGACACGTATGTTGGATCTAGCCGTGCCTGCCGAACTTGAGGGGGGAGATGTCATGGATACCAGGCTGCACGGGTTTAAACCCCTACCCCCTATAACCTCACCCCTGTTTGTTAGTCTAGTCTAGGTGTGAAGTCTCTTCTGTTATTGTTTGAGTCATCCATTGTCCTTTTGTAAGTCAGGATGTGATTAGATTCTTGTTTTCATTGTCTGATGTTTGTCTCATTGTATAATATTTGTTTCTATTTGTGTAGTTACTACCACAATTTGTTGTATGAGTCATCCATTGTCCTTTTGTAAGTCAGGATGTGATTAGAATCTGTTTAACTTACCATTGTCTGATGTTTGTCTCATTGTATAATATTTGTTTCTATTTGTGTGGTAACTACCCCCATTTATTGGAAATGTATAAAAGCTGTGTTTTTTTATGCAATAAAGGCAGGTTCTGGTTTCACCTGAATGCTAGTCTGTCTAGTCATTTAGGTGGGGCTCCTGCTAGAATCACTTTCCCAGGCTAAATAGCAGTTTGTTCCACACAGCAGAAGGACCCGTTTGGCGGAGCTACCCAGCCGGGGTAGCCGGGGATCCGTCACATTGGGGGAATGAACAATAGCATAACAGATTGTTCAATGGCTAGTTACCACCCAAGAAGGACTGGACTGTACTGTTAAGTCAGGATTAGACTGATATGCTACATGGAAAGTTCTTCTCTGTGAAAGGCACAATGTTGAGCAAAAGGAGGCTGCTTCTAGGGTGGTAACTACCATAGAACATGCTATTATGCTATTTGTTTGTTCCCAGGTTGAGCCCTACTCTCTCTTTTATTTAAGCTTTTCATTTGTCTGATCACATCACTTGTGTCTTTTACATAGCTCATCAGAGTTCAACTAGTGGTTTGTTAGATATGTATCAAACCAGTTTCTGATAAGGGCTCAATCATTAGAACCAATACCAGCCGACGATTGGCATCCTGGTGATTAAACAGACCTTTTATAATTCTTTGGACAAATAATGGAATATTGGCACGTTTGGAATGTTTTAACCTTTAAAAAATCTTCATTCTTCTCTGTTATTGATTGCATTGTGAAATGCCCCACAACTATATTGGAGTTTAACTTTCTCGTGATAACGAAATAGATTGGATTATTATGTAGTTTTGACATACACCTCAATATCAGATAGTTGTCTTACCACTTCTGCAATATAGTCACCTTGATTTAAAACTACTATTTTGCCCCCTTTGTCTGATCCCCTGAATCACTATCTCTTTGTTATTGTTTAAATTTTTAACTGCCAAATACTTATTTTTAGTTAACCTATGTCCCCTTTATTACAGTTCCAATCAATACTTCCTATTTAAATATTTTAATCTCAGTTCTACAGTTTTTTGAAGGATCTCAATTGCACTAGACCTGTTCTGTACCGGATAGAACTTGATTTACCTTTTAATTTATTTGTAATCAGTTAGAACCCATTACATTATCAAAAAGGGGTTGATTTACATTTTCAAGAGACATAGGGTGGCATATTTATCAAGCTCCGTATGGAGCTTGATGCCCCTTGTTTCCGATGAGCCTTCAGGGATATGATACGAGTGGATACGATGTGGCGGATCATGTCCGCTGCAACTCAATAAATGCAAACAGCATATGCTGTCAGCATTTATCATTGGCCCAGCAGTTCTTGTGAACTGCTGGTGCAATGCCGCCCCCTGCAGGATTTGCGGCTAATCGGGCCACTAGCAGGTGGTGTCAATCAACCCGATTGCATTCGATTGGGTTGATTTCTGTCCACAACCTCAGAGCAGGTGGACAAGTTATGGAGCAGTGGTCTTTAGACCGCTGCTTCATAACTTCTGTTTACAGCAGCATCAAACAGGGGGCATCAAGCTCCATTCGGAGCTTGATAATTCGGCCCCCATAATCACCATTTATCCCTGAGTATTTTTTGTTTCTTAAATTGCCACAGATTATTTTTAAAGTCAGTGATAACTTTTTATATTTTCTCATCATAGGTTTTAAAGTCAGGTACATCTGCTAAAGACGTATATTGTCCTGTAATTTCTGTTTCTCTGTACTCAGCTTTAACCATAGCTGTTTTTTGTACTAAGGTTGATTACATTATCAAAAAGGGGTTGATTGTCATTTTCAAGAGACATAGGGGTATATTTTTCAAGAGACATAGGGGTATATTTATCAAGCTCCGTATGGAGCTTGATGCCCCTTGTTTCTGGCGAGCTTTCAGGGATATGATACGAGCAGATACGATGTGGCATATCATGTCTGCCCCACATCGATAAATGCTGACAGCATACGCTATTGGCATTTATTATTGGCCCAGCTGTTCTTGTGAACTGCTGGTGCAAATGCCGCCCCATGCATATTCGCGGCCAATTGGGCCACTAGCAGGGGAGTGGTCAATCAACTCCGATCGTATTCGATTGGGTTGATTTCTGTCCGCTGCCTCATAGCAGGTGGACAACTTATGGAGCAGAGGTCTTTAGACCACTGCTTCATAACTTCTGTTTCCGGTGAGCCTGAAGACTTGTGCGGAAACAGGGGCATCAAGCTCCATTCAGAGCTTGATAATTCGGCCCCATAATCACATTTATCCCTGAGTGTTTTTTGTTTCTTAAATTGGCACAGATTATATTTTTCGGATCTTGATAATTCGGCCCCATAATTACATTTATCCTGAGTATTTTTGTTTCTTAAATTTGCCACAGATTATTTTTAAAGTCAATGATAATTTTTTATATTTCTCATCATAGGATTTAAAGTCAGGTACATCTGCTAAAGGACGTATATAGTCCGTAATTTCTGTTTCTCTGTACTCAGCTTTAACCGTAGCTGTTTTTTTGTACTAAGGTTTAGAACTCATTACATTATCAAAAAAGGGGTTGATTGTCATTTCAAGAGACTTAGGGGGCATATTTATCAAGCTATGTATGGTGCTTGATGCCCCTTGTCTCCGCGAGCCTTCAGGGATATGATACGAGCGTCAGCCATTAGGATTTTTTCTAACCTTAATTCCGATTGGCTGACAGAATTCTATCAGCCAATCAGAATCTAAGGGACGCCATCTTGGCTGACGTCACTTAAAAGGAACCGTCATTCAGTTAGAAGACTCTGGATGAAGAGGATGCTCCACGTTGGATGTCTTGAAGATGGAGCCGCTCCGCGTTGGATGGATGAAGATAGAATATGCCATCTGGATGAAGACTTCTGCCCGTCTGGAGGACCACTTCACCCGGCTTGGATGAAGACTTCTCCTGGCTTCGTTGAGGACTTCAGCCAGGTTGGATGAAGACTTCGTGCTGCCGCTGCGCTTCCTTGAGGATGGATGTCCGTTCTTCAAAACAGTGAGTCGATCTGCAGGGGGTTAGTGTTAGGTTTTTAAGGGTGTATTGGGTGGGTTTTATTTTTAGATTAGGGTTTGGGCCGCAAAAGAGCTAACTGCCCTTTTAAGGGCAATGCCCATCCAAATGCCCTTTTCAGGGCAATGGGGAGCTTAGGTTTTTTTAGTTAGTATTTTATTTGGGGGCTTGGTTGTGTGGGTGGTGGGTTTTACTGTTGGGGGTTGTTTGTATTTTTTTTTACAGGTAAAAGAGCTGATTACTTTGGGGCAATGCCCCGCAAGAGGCCCTTTCAAGGGCTATTGATAGTTTAGTTTAGGCTAGGGTTTTTTTTTTATTTTGGGGGGGGCTTTTATTTATTTTGATAGGGCTATTAAATTAGGTGTTATTAGTTTAAATATCTTGTAATTTGTTTATTATTTTCTGTATTTAGTGGGGGGGTTTTGTACTTTAGATAATTTAATTTATTTAATTGTGTTAATTTAGTAAATGTATTTAATTATAGTGTAGTGTTAGGTATTATTGTAACTTAGGTTAGGTTTTATTTACAGGTACTTTTGTATTTATTTTAGCTAGGTAGTTATTAAATAGTTAATAACTATTTAATAACTATTGTACCTAGTTAAAATAAATACAAACTTGCCAGTAAAATTAAAAATAAACCCTAAGCTAGCTACAATCTAACTATTAGTTATATTGTAGCTAGCTTAGGGTTTATTTTATAGGTAAGTATTTAGTTTTAAATAGAAAATAATTTAAGGTAATAATATTAATTTTTATTTAGATTTATTGTTATTATATTAAGTTAGGGAGTGGTTGAGGGTTTAGGGTTAGACTTAGGTTTAGGGGTTAATACATTTAGTATAGTGGGGCGGCGACATTGGTGGCGGCAGATTAGGGGTTAATAAAATGTAGGTAGGTGGCGGCGATGTTAGGGACAGCAGATTAGGTGTTAATATTATTAACTAGTGTTTGCGAGGCGGGAGTGCGGCAGTTTAGGGGTTAATATGTTTATTATAGTTGCGGCGATGTCTGGAGCGGCAGATTAGGGGTTAAAAAGTTTTATTTTAGTGTTTACGATGCGGGAGGGCCTCGGTTTAGAGTTAAATAGGGTAGTTTATGGTGTGTTAGTGTACTTTTTACACTTGACTATTAGTTATGAGGTTTAGGTTACGGCAGTTGTACCATAAAACTCTTAACTACTGACTTTTAAATGCATTAGGGATCTTGGAGGTAGAGGGGTGTACCGTTCACTTTTTGGCCTCCCAGGACAGACTCATAATAGCGCTATGAAGATCCCATAGATAAAAGACTTTACAAAGTTTACTTAAGGTCGTTTTGCGGTTAAGGCCAAAGAAGTGTGCGGTGCCCCTAAACCTGCAAGACTCGTAATAGCAGCGGTAGTGAAAAAGCAGCGTTAGGACCTGTTAACGCTGCTTTTTCAGCCTAACGCACAACTCGTAATCTAGGGGCCGATTTTTTTTAGAATATTTTTTTGTTTGTTTGTTTGTTAAAGCACAGTTTCCATATTGGTGTGATCTTAAAACAAGATGGCGACTACGGGTTTTTTTATTGAAATGACTTATGATATCGCTTCATACTGAATTTTTAAAATTTAGGATGCATGAAGCCTAAACTATCCACATGCTGTTGTAAAATGGTGAAATTGATACATAATGGGTTGAGTTGATGTAAGAATGTGTTTCCATCAAGAATTACAGGAATATTTATTCTTAGGTTTACATTGTAAAAATTCCTGTAACTAGTTAGTTTCTACATAAATTGTAACTCTGATTTCTTTATCCAGATTAAAAAAGAGCACACGTGACATTACAATATCAAGAGGGATATTAATTGTTGTTTTTTTAAGAATATTATAAATCTGCAATCAAACAACACATGATTCAAAAGTATCTTATACTCTCAGTTTGTTTAGCACAATAGCAGAATTTTCAAAGTCAAGAAGAAAACTGCTTGAAAACACTGGTAAATATCTGTTAACCTATTCCCCTTTTGTTTCCAATTCAATGTAGCTTAAATGAGTTTGTGCACTGCTCTAATCATTGCTGTGTAGTATATATCCAGGTAAGGCAGATAGTATACTTAAATGAACATTGAACACTATGGTGTCAATTTATCAAAGCGGTCAATCTCAGTTCATTCGCCGACTCAATACGCTTCGCCAGACATTGCTGACACGGATCTGAATACGATACCCATTTTTTATCAAAAATGCAGCCATAAAACAGCGCACGTCAAGTAGGTGGCGAAGAGCATCGGACTGGTGTTAACTAACAGTCATCGATGTTGCGGTTACTTGGGTTTTTTCCCAACTTTATTTATACCATTTCATTCCTGTCCATGGAACAAGCACATTTCTCTAAAGCTAATCTTTTATTTTTCAACTGTTAATAACCAATAAATAGCTACATTTATACCTCAACAAACAATATCTCATAAAAAGTTATTTTTATTATTTATTTGTTATACAAAAAAATATGTTTATATGATACTTTCACATAAATTAATGTGTATTTGTATTTCAGAAGTCATGATATGCTTTTATCTCATACTTTTTTTTATAAATGATTATTAATGCTACAATTTGTATACATAAATCTTTGCACATATTTGGATATATATACAGTATACATATATATATATATATATATATATATATATTATATATATATATATATATATATATGATACTGTATATATATATGTGTGTGTGTGTGTGTGTTAGGTCAGAAATCTTTTGCAAACATATTTATTTACATGTCCCTAAATTCCTTTATTTTTCTAAACAATGTTGTCTTCATATCTCTGTGTCTATTTATACCACTATGTGTATATATTGTAAATGTATTATTATTTTGGCCAGGAATAGTTGCAAATATAACATGTAATCAGAGTATCATATGTATTTTATTTGCAATCAATGGATATTTTATGCGCTGGGCTAGTTTTCTCTCTGTACCTGTGTAACCACTCCTGATTGTAATCTATTTTAAAAACCACCCCTTTCACAGGTGTTATAAAATTTGCTGGCATATAACATGACATTTCTTACTGAAAAAGAAATTCAAGGGAAGTAAGAAATACACTAAAAATAGCATGACAGTAAACAGGTTATTTTAATTTCTGCTGTATCTAAATCATGACAGTTTAATGTTTAGGTGGGCTATCCCTTTGAGCTATCATCTTAAGATTATATTGAATCAAACATCAATTTGAATTTTAAATTCCTTGTCTAAAATATTACACGTGTGTCCTAATGTCAGCATCAATGTTTATCTTTAATTCTAAATTTACATATACAGGGAGTGCAGAATTATTAGGCAAGTTGTATTTTGAGGATTAATTTTATTATTGAACAACAACCATGTTCTCAATGAACCCTAAAAAACTCATTAATATCAAAGCTGAATAGTTTTGGAAGTAGTGGTTTAGTTTGTTTTTAGTTATAGCTATTTTAGGGGGATATCTGTGTGTGCATGTGACTATTACTGTGCATAATTATTAGGCAACTTAACAAAAAACAAATATATACCCATTTCAATTATTTATTTTTACCAGTGAAACCAATATAACATCTCAACATTCACAAATATACATTTCTGACATTCAAAAACAAAACAAAAACAAATCAGTGACCAATATAGCCACCTTTCTTTGCAAGGACACTCAAAAGCCTGCCATCCATGGATTCTGTCAGTGTTTTGATCGGTTCACCATCACATTGCATGCAGCAGCAACCACAGCCTCCCAGACACTGTTCAAGAGGGGTACTGTTTTCCCTCCTTGTAAATCTCACATTGATGATGGACCACAGGTTCTCAATGGGGTTCAGATCAGGTGAACAAGGAGGCCATGTCATTAGATTTTCTTCTTTTATACCCTTTCTGCCAGCCACGCTGTGGAGTACTTGGACGCGTGTGATGGAGCATTGTCCTGCATGAAAATCATGTTTTTCTTGAAGGATGCAGACTTCTTCCTGTACCACTGCTTGTAGAAGTGTCTTCCAGAAACTGGCAGTTAGGACTGGGAGTTGAGCTTGATTCCATCCTCAACCCGAAAAGGCCCCACAAGCTCATCTTTGATGATACCAGCCCAAATCAGTACTCCACCTCCACCTTGCTGGCGTCTGAGTCGGACTGGAGCTCTCTGCCCTTTACCAATCCCGCCACGGGGCCCATCCATCTGGCCCATCAAGACTCACTCTCATTTCATCAGTCCCATAAAACCTTAGAAAAAGTCAGTCTTGAGATATTTCTTGGCCCAGTCCTTGACGTTTCCAGCTTGTGTGTCTTGTTCAGTGGTGGTCGTCTTTCAGCCTTTCTTACCTTGGCCATGTCTCTGAGTATTGCACACCTTGTGCTTTTGGGCACTCCAGTGATGTTGCAGCTCTGAAATATGGCCAAACTGGTGGCAAGTGTGCATCTTGGCAGCTGCACGCTTGACTTTTCTCAGTTCATGGGCAGTTATTTTGCGCCTTGGTTTTGTCCACACGCTTCTTGCGACCCTGTTGACTATTTGAATGAAACGCTTGATTGTTCGATGATCACGCTTCAGAAGCTTTTTAAGAGTGCTTGCATCCCTCTGCTAGATATTTCACTATTTTTGACTTTTCTGAGCCTGTCAAGTCCTTCTTTTGACCCATTTTGCCAAAGGAAAGGAAGTGGCCTAATAAGTATGCACACCTGATATAGGGTGTTGATGTCATTAGACCACACCCCTTCTCATTACAGAGATGCACATCACCTAATATGCTTAATTGGTAGTAGGTTTTTCGAGCCTATACAGCTTGGAGTAAGACAACATGCATAGAAGAGGATGATGTGGTCAAAATACTCATTTGCCTAATATTCTGCACGTCCCTGTACATACTTTCAAAGTATAATACACAATGTAACAAATGGCACAAGTTCTGATGAGTGATCAATGACACAAGTATCGAGCATTTTGATTCGTTAGTTATTAGTTTAAAATGTATATTTGAATCAGATTGGCTGATGTCATAAATTATGTGATTATGCATATTCCAATCAAAAGTGATTTAAAAATTCACTAGTGTGTGGGTTGTTTAGGAGTTTGCTCAAAATTGGTGTGAAGTGAAGAGTGGGACTTGTATTACATGGCTTAAACATGGTGCACATAGATTTTTCACAAAAAATAAAAATGAAGTTAGCTATATTATGTTGTGTATTTCATTTTTATCTCTATATCTATTAGTGCGACAAGTTTGGGGCAAAACTTTTCAACCAATTTGTAGAAATATTGTCCCCTTGCTTTGTAATGAGAGACAAATTAGTAAGCAGAATCCTTAAGTAGTAATGTCTTTCATTTTTATCCCTATATCTACTAGTGCACCAAATGGTGGAGCAATAATATTGTTGATTTAGTAAGGGTATACAATTTCAATAGAGTTTCTAATTTTACTTTTATTTAGGTAATATACTTCATTCTCTTTGGAGCATCGAACATTAGCTTTCTGTGTTTTCAGACTTCCATTTGAGTTCTATGGCATCCACGACCTCAAGGGTGCGGATTGAAAACTAGGTACGCTGCGTTGGAATACACGCGAGCGTACCTGTTAAATGTTGATAAATTGGGAAATGTGTCAAATAGAGTCAAATGTGAATTTGAAACATCTGTAAGACGAAGCATAGATCTGCGTCGGATTGAGATCTTGGGATCGTATTTTACTCACAGAATTTCAACATTTGCCAATCATGACAGGCTTTGATAACTACGGGAGATCAATCTTGCGACAAATACTATGAGGAATTCAAGCATATTTTTCAGTTGACGCTTTGATTAATAGACCCTATGGGCTAGATTAAAATTGGAGGGCTATTTACTTTCGCTAGACAGAGGATTTTGTAATGCATCGGGTTGTGCTCAGATTACAAGTTGAAAGTAAAAAAAATATATATATATTGTGACTGCATTAACTTCTTTCTCCCGTAGAAGTCAATGGAGCGTGAAAAACTTAAGTTGTTCCTTTAGCAAAGGATAACAAGAGAATGAAGCAAATTTGATAATAGAAGTAAATTGGAAAAGTTGTTTGAAATTGTATGTTCTATCCAAATCATGAAATAAAACTTTGTGGATTTCTTGCCCCTTTAACCCTCCCTCTTGCACTGCCAGTAACTTAAAAAGTGATGTGTATACCCCCTTGACTGCAGATATGCCAAGCAGATCATCATTAGACCCCACTTGATTGAGAGTGAGTAACACTTACTTACCTAATGGAGGCATAATTTTTTAAATATATATCAAGAGAATAAAACAAATTGATAATAGAAGTAAATTGTAAAGTTGTTTAAAAATGTATTTTCTATCTGAACATTGAAAGAAAAGAATTGAGTCCCTTTAAGTATGATGAAGATGCTTCTGTCTTTTTGAAAAACAGGGCACAGTTAATAATGGATATCAGTTTGCATAGGTTTTTAATATGCTGATATATAAAATATCCATTTAAAAAAATAAAATCTCCAGTCAATAATAAGTGTAAACAATTAGCCACAAGACTTCTCAGTAAATGTCTGTTTTGCATTAGGCTGTATGTGTTGCAGGTGGACAGAAACTACTGATAGCCAGTATCATATGTTCCTTTTTCTACTGGCTTTTTGCCAGTCCCTGGAACAGTCATTTGATACAAATCCTGCTGTTCTGAAATAATTTATTTTTCCCAAAATGTCCTAATTAACAGTCCCAATGGAATACGCTTTTCATCTCTATATCTTTAGATAAGAGAACTTCTGTTAATTGTTGCCAAGTGTTGGTCTTGCTATGAGATGGGAATAGCAATAAGGGATAATGAGAGTGTCACCTCATATAACACTGTACTTGGTTTTCAGTGTCTTTAGGTAAAGAATGTATAAGATCGCTGCAAACTTTGTTGCACACATGGGCTGCCACAGAGAGCTAAATACATGTGGCATGCCCCATAGAAGCTAACCTAGGATACAAAGCAAATTTGATAATGGAAGTAAATTGGAAAAATGATGCGGGAGGTTCTTAAATGGGGCCCAATAGCTGCAGTGATAATCAAATGCACGGGATTAATGATAAACAAAATGGGAATTATGGGGGTTTAGTGGATTACTATTATCAGGCTGGAGGACCATTTAATAGTGTGTAGTGATTCTAAGGCCTCTATTTATCAAGGTCTGGGCGGACCTGATCCAACACGGCGGATCAGGGCCACCAGACCTCGCTGAATACGGCGAGCAATACGCTTGCCGTATTCACCATTGCACCAGCAGCTCACAAGAGCTGCTGGTGCAACGCCGCCCCCTGCAGACTCGCGGGCAATCGGCCGCCAGCAGGGGGGAGTGTCAATCTACCGGATCGTACTCGATCGTGTTGATTTCCGGCAATGTCTGTCCGTCTGCTCAGAGCAGGCGAACAGGTTATGGAGCAGCGGGCTTTGTGACCGCTGCTTCATAACTGCTGTTTTCTGGCGAGTCTTTAGACACAGCTTGGGGGGGCAGAGTGAGCCTGCAACACTGGTTAAGCATGTTAAATCATCCTGGTAAGATTTAATCCAGATGTTAAAACGCCCTGCTCTCGAAATAGGTTGTGCAAGAGCAGGGGGAGAGTATTAGAGATGCTTATCTCCTTTCTCTGGATGATTATCTGCATATGTAAATGAGATTCAGCACAGATTGAACAATCACAGTACAGGGTTGATGTTCTGTGTCCTACAGAGTAAGTAAAGTACATTACAGCATTTTTTGTAACTACTAATAATTACACATTTGGGCTAGATTACGAGTGAAAATGCAAATTAATGCTCCCGCTTGAGCGTTAATTGCGATAGCAGTAAGATTTTTGTGCTCGTCTGGTTGCACTCGTATTACGAGTTGAAAGTAAACTGTTTTTTGCTCTAGTGGTAACCTGACGAGCGCAAAAATCTGAAGTTAGAATATTGCATGCATGTTTTCCCCCATAGAAGTCAATGGAGAAAAAAAAGGAAAAAAACCTAACACCCCACTCTCGGCTCAAACACAATCGCATATTCTCATTTGCGCTAACCCGACAAGAAAATATAAATATTTCAGATTCAAATGTTCTGCACATAACAGAATATATTCTATTCATCATAAATACATAGTTCTACATATATCTGATGGTAATTAAATACATATACTGTATAATATATATATATATATATATATAATATAGTATATATATATATACCGTATATATATATATATATATATATACACACATATTATATATACTGTAGGTATAGATATATACGGATATATATAGGAATATCTATTTACAAATACATAGAAACATATTCTGCTATGTTCAGAATATTGGAATGTGAAATATTTACAGTAGATACATAGGTTAAAACCTTTATTAAGTTACAGACAGATGCAATCGGAGTGTTGTATTTTATTATTTTTTTTAAATGTTCCTAATAATTTCTTTCCTCTGGGATTTTTGTTTGCTGGAAGATCACATTGCAGATGGGAAAAAGTCTGACATTTAAAATTAAAACTAAAAAAAACCCTTTATTAAATATGAATATTGCTTTTTTTTGTTTCATCTACCAACTGCAAAGGGCACCAATGCACGTATACATACGTCTAGTAAATGTATACATATGTATGTATGTGTATATATGGCTGTAAAAACATATACAAAGAGTAAACAAAAGAAAAACTCTGGTAAATGACAGTCCGTCATTGCAATAATGTTGTGCAAAATATAGAACATTAAGACATGAATTAATGTCAGATCCGTTAAAGATGAAGGTGTGTAGTGCACATGCAGGGATTGTTACTCCAGCCCTGGATCCGTCTAATCACAGGGGTAAGTTTCTTATAGGAACACATACATATATAAAATACAACAGGCAAATGGTTGACCCCACTAGCTTTATAGCCTTGTTTAACCGGACGCGTGCTAGCGGCATCGGATCTCAAATACCTTTCAGAATGCACTCGCTTCTTCACCGGTTGGCTTAGCGTCCTCGTAGGTATCCACGTCGCTCAGGTAACCGCCCAATGACGTCTTCTGTTCCTCTCATCCAAAGGCACTACATACCTGCTCACAACCCACTGTAGAATGTGGTGAATGAACTGGCAGGCATGTAAAAGATACAGTAATTGTTAGGTACTCTCATTGTTCTCACTGTTCAAATGTCACAGTGTTTCTTTAATTATTTAATTATTTAATAGTATTCATATTCATTCTATTTTGTATAGTGAGCATAGGATAATATGAGTTAGTGCGTGTTAGCGTGTCTAGTAAGAGTTAACTTCGGATACAGCAAGGGGTGTGTTTTTGTTGGACCAATAGAATGTTATTACACATTATTTTAACAGGTGTGACTCTAGGTAATGCAGGCTATGATTACGGCTTTCGGGCTGAAACGCGTAAGCCATTAGTGCCACACCATTTGCTGAACATTGTTTGTTGCTGCCACTTCCTTGCTTACCTGTTTTTATTGGAGTGTCATTTTTTTTTTGTAATAGAATTATTTATTGAAATTTGCACACAATAGACAATAAAATGCAACAGCTACTAGCAACATAACATAATCGATCTATACATAGTTCATGATAACTGTTTAAGAAACAGCATACAGATCAATTAAGCAGGACTTGTGATTATACAAGGCAAATAGTAAAACAAAGCTATATCAGGTGTGCCTGAAAAGAAAAAGAAAATGTCTTACATGCCCATCATCGCTTAACTATAATAGAATAATAATAAATATAAAAAAGAAAAAACAGCAATGAGTCTGGGGCCCACATCAAAGGATAAATGAACTAGTGTACTAAGACCTAGTGGGCCGCTACACAGTCTGATGGAAAAAGGGCACTCTTGATTACGCATAATTGGAAGATTCTTGCGTTTGCTCTTCAAAGAGCACGCAGGGTATATAGAAAAGGATGAGTAAGTCAATAAAAGTTGAACTACCAATTTGACATTGTAGAAATAATTAACTAAGAATATTAGCATTTCTCTCATTAGGGGAAATGGGGAAAGGGTAGGATATGGGGGAAAGAGGGGAACTATGGATAGGAGGGGGAAAAAAAACACACAAAAAAAAAACACAAAGGCTCTGACATACTGAAACACTCCCGACCGTAGGATAGACAAATAGACTAGTCTATCAGTATCCCCTCTGACTATGGTAACAGGAGTACGAGTTTACCTGCTACTGGCATGAAATCCAATCCAACCACGTCTCCTAGTAAAGCTCCATCCCATTGGTTTCTCCAGCTACATATCTTTCCATTGTCGCAAAATGGTTCACCAAGTCACAGATATCATTTAATGTTGGAGGTTCCACTTGTTTCCAAGCCCTAGCAATACATAACTTGGTGGCTGCCAAGATGTAAACAAGAAGCCTCCTAGAAGACAAGGTAATAGATCGTGGGAAAATGTGGAAGAGTGTCATTTGGGGGGGTCAGGCTCAATTCAATATTGAGTGAGTTGATAAGCAGCACAACCTCTTGCCATATCGGAACAACCTTCTTACAGGACCACCAAATGTGTTGGTCTGTGCCCAGCTGGCCACAATTTCTCCAACTTTGGGGGTTACTATTCGAGTACATCTTGGCTAGTCTCACTGGAGTCCTATGCCATTTCAGAATTACCTTTATATATGTTTCCAGGACTGTCACACAATGGAGGGTTTTGTTGGTAAGCGAGATCGCCGAAGAGATCTCACTGTCTATAATCGTAACATCCAGTTCTCTGCTCCAGGCCCTAATTTGCCATGGAAGCTCTAATGCATGGTCTTTCAAAAAATCAGCATAGTGGAAGGACAGAGGCCTGAATATGGCCTTGCCCTGAACCCATCGTTCCTCCCATGTGGTCCCTTTCCCTTAGCGTTGTTTTAGGGAAACCTCTAGATCTGACGAGGCTCAATAATCGGAAGCTCTTAAATCTGAACCACAATGGGTTCACACCAGGAGGCCCGCACAATTGCGCAGCTGAAAGGAGAGCTCCCGACAGATAAAGGTCGGACATCTGGAGGATATTTTTCTTATTCAGAAAATCCAGATGTATATTCGGAGAGTTCCAAAGTAGGCCCCCCAAACCGTGAACAGGAGATGGATGAGGAGAAATATCAGTATGGTGGCGAAGGTCATGCCAGATGGAAAAGGCCTGCTTGACAATGGGATTATCAATCTGTTTGCTCAAATTCGTATGTTTAGGGACCTAGATAGCCTCCCTTAGGCTCAATCCAGTTGGTAGGGCCAGCTCCTCCAATCTGAACCATCCTGGTTTCTCCAATAATAAACCCCACGCCGAGACGTGGGTAAGTCATGCTGCCTCATAGTATAAGTACACGTTGGGAAATGCAATACCTCCTCTGGAAAATGGGCGTTGAAGGGTTCTGTATGCAGCTCTCTGGATTTTATTCTTCCAAACATAGTGCAAGAATGTCTTATGGATTTGATGGAGGAATTTGTATGGAATGGTGAGTGGTAAGCACCGAAATAGATAAAGCACCTTTGGGAGAAGAGACATCTTCACCGTGGCTACCCTACCGAGCCATGAAATTTCCTGGTAATCCCACTTCAATGTAAGGGACCTAAGCTCCAGGAGTAGTTTGTCAAAATTCAATTTCACTACCGTGTCGGTATCCCCACTCAGGATTACTCCAAGATGGGTTAAGTACCTGTCCGACCATTGGAAATCAAAATCTCTCTGCATAGTCAAAAACTGCGCAGCCGTAAAGTTCAAGGCATAAGCTTCCATTTTTGTGATGTTAGATTTGTAGTAGCTAAGCCTACTAAAATGGTCAATTAGTCTAAACACCGCTGGGATCGATGATTCCGGACTAGTCAAAAGCAGCGTGACATCGTCCGCAAACAATACAATTTTTTCTACATGAGTAGGGTAAAGGACGCCAGTAATCTGATTTGAGCTTCTAATAGCCTGTGCAAAAGGTTCCATCACTAGTGAAAATATCAGGGGCGACAGGGGACATCCCTGTCTAGTTCCGTTGGAAATGCCAATTTCCGGGGAGCAGAAACCAGGTCCCCTGACTCTCGCAAATGGCAGTGAATAGAGAGATTGAATAGCTGAAATTATTTGAGAAGGGAAACGAAAGACCTTTAACACCTCCCATATGTACTCCCACCGGACCCTGTCGAAGGCCTTTCGGCGTCTAACGACAGGGCCACTAGTGGAGTCCCTAACCTGGTTGCGTCCGAGAAGACAGACAGCAGTCTCCTTGTGTTGTCTGGCCTCTGATGTCCTTTAGTAAAGCCAACTTGATCTACTTTCAAAAGTTTGGGCAGGAGGTTGACTAATCTATCAGCAAGGAGTTTGGAGTAAAGCTTCGTATCCACGTTGATTAACTATATCGGACGATAGCTGCTACATAATGACGGATCCTTGGCAGGTTTAAGAATCATGATGATTGAGGCCTCCAGGTTCTGTCTCAACATCCCTGCCTTGATTTCATTAAACACCGGGTGTAGAACTGATGTCAATTGTCTCATGAACTTTTTGTAAAAAGTCCCGGGAAAGCCATCCGGCCCTGGAGCCTTGTTGTTTTTAAGGTTTCTAATCGCCAATGTGATCTCTCTGGCACTAAATGGTTCCAGCAAAGAAAGCCCATCCTCCTCAGAAAGTGTGGGGGGATGTAGTGACTGTAGAAACTAGGAAATCTCCACTGTAGGGGCTGCATCCGGTGCTTCACTTTCCGCTATGTGGTATAACTCATCATAGTACGCCGCAAATGCTTTCCCAATTTCATCTGGTGCATAGGCCTTCACCCTTTTATAAACTAAGTACTGAATTCTAGAAACAGCTGCTCGATTTTTAAGCTTGCTAGCCAGCAGAGAGTCAGCTTTATTTCTCTTGTGATACAAAAGCTGCTTAAAGGTAGACAGAGCCTTCTGGATTCTCAAGTTCAAGTTCCTTAATCATACCTTTTATACGCGTAATTTCCGCAGAGTATTGTTGGGAAGGGCATTTTCTATTCTGGCTTTCAGCCGTTCTCAGCTCACACGACAGTTTGCCCAGAGGGGCTTTATTCTGCTGGCACAACATCGCTATTTTAGAGATGCAAAACCCACGCAAATACACTTTCAACGCTGCCCACCTGATTTGGTGAGATGTCTGACCCTCGCAGTTTACTGCTAAGAACTGCTGAATTTCATTTTGGAGGGTCTGGATGAATACAGAATCTTTCCATAAAAATTGAGGAAACTTCCAGGAAGGCTTAGCAGAAGGCTTATCAGTACTTTTAATCTGAACAGAGACAGCATCATGGTCAGACCAGGCGCAATAGTGGATTCTGGAGTCCTTAACCAAATTCATGGTCCATGAATCAACGAAAAAAATAATCCAAGCGAGAGTATGACCTATGGGCGGCCGAAAAGTAAGAGAAGTCACACGTCTCAGGGTGGCATGCTCACCAAACATCATATAGGGAACGCTGAAAAATTAAGTTCCGGAACTTAGGGGCCATTGAGGTTGTAAAGGAGTCTAGTGTCTTGTGCGCTGGAACCCTCTTGTCTATATGGGGGTCCCAGACTAGATTAAAATCCCTGCCTAAGATCAGGGTTCCCTGTTTCAAGTTATCTATCAAGGTCAAGAATTTCTTTAGGAACCCAATCTGCCCCTGGTTTGGGGCATAGACATTGGCCAACGTGTACAGTCTATTATTTAGCTTACAGATTAGGATAAGGAAGCGACCTTTCTCATCTCTTTCCTGGTGAACAAGTTGAAAAGCTATATTTCTGCCAATCAAAATAGAAACACCCCTAGATTTGTCTTTATAAGTGGAGTGATAGACTTCTGGTAACTGAGGGAACTTAATGGTC
This sequence comes from Bombina bombina, assembly GCF_027579735.1. Taxonomy (NCBI): domain Eukaryota; kingdom Metazoa; phylum Chordata; class Amphibia; order Anura; family Bombinatoridae; genus Bombina; species Bombina bombina. The sequence continues at coordinate 1,092,439,891 of NC_069501.1, read as the reverse complement.
TGAATGTGGGAAGACGCCCAATGAGTCTCCTGGAGGAAAACCATATCACTCCTCCAAGCCCGAAGGAAGTTTCTTAAGAGACTGCGCTTATTGGGAGAATTTAGACCCTTAGAGTCTCTTCTTGAGCCATCGCAAAAAAAAAAAAAAAAAGGGGAAGCACGAGGTAGGGGAAAAAAAAGGGAAGGAGAGAGGATGCTAAATCGTAGGACTAAAGTCTTTGGACTAATAAATCAACTGAGGTATCCCCAATAGGGATTTAGATCTACTTACTCACACTGATCATCAACAAGTATTATTTTACAATGCAGTATAAAACTGAAAAGCAAGAATCTGTGTTCTCGTGTTTACTATGTAAACTTAATATTTTTCATGGGGGGGTTAGAACTTAAGAATTTCTTCTAATAAAAAAGCCAGTATATCCGGCAGCCAGGGGGACCAAAGTGACCTAACATTAGTAGCCTAAGCTGTATCCGGACATTGGGGGGAGGGGAAATAGGAATCCAGCTTACTTATAACTTAAGCGTTGCATGAGTTCAATAATAATTGGCTTATATCACATAAAAGCACATACTGTTCTAAAAAGTGACCTATATGAGGGTTCTACGAAAAATAGAAGCTTAAAGTACTAAGGGCAGGGACAGTATAATGTCAGATGGGGTAGAATGCATTGTATTTTGGAATGGGGATCTGACGAAATGTAAATGGGGAGCCTTCCAAAATAGGCTTAATCAAGAGGCCACATGGGGTCTAGTTGGAAAGCCCGAGATGTGGGGCCTAGAGAGGAAGTGGCAAACTAAGAAATAAGAGAGTGTAGACAGGCTGTTTGAGAATGTGTAAAAATGACCTTTACCCATGCTGGAAGGGGGCATAATGGGCCTCCTAAATATGTCTTAATGCTCTGTTAGCTTCAGAAACACATAGACATGACATAATATAACATACGGTAAATACAGTAACATTTTAACAACGTATATAACAATGACTCATGAAAATATATACCCAACGTAATGAGATTAGGCTTAACCAAATAGCTAAAAGGGCAATTTATCCAGAGTTCAATGTAATATAGGCCATGCATTACCAGAGTCATGCTCTTCTAGATTGTCAAGCAGGAGTATTGTAGCCTGAAATTGTGTCTCAACATGACTGCCGTAGTACCGAAATCCGGTACTGCAATCCCCGTCATAGCAAGATAGAACAGCATGAAGGAAGGCCTGGAGAGATCAGTAGACTTCAGGAAAGACTGTTGCTGGGCTGCCCCACCACCTAGAGAAGGAACCATCTCAGCCAGCACTAGTCCCGGCTTAGTGGAACACTTCCAGACTACTTGTCGCAATCCGGGTTAGTGTGGCAGAGCAGCACATTAAGACAAGTACAGTGCAATATGAATATAATTAACCAGAAACAAACCCATTAAAACATAAACGTTACTATTATAACAATAACTAACCAAAATATTATTTATAGCATATAGTAAATACAGTAACATTTTAGCAATGTATAAATCGAAGCTTCAGGAAAAGTTAACCGTAGTGTAGTGAAAATAGGCTTAACATAGTAACCAGAAGGGGAATTTATCTAGAACCTAGTGGAATACAAGTCATACATCACCAAAGTTTTAGTCTCAGTCTCTACATAAAGCAGTGATATAAATTATTAGGTATGAATTTGTATGGTGTTGCAAATTTGTTACTGGGCTGCCTCACCACCTAGAAGGGGAACCATCTCAGTCCGCACTAGACGCGGTTTAATAGAACATTTCCTGGCTACTTGTCCCAAACCGGGTTGGTGTGGCAGAGCAGCATATTAGGTCAAGTACAATACAATATGAGTATAATTAGCCAAAAACGAGCATATTTAAGCATAGATAAAATTGATATAGCAATGGCTACCCAAAATATTGTTTATATTATATTAAAACCTTCAAATCTAAGAACCTAACAAAATCTAACTCCTCAGCCGTTATGTAGACACTGAGTAGAATTAAAGGGATATATAAACAATCAAGTCCTCAGAGTTACGAGCAAAGTTTAATAATTATACATTAAGGATTTTTCTTTTGTAAGTCCATGGTATAGACTCCAAAAATCACCATCAAAGGCAGAGAGCATCAGTTCATGAAAATTCTGCTTATGTATCATAGAATAGTCTCTGCAAAGAGCAGTCTCCGGGGTTGGTGTCTTTGGGTGGAGCCCAGGTTTAGAGGAACCCCTCAGTGGTGTAAAAATAACGGGTTGAGAATAGACTTTGTAGACATTGCTAAATCAAGCATTAAGTCAGGTTTAATATATCTTAGCATAGGGGCCTAAAGGGTCACCCTCCAAAGCACTGTGTACAAGCCTATAAGAGAAAAAAAAACAAAGCACCATAAAGACATATCCCTCTCCCTCCCCCAGACAACATCAAGAAATAATACTTATCATCTTGAGCTCGCAGATCAATCACCTCCACTGTGGGTTGTACGTCGATCTCTGGGGTGAGGGACTTGGATGAGATCCCAGTCTTTCAAGTATTGATGGGCCCTATCAGGATTGGTTGCTGCATATAGGTGTCCCTCCTTATGGATGAGGAGCTTTGTTGGATATCCCCACCTATATTTAATGCCGTGTTGTCGTGGGATTTGGTACCTCCCTGAAAGTAGCCCGTTTCTGAAATGTAAACTGGGAAAGGTCCGGAAAGACCTGGATGTTCTGGAACCGATTCCAGGATTATTGAACATGACTTTAGTGATCTGCTCTTTATAAGTGAAAAAGTGGAAACGGGCAATAACATCTCTAGGTTTTTCCGCTGAGGCATTCCTGCCTCTCGGGAGCCTATTTACTCTATCCAGCAGGTTTTCATTAGGGAGCCGTGGAGATTTTAGGTAGCCGCAGAATTAATTGAGGAAGGCCTCCAGATCTTGAGCAGAAACCTCCTCCGGAATATCTCGAAATCTCAAATTATTGCGGCGAGACCGATCTTCAATATCTGCCATCTTAGCCTCCATTGTGTCAATCATATCCATAACTATGTGAGAATGGTTAGACAGATTGACCTGTTCCACTGCCAGGTCCTCTTGCTTCTGTTCCAGGGTGTCTACTCTCTCCCCTATTGCCCCTATGTCTTTCCGTAGATCAGCCACCAAGCTTTTAAAAGTTTTGGTAAGAGAGTCTTGGAGGTTTTTCAGCTTCTGGGTGAGTGTGGCTACTATCTCTGACGCCATACTGGGCTCTGAAACAGCAACTGTTTGAGAGAATTGATTCAGCAAAACTTTCTCTGGGTTGGAATCTGTACCAGTATCTCCCGCCCCCAGAGAGCTTTCCAACTGGGTTTTGGGTTTAAAGTGATCTGCCACAGATTTTTTATATTCAATATGGTTTGCGGTCCTTCTCTTGGACCCCTGCGGCAAAATAGGTAGGCGAATATACAAAGGTCACTACTATACTGTATTAAAGGCAAGAGCTCTAGAGTGTGCTGGCGAGCCCGAGATGACAAAGGAAATTAAGCCAGACACAACATAAGGCCTGTATATACTGTAGAGGGGGATGGAGCCCCTATTGGTCCCCCCACCACCGGAATCTTAAAAAATCATGACAATTACATGTTGAGAGAAGAAATTTTAATAAAGGATCTACCAGATGGCCTTATACCAAAGAGCAAACTGTCTATGTCCAGGTAGGAACGGCACCTATAGGAGCCCTTAGTGTTGTAACAGAGATAATGAAAGTACAGAGGGGGTACTCTTATAGTGATTATCTATTAACCATATAGTCTCAGCGATTTATAGCAGAACATATGGAGTAAATGTAGACTTGATTGTAGGTTTTCACCTAAAGCACCCTTTAATCTCTTCACCTTTATAGGCAGTTTAGTTCTTTTGATTACAATTTTATAATCTCTTCACAAGTGATAGAGTCAATAGGGTTAGTAAGTAACTCTAGAAGGGTGATCTGTTGATGGCTTTGTCTGCCTCGCAAACTCAGGAACTTTAACTGATCACACTCAATGTATGTGGATTTTACTGCATATAGTCTCACAATGAACTTTGCCTTTTTTATCCCCGTATTTGTATAACAAAGTCAGTATCATATAGGACTATTGGTTCCTTAAAGGGTGCCGTCTCTGGTGTTGGCAAGTTGTTTAATTCTATATGGCCGTGCTAGTAGTAAAAGGCCAGATTTCTCTGTGGGCACCCGGTATAGGCAAGGAAGGTGTTAATCTCAATTTGCCCTCAAAGAGGCCTTAAAGTCCGTAGCAAATATTAAAATATAACTATCCCAGAAGTAGCCAGAGCATCTATGCCAAGAAGTAATAACAGGCTCTTACCCTCTGAGCAGGAGTGCCAAACAAACTTTACTGCTGATTCCGGAGCCTTGCAGACGGAGGATACAGAAGATGGCAGGTGTTCACACCAGAGCCCTCAGTGATGCACTCTCACAGCATAGAACTTCACTCTCGGCCAGCCGAAGTCCCCATCAGCAAAGAGTAGTCACCAGAGTCCTGTAGCAGTAGCGGGCACAAGGAACTAGGAACTGTCAAGAGGTGATTGTGGCCAGGGATGGAAATGGACCACGTGGGTATCAATGCAGACAAAACTACTATCAGCAGCAGTGTCTCTATTGTCAGTGAAAACTGGTATCCTAGCACTCCGGAGTGAAAACGAGCAGCCGACACAGTATCTCCAGCCTCAGAGGAAATGCGGAGGATCCGATAGCTCCGATGATCAGGAGAGGAGCACTCAAACCTCAGACGCTGTTTTCCGGCTAGATCACAAGTAGACTCTTGGTGCAAAGGTTGTTGCTAATGGCCAAAAAAAGTTCCAATTGACCTCACAATGTAGTTAGTGGCCAAGGTCCAGTCTCATATCCAATGACTTACTGTCAAACAGGTACTTTAACACCTTTTTTAATCTCTCTCTAGAGCAGAGCTCTTCACATATACGTCCTCTCAGAATGGTGGTTAGCTCCGCCCCCCTGGAGTGTCATTTTGAATGAAGGAAGATTAAAGTTTGGATTTTATACTTTATGTGGTGTATGTTTTCTTTCCTGTGAATTTATGTAAAAACATATATACACATATAAATACATATGTACACATATATAGAAATATTTGCACCCAGGTTGTTGACCTTTCTTTCAGATTGTATATATAAATATAAAGTCCCAAAATAAAGAGCACTCACCAGGGCTTATATTAATATAGCAATCAAAGCTTTTATTCCATAAAGTACACTTTATGGAATAAAATCTTTTATTGCTATATTAATATAAACCCTGGTGAGTGCTCTTTATTTTGGGACTTTATATTTGCATTTGCATTGGATGCGCCCCAGGCAGTTGCTCAGCGAAGTGGGTGCAGAGTTCATCTGGGACTGTTATATATATATATATATATATATATATATATATATATATTAAAAAATAAAGTAGGGAGAGAAACTTTACTTTTTCAAAAACACCAAAATATTGGTGTTTATTAAGTAGAAAAATATTATTATATATTACCTAGCCAGCGTTAGCTGAACATAGGCCTGGTGCAGACCCCAAGAAATTTTATATAAATTCAGAATAATTTTAAAGAGAAAAATATTTTGCATAGCAGAGCTATATAAGTATACTATGTGTAAAGTAGGGGAATACAGCACTCAGCAACATATACTCCTGATTGTTCTAATATGCAGATTAAAGGCTGAAACATTTGTATCCAGACACAGAAGCAACTGACACACCTCGGTCTCCTCAAAAAGCTATGACTTTTATTCCTTTAAATTAAACAAAACAAAGCATGCATGCAATAGCTACAACATATAAAGAGCACCACTGCAGTGGATAGACTAGCTACTATATGTGTGTTCGTACATATATAGATAGATATAACAAGAGCTATGAAGTTTCTAAGACTATTAAATGATCAACAGTATAAGGATAATGCCAAACAGAATGTGACTAAAAACACAGATATTATGGGACATCATGTTAGAAAGTCCTGATGGAAAAAGACTTGATGTTGTGTGGTTCCTTAGAGTCTATAAGTCACTGATATGGCATTAAACACAACTGGTAAGAACTGACAGTATCGAGGTAAAAGCGTCCTCAAACATCAGTTAGCCAGATATCACAAATCTCAGACAATTTCAGCTCGTTTTCCATGAGCGGCTCTTTAAATTGTAACAAATGCATACGACCTTGTTTGTTGCAGCATTATCCGGGTATGTTAGGCACTTTCAGGAGGCATTCAGGTAAGTGGACCGGGACTCCTCCTCTGACGTCCTGTCAATCCCAACTGGTGCAGTCTGTATCTTTGCTCGAGAGAACACAGGTCAGACTTGACGCTCCACATGTCGGTAAAGCTTCTTGTCTTACGCCTCCGCCAAAACTTTTCCGGCTGGTTAGAATATGCACCCGCCAAGCTTTACGGGTGCTATACTTTTGCTGCTCATTCAGAGTGATTAGGTCATTGCTCACCTGCCAGTATAGAGAGGTGTGTTTATGCCAGCCAATCATCTTTGTTGAATGCGTGACACCTTTTTTTTATATAAATAAACTTTTCGTTATTTCAACCACTTGGATATTTACCTAAAAAAAGGCTTATCAAACACAAGGTTGATATACATAAAGAAAAGATATTTTATCAATGGCGGTTATGCATAATTAGAAGCAAGTTAGAAGAGGAAACAAAAAATCACGGCATTTAAAAAGAAACCGAAGTGTGCAGAGCTTTAACAAACTATGTCTAAATAGCACATAAGGGACAACTGATTAAATTCTCCTGTATCTAGACAATGAGTGTAGAGTAAATTTGGAGACAGACTATACAGAGTGTTGATTAAAAGTAACAACTTATATGTAGTATTCCTTAATTTAAAGGTTACAATTGTTACAACTTGTGGAGCTTGAATCTACCGGAAAGATTGAGATGCAGCTCATAAAAACTTGTACACCTTCAATTTTTTTTATTTAATTTTATATATATATACAATTTGGGATGTTGATAGATTATGAAGAAGTTGGTAATAAATTTACCTAGATAGTGTGACTACCTACATTAGCTAGAAAAGCTTTTTAATTTAAAAAAGATCCATATTCAATTCTCTCATTCAGGCCAAGAGGGGACACTGTTTGAAGCACATATGTCCATCTTGCTTCTTTCTTAAGGAGACATGCATAGTTAACCCCACCTCTACCATTCATTATTCCATGATCAATTGCTACAAACTTTAAGGAGGAAGTATTACTATTGTGGACATCTCTAAAGTGTTGTGCTACACTAGTATCCCTTTCATAAAGGATATCATCCCGGTGCTCCTGTATCCTGTCCTTGAACATGCGTTTGGTTTTACCTGCATAGAACAGGGGACAGGAGCAACACAGAAGATATACTACACCAACGGTGTTACAATTAGAGAAGCATCTAATGTCAAAATTTTTCCCAGTATTTGCTGAAAATGATTTACATTTTAGCATATAGGGACAGTAAACACAATGTCCACATGGAAAGTTACCCTATACTTGTTGGTGTCTATTCAACCAACATTTTTCTGGTTCTGACCTTACAAATCTACTTTTGACTAACTTATCTTTTAAGTTAGGAGATTTCTTTGCAGTCAATAGTGGTTTACTTCCAACTTTTTCTACAATTTTATCATCAAGGGAAAGCAAGTGCCAATTGTGTGACAAGATCTCTCTTATATTTTGCCATTGGCAGTTATAAGTGGTTATGAATCTAATATAGTTTTCATTCTTAGCATTTCTCTTGCAATATAGCAAGTCATTTCATTTAAGTTTCCTAACTTTGTTTAAGGTAGACTTTAGCAAATTTTGTGAGTATCCTCTATCTAGAAAATGTTTACACATTATCTCTGCATGATGTTCAAATTTAATTTTTGAGGAACAATTCCTCTTTAATCTTAGCAATTGGCCATAAGGGATTCCTTTATTTAAGGACTCTGGATGACCACTGGATGCCTCCAATAGGCTATTTGTCGCCGTGCTTTTACGATGGTTTTCTGTAGAAATGCTTATGGGGGGTAGTTATCAAGCCGTCTACTTTTCTGGCTTCGCCGGCCCAATACGCCCGCCTAAGCTCGCCTACCTTCGCGCCGCGGACCTTGAATACGTTCGCCTAAGTTATCAAATAAAGCTGTCAAAAAGCCGCGGGGCGATGAGCAGCGGACTGTGACAGTTATCACTCATCCGATCTCGCTGCCCTTCGGCTTTTTCCCAGCTTTATTGCTAGCCTGTCACTAAGCACTCACACTAAACTGCACTGTTCTACCCCCTATACCGGCGCCCCCGGAGCCCCCCGCAACTAAATAAAGTTACTAACCCCTAAACCGCCGCTCCTAGACCCCGCCGCAACTCTTATAAATGTATTAACCCCTAAACCGCCGCTCCTAGACCCTGCGGCAACTCTTATAAATGTATTAACCCCTAAACCGCCGCTCCCGGACACCGCTGCCACCTACAGTATACCTAGTAACCCCTATCCTGCCCCCCCTACACCGTCGCCCTCTATTATAAAATTATTAACCCCTATCCTGCTGATCCCGCACCTCTCCGCAACTAAATAAATAGTTTAACCCCTAAACCGCCGCTCCATGAACCCGCCGCAACCTATATTAAACCTATTAACCCCTATCCTGCCCCCCCTACACCGTCGCCACCTATAATAAATTTATTAACCCCTAATCTGCCCCCCCTACACCGTCGCCACCTATAATAAATTTATTAACCCCTATCCTGCCCCCCACTACGCCGCCGCCACTGTAATAAAATTATTAACCCCTAAACCTAAGTCTAACCCTAACCCTAACGCCCCCCTAACTTAAAGATTAATTAAATAAATCTAAATAAATTAACTCTTATTAACTAAATGAATCCTATTTAAAACTAAATACTTACCTTTAAAATAAACCCTAATATAGCTACAATATAAATAATAATTATATTCTAGCTATCTTAGGATTTATATTTATTTTACAGGTAACTTTCAATTTATTTTAACCATGTACAATAACTATTAAATAGTTATTAACTATTTAATAGCTTACCTAGCTAAAATAAAGAGAAATGTACCTGTGAAATAAATCCTAACCTAAGTTACAATTACACCTAACACTACACTATACTTTAATAAATTATTCCTATTTAAAAATAAATACTTACCTGTAAAATAAACCCTAAGATAGCTACAATATAATTAATAATTATATTATAGCTATCTTAGGATTTATATTTATTTTACAGGTAACTTTGTATTTATTTTAGCTAGTTAGAATAGTTATTAAATAGTTAATAACTATTTAATAACTACCTAGCTAAAAGAAATACAAAATTACCTGTAAAATAAATCCTAACTTAAGTTACAATTAAACCTAATACTACACTATCATTAAATTAATTAAATAAACTACCTACAAATAACTACAATTAAATACAATTACATAAACTAACTAAAGTACAAAAAATAAAAAAAGCTAAGTTACAAAAAATAAAAAAATAAGTTACAAACATGTTAAAAATATTACAACAATTTTAAGCTACTTACACCTAATCTAAGCCCCCTAATAAAATAACAAACCCCCCCAAAATAAAAAAATGCCCTACCCTATTCTAAATTAAATAAATTTCAAAGCTCTTTTACCTTACCAGCCCTTAAAAGGGCCATTTGTGGGGGCATGCCCCAAAGAAAACAGCTCTTTTGCCTGTAAAAGAAAAATACAACCCCCCCCAACATTAAAACCCACCACCCACATACCCCTAATCTAACCCAAACCCCCCTTACAAAAACCTAACACTAATCCCCTGAAGATCATCCTACCTTGAGTCGTCTTCACTCAGCCGAGCAGCGATGGAACTGAAGAGGACATCCGGAGCGGAAGAAGTTAATCCTCCAAGCGGCGCTGAAGAAATCTTCCATCCGATGAAGTCATCATCCAGGCGGCGCTGAAGAAAATTCTTCAATCCGGCCGATGTCATCTTCAAAGAGGCGCTGAAGAGGTCTTCTATCCGGGCGAAGTCATCTTCCAAGCCGGGTCTTGAATCTTCCTTCCGCCGACGCGGAACCACCTTCTTCACCGACGGACTACGACGAATGACGGCTCCTTTAAGGGACGTCATCCAAGATGGCGTCCCCTCAATTCCGATTGGCTGATAGGATTCTATCAGCCAATCGGAATTAAGGTAGGAAAATCTGATTGGCTGATGGAATCAGCCAATCAGATTCAAGTTCAATCCGATTGGCTGATCCAATCAGCCAATCAGATTGAGCTCGCATTCTATTGGCTGATCGGAGCAGCCAATAGAATGCGAGCTCAATCTGATTGGCTGATTCCATCAGCCAATCAGATTTTTCCTACCTTAATTCCGATTGGCTGATAGAATCCTATCAGCCAATCGGAATTGAGGGGACGCCATCTTGGATGACGTCCCTTAAAGGAGCCGTCATTCGTCGTAGTCCGTCGGTGAAGAAGGTGGTTCCGCGTCGGCGGAAGGAAGATTCAAGACCCGGCTTGGAAGATGACTTCGCCCGGATAGAAGACCTCTTCAGCGCCTCTTTGAAGATGACATCGGCCGGATCGAAGACTTCTTCAGCGCCGCCTGGATGATGACTTCATCGGATGGAAGATTTCTTCAGCGCCGCTTGGAGGATTAACTTCTTCCGCTCCGGATGTCCTCTTCAGTTCCATCGGTGGCTCGGCTGAGTGAAGACGACTCAAGGTAGGATGATCTTCAGGGGATTAGTGTTAGGTTTTTGTAAGGGGGGTTTGGGTTAGATTAGGGGTATGTGGGTGGTGGGTTTTAATGTTGGGGGGGGTTGTATATTTCTTTTACAGGCAAAAGAGCTGAACTTTTTGGGGCATGCCCCCACAAATGGCCCTTTTAAGGGCTGGTAAGGTAAAAGAGCTTTGAAATTTATTTAATTTAGAATAGGGTAGGGATTTTTTTTATTTTGGGGGGGTTTGTTATTTTATTAGGGGGCTTAGATTAGGTGTAAGTAGCTTAAAATTGTTGTAATATTTTTTTTTTTTTTTTTTTTTTTCCATATATAGTTTATTATACTTAGTAAAACAAGAAAAAAAGACTTTGCAAGGTTTGTTTATTATTTATCTAGACATATTTCCTGTAATTTATTCTCTAAAATCTACTCTAATTTTTTTTTTTTTTTTTTTTTTTTTTTCCACGAGCTTTATTGGTAAAAATAATAAGTTTACAATTGCCATGGAAAAATCCGGCGTGGTATAACACAGACAATAAGACAATGAAAGTAATATATACGAAGGGCAAGACCAGTAATGGCAAATATATGTAAGTCCAAGGATCCAAGCATTTGTTGAGTCCCGCATAAAGTTCTGGCCAAGGACGTAGTAGCTCGAGGATTTTTTCTTTTTTTATAAGATAACACATGTGGATGAAACTTCCACGTAAACATTTAAACAAAACAAAGCAATGCGACAGAGATCCATTTAAAAGATAGAAGAGTCTAACTGATGTTGGTATACGTAAGGAATAAGTTGCAGTCTTCAAGGGAGTTAGTTAAGTGATAGGAAGTCAGGGCTAAAGAACCAGTTCGGAGGGTGTATGGTTCAGGGGCGATTTTCTGGATGATACAGGTGCGTCCTAGTTATGAGATGTGTTACGGGGGTTGATGTGACTGTACAAGGCGTCAGAATGTCTAAGAGGTATTAGGTAATTATGGTGGAGGACTAGAAAGTGTGTGAGTGTATGTTTCCCAATAAAAGGACATAGCACAGTAGAAATCCATCCTTTTTGTTTTCTGGTAGTGAAACCTTTCTAAGGAAAGGAGAAGAGTGACGTTTTGTACCCAGTCTTTTTGAGTAGGAATGTATCGCTGTTTCCACAATCTAGGGATCAGTTGCTTAGCCCCACTAAGCATAATGTAAAGTAATACCTGTCTATATTTGCATTTGATCTTGGGGGGTTTGTTAAATAAAAGCGTCAAAGGGGTAAAGGGGATAGATGTATTGAGAACTTTTTGGATTTCTCTGTGGATGTCCCTCCAGAAGGGTTGAAGTGTGGCACAGTCCCACCAGATGTGGAGGAGCGTACCAATTTGTTTGCAATCTCTCCAACATAGTGGATCTGTGTGAGGGTAAATCTTGGCAAGTCTGCTGGGGTAAAGATACCATCTCTCTAAGAGTTTTATGTTCGTTTCAGTGATTCCCATTGAGGAGGGGGCCTTCCCCATTTGATGAAATATAATGTCCCACGTCTCCGGAGGGATCTCATGGCCCAGCTCGGCTTCCCATGCTCTGGTATAAGATGGAAGGTTTTTGGAATGTAGAGTGATCAGGATTCTATATATCTTAGAGAGAGTGCCTTGCGCTAATAGTGTGGAATGGCATAATGTTTCAAATGGGTTTAGATTTCTTACCAGGTTATGTTTGTCTTTGTGGTGGGAGAGGAAGTGTGTTAATTGTAAGTATTCGAACCATCTATCAAAAAAGCTAATGTTCCTATCCGCAAGATCGGTTTTCTGGATGATGGTACCTCTTTCTAAAACAAGATGGCAGGGTAGACCCGCTGATAGAGTATACCGGTCCTGGGACTGTTTATGGAGTAGTGGGGGGAAGTCTTTGTTGTGTAGTAGGGGGGTGAGTGGTGAGGGTATAGTCGATACGCCTTTTTGTGAACCTATGAGGTGATCCCATGTGGAGAGTGTATCAGTCACTAACGAGGGTGTAAGAGATGATAGAGTCCTGTGTTGCCTGTAAGTCCAGCATACTGACCCAAGACTTTGTGAGGAGGATAGGTCATGCTCGAGCTTGACCCACTCTTTATCAGTACTGTTTTTGCACCAGTCAACTATTCTGGTCAGTTGTGCTGCCTGTGAGTAAAATAAAAGATTGGGGACTCCCAGTCCCCCCTCATCCCTTCTCCTATAGAGGGTAGTTTTAGAGATTCGAGGGCGTTTATGTGCCCAGATGAAACCATTAACAAAAGATTGTACACTACGGATATAATGTAGGGGGGTTGTATAGGAAGGGTTTGAAACATGTATAAGAAGCGAGGCAGGATACTCATTTTAAATGCTTGGACTCTACCAAGCCAGGAAGAAATTTGTTACGCCAGGCTCTCATATCTGTTCTAATAGAGTCAAAAAGGTGTTGGTGGTTTTGTTGGTGTAGAGCTGCTTTTGAGGTCGTTAGTTTTATCCCTAGGTAATTTATGGAGGAAGGTTGGAATCGGAATTGATAGTGATTAGTGATCTGCTGAGCTGTCTGATCGGAAATGCCAATACCTAGAAACTCTGATTTCTGCATGTTTATTTTGAAATTGGAGAGAGTACTATAGATACCTAAAGTCGGGGAGAGTGCTTCCAAAGATTGGGAGGGGGAAGTCAGAGAGAATAAAATATCGTCCGCGTAGAGTGTTGATTTGTAGTGGGTGTCTGCTATATTAATACCGTGGATTTTTCCATCATTCCTAATCCTGGAGGCAAGAACCTCCATGGCCAGAATAAACAGTATGGGGGAGAGAGGGCAACCCTGCCTCGTTCCATTTGTTATTGGGAATGCATTTGACAGGGAGTCATTTAGCTTAATACGGGCTTTCGGTGTATGATATAGGGCAAATATTTTCTCAATGAGTTTGTTGCTCAGGCCAAAACGAGTGAGCGTTAATCTAAGGAACTGTTGTAATATTTTTAACATGTTTGTAACTTATTTTTTTATTTTTTGTAACTTAGCTTTTTTTATTTTTTGTACTTTAGTTAGTTTATGTAATTGTATTTAATTGTAGTTATTTGTAGGTAGTTTATTTAGTTAATTTAATGATAGTGTAGTATTAGGTTTAATTGTAACTTAGGTTAGGATTTATTTTACAGGTAATTTTGTATTTCTTTTAGCTAGGTAGTTATTAAATAGTTAATAACTATTTAATAACTATTCTAACTAGCTAAAATAAATACAAAGTTACCTGTAAAATAAATATAAATCCTAAGATAGCTATAATATAATTATTAATTACATTGTAGCTATCTTAGGGTTTATTTTACAGGTAAGTATTTATTTTTAAATAGGAATAATTTATTAAAGTATAGTGTAGTGTTAGGTGTAATTGTAACTTAGGTTAGGATTTATTTCACAGGTACATTTCTCTTTATTTTAGCTAGGTAAGCTATTAAATAGTTAATAACTATTTAATAGTTATTGTACATGGTTAAAATAAATTGAAAGTTACCTGTAAAATAAATATAAATCCTAAGATAGCTAGAATATAATTATTATTTATATTGTAGCTATATTAGGGTTTATTTTAAAGGTAAGTATTTAGTTTTAAATAGGATTCATTTAGTTAATAAGAGTTAATTTATTTAGATTAATTAAATAAATCTTTAAGTTAGGGGGGCGTTAGGGTTAGGGTTAGACTTAGGTTTAGGGGTTAATAATTTTATTACAGTGGCGGCGGCGTAGTGGGGGGGCAGGATAGGGGTTAATAAATTTATTATAGGTGGCGACGGTGTAGGGGGGGCAGATTAGGGGTTAATAAATTTATTATAGGTGGCGACGGTGTAGGGGGGGCAGGATAGGGGTTAATACATTTAATATAGGTTGCGGCGGGTTCAGGGAGCGGCGGTTTAGGGGTTAATACATTTATTATAGTTGCGGTGGGCTCCGGGAGCGGCGGTTTAGGGGTTAATATGTATAGAGTAGCTTGCGGTGGGCTCCGGGAGCGGCGGTTTAGGGGGTAATAACTTTATTTAGTTGCGGCGGTGTAGGGGGGGGTCAGATTAGCGGTGTTTAGACTCGGGGTACATGTTAGGGTGTTAGGTGTAGACAGCTCCCATAGGAATCAATGGGATGTCTGTCAGCAGCGAACTTGTACTTTCGCTATGGTCAGACTCCCATTGATTCCTATGGGATCCGCCGCCTCCAGGGGTGGCGGATTGAAAACCAGGTACGCTGGGCCGTAAAAGTGCCGAGCGTACCTGCTAGTTTTTTGATCACTAGCAAAAGTAGTGAGAATGTGCCGCACTTGTGTGCGGAACATCTGGAGTGACGTAAGAATCGATCTGTGTCGGACGGAGTCCGGCAGATCGATTCTTACGTCACAAAATTCTACTTTTGCCGGTCTCGAGCCTTTGATAACTAAGGCGTATCAGCCTCGCCACAAATACGCTGCGGAATTCCAGCGTATTTGAGGTTGACGGCTTGATAACTAGGCCCCATTGCCTTCTTTTTTAATGCAAATATCAAGAAAGGGGAGCTCTTTGTCACTGTATGCATATGTCAGTAAAATATTGCGGTTATTAATGTTAAGTGAGTTAACTAATTCTTGTAGGCAGGTCAGGGGGCCATCCCAAAACATCAGGATAACGTCCACATATCTAATCCAAAGGGATACATGGGAGCTGAACACTTCCCCAAACTGCTCGAATATGTCCAACTCCCATGCTCATAAAAGCAGAAATGCATATGTGGGTGCACATACCGCTCCCATTGCTGTCCCCCTCACCTGCCTATATATAGAACCATCAAATTCAAAAACATTGTTTTCAAGAATAAACCTTAGTAGGTCTATTACAAAAGTTGTATGTTTGTCACTTCCAGAACCTCTGGTTTTCAAAAAATGCTCGCAGGCCTTAATTCCTGCCTCATGCGGAATAGATGAATAGAGGCTCTCTACATCGAGGGATACAAGGATTGTGTTAGAGGAGACTGTTATATCGTCCAATTTACGCAAAAGATCTGGAGTGTCCTTTACGTAAGAAGGAAGGGAAAGAAGAAATGGCCTTAAGAAAAAATCCACATATTGTCCGATGTGTTTACTGATGCCCCCTATCCCCGACACAATTGGTCTCCCAGGTGGATGGGATTTATTCTTGTGAATTTTCGGGATAATATAAAAGGTGGGCATCACTGGACACATCGGATTCATGAATTTGAATTCATCTAAGGAAATCAACCCCTCCATTTTTGCACTTTGTAAAATATGATAGAGTTTTGATTTCATTTGTATCAATGGGTTTCTCTGAAGTCTTTCATATTGGGTTTTATCCAGAAGTTGCCTTTTTGCCTCATTTAAGTAATTAGTTTAATCTAATAAAACTAAATTCCCTCCCTTGTCTGCCGGCTTATAAATTATTCCCTTAGCTGACATGAGTTCTTTGAGAGCGTTCCTTTCCTTGAAAGATAGATTATTAACCCAAATCCAATCATCAGGTAGTTGCTCAATTTCTTTTTCAACAGATTTTACAAATAGTGAAATGGCAGGAACCTGTGCAATTGAGGGCATATATGTTGATTTAGATTTTAGATTTGTTCTAAAGATTTTATCACTTTCAAGGAATGTTGTACATCCCTCACTGTCAGCTAACAGAGATGATAAAGTTTTTTGTGCTTCATTTTCTGTTTTACTTTCTGAGATTTGATGAAGAGTATGATGTAGCACAAGTTTTCTGGCAAACATGTGTAAATCTTTAATAAGATCAAACTTATTCAACTTATTTGTAGGGCAATATGAGAGGCCTTTTCTAAGCACTTTGATGTGAGTTAGATTTAGGTTAAAAGAGGACAAATTAATGATTTGCAGTTCATCATTAGCAGGGGCAGGATTTAATAACCCTGATAGGGTCTTCTCCGTGGTCTTCCCCTGTTTTTTGATCTCTGTCTCAAAGTGTCCCCTCTCCCTCTCTGCTCTCGCTGTGGATATCTCCTCCCTGATTGGGTTGTTTGTGCCTCTCCTCCTCTTCCTCCCCCCTCGTCTCCTCCTATATTTCCTTGCCCCACATTGTGAGAGCCTGTAACTCCATCGTTTTTTGAAGTCCTGTCATCAGTATCTAAATCTGACATGTCTGTTCCTGAGTCATAGGAGCCTTTGTCAAACTTATATACATAGACTTTTTTATTTTGATAATCCTCTTGGTCACGATGTAGTTTTCTACATTTTCTTATTTTAATTTCTGCTTGCAATCTAGATATATGTGTTTTGGTTTCTTCATTTAATTTATCAAAATTGGGATCATGATCAAACTTGTTAACTATCTGTAATGCTTCTTCTACTTCTTCTTTAATCTTATCCAATCTTTTATCATTTCTTTTAATTAGCGTCTCAATCATTCCAAGTGCACATACTGAAAGTTTTTCATTCCACTCTTCAATAAACTCTAAACCTCCTTCTTCCTCCCTGGCATTGAAACCTGGGTTAAGAAACAACCTTAAACCTCTTGGGACAATTTTTTTCTCTACATAATTTGCTAAACTTGAGTTTTCAGCCCTAACTTTAACCTGTTTGACTATACAATTCTTGTATTTCTTGAAAGCGTTAAAAACATTTGTTTCTAAATCAGCACTTTCTAGATTGGTATTGGTCAGGGATTCTTTTAGTTCAGCTTCCCAGACTTCGTCAGATAGAGTGAAGGCCATGTTTAAAGTGTCTGTAAATAATGTCTCAGCCTAAACAAAAAGGAGCAACATATACAAATTTCTAATATATGTTGTTATAGTATCTCAATCCCAAAGAATGGAGTTTATTGAGAGTACTCTCTTATACTCCTGTATTAAATAAAAATTAAAAAATATAAAGTAGGGAGAGAAACTTACTTTTTCAAAAACACCTAAATATTGGTGTTTATTAAGTAGAAAAATATTATTATATATTACCTAGCCAGCGTTAGCTGAACATAGGCCTGGTGCAGACCCCAAGAAATTTTATATAAATTCAGAATATTTTTAAACAGAAAAATATTTTACATAGCAGAGCTATATGAGTATACTATGTGTAAAGTAGGGGAATACAGCACTCAGCAACATATACTCCTGATTGTTCTAATATGCAGATTAAAGGCTGAAATATTTGTATCCGGACACAGAAGCAACTGATACACCTTGGTCTCCTCAAAAAGCTATGACTTTTATTCCTTTAAATTAAACAAAACAAAGCATGCATGCAATAGCTACAATATATAAAGAGCACCACTGCAGTGGATAGACTAGCTACTATATGTGTGTTCGTACATATATAGATAGATATAACAAGAGATATGAAGTTTCTAAGACTATTAAATGATCAACAGTATAAGGATAATGCCAAACAGAATGTGACTAAAAACACAGATATTATGGGACATCATGTTAGAAAGTCCTGATGGAAAAAGACTTGATGTTGTGTGGTTCCTTAGAGTCTATAAGTCACTGATATGGCATTAAACACAACTGGTAAGAACTGACAGTACCGAGGTAAAAGCGTCCTCAAACATCAGTTAGCCAGATATCACAAATCTCAGACAATTTCGGCTCGTTTTCCATGAGCGGCTCTTTAAATTGTAACAAATGCATACGACCTTGTTTGTTGCAGCATTATCCGGGTATGTTAGGCACTTTCAGGAGGCATTCAGGTAAGTGGACCAGGACTCCTCCTCTGACTTCCTGTCAATCCCAACTGGTAGCACGACACTTTAGAGATGTCCACAATAGTAATACTTCCTCCTTAAAGTTTGTAGCAATTGATCATGGAATAATGAATGGTAGAGGTGGGGTTAACTATGCATGTCTCCTTAAGAAAGAAGCAAGATGGACATATGTGCTTCAAACAGTGTCCCCTCTTGGCTTGAATGAGAGAATTGAATATGGATCTTTTTTAAATTAAAAAGCTTTTCTAGCTAATGTAGGTAGTCACACTATCTAGGTAAATTTATTACCAACTTCTTCATAATCTATCAACATCCCAAATTGTATATATATAAAATTAAATAAAAAAATTGAAGGTGTACAAGTTTTTATGAGCTGCATCTCAATCTTTCCATTAGATTCAAGCTCCACAAGTTGTAACAATTGTAACCTTTAAATTAAGGAATACTACATATAAGTTGTTACTTTTAATCAACACTCTGTATAGTCTGTCTCCAAATTTACTCTACACCCATTGTCTAGATACAGGAGAATTTAATTAGTTGTCCCTTATGTGCTATTTAGACATAGGCCTAGATTTAGAGTTCGGCGGTAAAAGGGCTGTTAACGCTCCGCGGGTTTTTTTCTGGCCGCACCATAAATTTAACTCTGGTATCGAGAGTTCAAACAAATGCTGCGTTAGGCTCCAAAAAAGGAGCGTAGAGCATTTTTACCGCAAATGCAACTCTCGATACCAGAGTTGCTTACGGACGCGGCCGGCATCAAAAACGTGCTCGTGCACGATTCTCCCATAGGAAACAATGGGGCTGTTTGAGCTGAAAAAAAACCTAACACCTGCAAAAAAGCAGCGTTCAGCTCCTAACGCAGCCCCATTGTTTCCTATGGGGAAACACCTCCTAAGTCTGCACCTAACACCCTAACATGTACCCCGAGTCTAAACACCCCTAACCTTACACTTATTAACCCCTAATCTGCCGCCCCCGCTATCGCTGACCCCTGCATTACACTTTTAACCCCTAATCTGCCGCTCCGTAAACCGCCGCCACCTACGTTATCCCTATGTACCCCTAATCTGCTGCCCTAACATCGCCGACCCCTATGTTATATTTATTAACCCCTAATCTGCCCCCCACAACGTCGCCGACACCTACCTACACTTATTAACCCCTAATCTGCCGAGCGGACCTGAGCGCTACTATAATAAAGTTATTAACCCCTAATCCGCCTCACTAACCCTATCATAAATAGTATTAACCCCTAATCTGCCCTCCCTAACATCGCCGACACCTACCTTCAATTATTAACCCCTAATCTGCCGACCGGAGCTCACCGCTATTCTAATAAATGTATTAACCCCTAAAGCTAAGTCTAACCCTAACACTAACACCCCCCTAAGTTAAATATAATTTTTATCTAACGAAATAAATTAACTCTTATTAAATAAATAATTCCTATTTAAAGCTAAATACTTACCTGTAAAATAAATCCTAATATAGCTACAATATAAATTATAATTATATTATACCTATTTTAGGATTAATATATATTTTACAGGCAACTTTGTAATTATTTTAACCAGGTACAATAGCTATTAAATAGTTAAGAACTATTTAATAGTTACCTAGTTAAAATAATAACAAATTTACCTGTAAAATAAATCCTAACCTAAGATATAATTAAACCTAACACTACCCTATCAATAAAATAATTAAATAAACTACCTACAATTACCTACAATTAACCTAACAATACACTATCAATAAATTAATTAAACACAATTGCTACAAATAAATAACATTAAATAAACTATCTAAAGTACAAAAAATAAAAAAGAACTAAGTTACAGAAAATAATAAAATATTTACAAACATAAGAAAAATATTACAACAATTTTAAACTAATTACACCTACTCTAAGCCCCCTAATAAAATAACAAAGCCCCCCAAAATAAAAAATTCCCTACCCTATTCTAAAATACAAATATTACAAGCTCTTTTACCTTACCAGCCCTGAACAGGGCCCTTTGCGGGGCATGCCCCAAGAATTTCAGCTCTTTTGCCTGTAAAAAAAAAACATACTATACCCCCCCCCCCAACATTACAACCCACCACCCACATACCCCTAATCTAACCCAAACCCCCCTTAAATAAACCTAACACTACCCCCCTGATGATCTTCCTACCTTGTCTTCACCATGCCAGGTTCACCGATCCGTCCTGGCTCCAAGATCTTCATCCAAGCCAAGCGGGGGCTAGACATCCACTGAAGAAGTCCAGAAGAGGGTCCAAAGTCTTCCTCCTATCCGGCAAGAAGAGGACATCCGGACCGGCAAACATCTTCTCCAAGCGGCATCTTCTATCTTCTTCCATCCGATGACGACCGGCTCCATCTTGAAGACCTCCAGCGCGGATCCATCCTCTTCTTCCGACGACTAGACGACGAATGACGGTTCCTTTAAGGGACGTCATCCAAGATGGCGTCCCTCGAATTCCGATTGGCTGATAGGATTCTATCAGCCAATCGGAATTAAGGTAGGAATTTTCTGATTGGCTGATGGAATCAGCCAATCAGAATATAGTTCAATCCGATTGGCTGATCCAATCAGCCAATCAGATTGAGCTCGCATTCTATTGGCTGTTCCGATCAGCCAATAGAATGCGAGCTCAATCTGATTGGCTGATTGGATCAGCCAATCGGATTGAACTTGATTCTGATTGGCTGATTCCATCAGCCAATCAGAAAATTCCTACCTTAATTCCGATTGGCTGATAGAATCCTATCAGCCAATCGGAATTCGAGGGACGCCATCTTGGATGACGTCCCTTAAAGGAACCGTCATTCGTCGTCTAGTCGTCGGAAGAAGAGGATGGATCCGCGCTGGAGGTCTTCAAGATGGAGCCGGTCGTCATCGGATGGAAGAAGATAGAAGATGCCGCTTGGAGAAGATGTTTGCCGGTCCGGATGTCCTCTTCTTGCCGGATAGGAGGAAGACTTTGGACCCTCTTCTGGACTTCTTCAGTGGATGTCTAGCCCCCGCTTGGCTTGGATGAAGATCTTGGAGCCAGGACGGATCGGTGAACCTGGCATGGTGAAGACAAGGTAGGAAGATCATCAGGGGGGTAGTGTTAGGTTTATTTAAGGGGGGTTTGGGTTAGATTAGGGGTATGTGGGTGGTGGGTTGTAATGTTGGGGGGGGGGGTATAGTATGTTTTTTTTTACAGGCAAAAGAGCTGAAATTCTTGGGGCATGCCCCGCAAAGGGCCCTGTTCAGGGCTGGTAAGGTAAAAGAGCTTGTAATATTTGTATTTTAGAATAGGGTAGGGAATTTTTTATTTTGGGGGGCTTTGTTATTTTATTAGGGGGCTTAGAGTAGGTGTAATTAGTTTAAAATTGTTGTAATATTTTTCTTATGTTTGTAAATATTTTATTATTTTCTGTAACTTAGTTCTTTTTTATTTTTTGTACTTTAGATAGTTTATTTAATTTTATTTATTTGTAGCAATTGTGTTTAATTAATGTATTGATAGTGTAGTGTTAGGTTAATTGTAGGTAATTGTAGGTAGTTTATTTAATTATTTTATTGATAGGGTAGTGTTAGGTTTAATTATATCTTAGGTTAGGATTTATTTTACAGGTAAATTTGTAATTATTTTAACTAGGTAACTATTAAATAGTTCTTAACTATTTAATAGCTATTGTACCTGGTTAAAATAATTACAAAGTTGCCTGTAAAATAAATATTAATCCTAAAATAGCTATAATATAATTATAATTTATATTGTAGCTATATTAGGATGTATTTTACAGGTAAGTATTTAGCTTTAAATAGGAATTATTTATTTAATAAGAGTTAATTTATTTCGTTAGATAAAAATTATATTTAACTTAGGGGGGTGTTAGTGTTAGGGTTAGACTTAGCTTTAGGGGTTAATACATTTATTAGAATAGCGGTGAGCTCCGGTCGGCAGATTAGGGGTTAATAATTGAAGGTAGGTGTCGGCGATGTTAGGGAGGGCAGATTAGGGGTTAATACTATTTATGATAGGGTTAGTGAGGCGGATTAGGGGTTAATAACTTTATTATAGTAGCGCTCAGGTCCGCTCGGCAGATTAGGGGTTAATAAGTGTAGGTAGGTGTCGGCGACGTTGTGGGGGGCAGATTAGGGGTTAATAAATATAACATAGGGGTCGGCGATGTTAGGGGTAGCAGATTAGGGGTACATAGGGATAACGTAGGTGGCGGCGATTTGCGGTCGGAAGATTAGGGGTTAATTATTTTAAGTAGCTTGCGGCGACGTTGTGGGGGGCAAGTTAGGGGTTAATAGATATAATACAGGGGTCGGCGGTGTTAGGGGCAGCAGATTAGGGGTACATAAGTATAACGTAGGTGGCGGTCGGCAGATTAGGGGTTAAAAATTTTAATCGAGTGGCGGCGATGTGGGGGGACCTCGGTTTAGGGGTACATAGGTAGTTTATGGGTGTTAGTGTACTTTAGGGTACAGTAGTTAAGAGCTTTATAAACCGGCGTTAGCCAGAAAGCTCTTAACTCCTGCTATTTTCAGGCGGCTGGAATCTTGTCGTTAGAGCTCTAACGCTCACTGCAGAAACGACTCTAAATACCGGCGTTAGAAAGATCCCATTGAAAAGATAGGCTACGCAAATGGCGTAGGGGGATCTGCGGTATGGAAAAGTCGCGGCTGAAAAGTGAGCGTTAGACCCTTTAATCACTGACTCCAAATACCAGCGGGCGCCCAAAACCAGCGTTAGGAGCCTCTAACGCTGGTTTTGACGGCTACCGCCGAACTCTAAATCTAGGCCATAGTTTGTTAAAGCTCTGCACACTTCGGTTTCTTTTTAAATGCCGTGATTTTTTGTTTCCTCTTCTAACTTGCTTCTAATTATGCATAACCGCCATTGATAAAATATCTTTTCTTTATGTATATCAACCTTGTGTTTGATAAGCCTTTTTTAGGTAAATATCCAAGTGGTTGAAATAACGAAAAGTTTATTTATATAAAAAAAAGGTGTCACGCATTCAACAAAGATGATTGGCTGGCATAAACACACCTCTCTATACTGGCAGGTGAGCAATGACCTAATCACTCTGAATGAGCAGCAAAGGTATAGCACCCGTAAAGCTTGGCGGGTGCATATTCTAACCAGCCGGAAAAGTTTTGGCGGAGGCGTAAGACAAGAAGCTTTACCGACATGTGGAGCGTCAAGTTTGACCTGTGTTCTCTCGAGCAAAGATACAGACCGCACCAGTTGGGATTGACAGGACGTCAGAGGAGGAGTCCCGGTCCACTTACCTGAATGCCTCCTGAAAGTGCCTAACATACCCGGATAATGCTGCAACAAACAAGGCCGTATGCATTTGTTACAATTTATAGAGCCGCTCATGGAAAACGAGCCGAAATTGTCTGAGATTTGTGATATCTGCCTAACTGATGTTTAAGGACGCTTTTACCTCGGTACTGTCAGTTCTTACCAGTTGTGTTTAATGCCATATCAGTGACTTATAGACTCTAAGGAACCACACAACATCAAGTCTTTTTCCATCAGGACTTTCTAACATGATGTCCCATAATATCTGTGTTTTTAGTCACATTCTGTTTGGCATTATCCTTATACTGTTGATCATTTAATAGTCTTAGAAACTTCATAGCTCTTGTTATATCTATCTATATATGTACGAACACACATATAGTAGCTAGTCTATCCACTGCAGTGGTGCTCTTTATATGTTGTAGCTATTGCATGCATGCTTTGTTTTGTTTAATTTAAAGGAATAAAAGTCATAGCTTTTTGAGGAGACCAAGGTGTGTCAGTTGCTTCTGTGTCTGGATACAAATGTTTCAGCCTTTAATCTGCATATTAGAACAATCAGGAGTATATGTTGCTGAGTGCTGCATTCCCCTACTTTACACATAGTATACTCATATAGCTCTGCTATGTAAAATATTTTTCTCTTTAAAAATATTCTGAATTTATATACTGTATATATATATATATATATATATATATATATATATATATATATATATTTTCAAAACCAGTGACCGCACCACCTTCTAGATAAATTTGCAATATGCTCTTTTGCCCTCTCTCCCCCCCCCCTCTTTTGCTCTCTCTCCCCCCCCCTCTATTTTGCTCTCTCTCCCCTCTCTTTTGCTCTCTCTCCCCCTCTCTCTTTGCTCTCTCTCCCCCCCCTCTCTTTTGCTCTCCTCTCACTCTCTTTTGCGCTCTCTCTCTGTCTCATCTCTCCCTTCTTTTGCACTGTCCCCCTCTCTTTTGCTCTCTCTCTCCCCTTTCTCCCCCCTCCTCTCTTTTGCTCGCTATCTCTCTCTCTCTCCTTTCTTTTGCTCTCCCTGCCCCCTCTCGTTTGCTGTCTCTTTCCCCTCTCATTCTGCTCTCTCCTTCCCCCTCTTTTGCTCTCTCCCCCTCTCTTTTGCTCTCTCTCCCCCACCTCCTCCTTTTGCTCCTCTCTCTTTCTCCCCCCTCTCTTTTGCTCTCTCTCTCCCCCACCGACTACTTTTGCTACTCTCTCCCCCCTCTCTGTTTTGCCTCTCTCCTCTCCCCCTCTCCTTTTGCTCTCTCTGTCCCCCCCTCTCTTTTGCTCTCTCTCTCCCCCTGCTCTCTTTTGCACTCCTCTCTCCCCCCTCTCTTTTGCGCTCTCTCTCCCCCACCCCCCCTCTCTTTTGCTCTCTCCTCCCCTCTCTTTTACTCTCTCTCTATCCCCCCTCCTATTCCCCCCTCTCTTTCCCCCCTTCCCTCTCTTGTTCTCTCTCTCTCTCCCCCCCTACTCTTCCCCCTCTTTTCCCCCCTCTCCTTTTGTTCTCTCCTCTCTCCACCCTCTCTTCCCCCCTCTTTTCCCCCCTCTCTTTTGCGCTCTCTCTTTCGGTCTCTCTCGCCTTCTATTTTGCTCTCTCTCCCCCCCTCTCTTTTGCTGTCCCTTTCCCTTTTTTGCTCTCCCTCCCCCTTCTCTTTTTGCTGTCTCTCTCCCTTTCTTTTGCGCTCTCTATCTCCACCTCTTTTTGCGCTCTCTCTCTATCCCACATCTTTGTCTTTTGCTCTCCTTCTATCCCCCCCTATTTTGAGCTCTCTCACGCCCCTGCCGCCCCCCCCGCACCACGCGGCAGCACCGTCAATGTCACTCCCGGCCCTGCACCACATCATGCCCCCCCTCACACTGGTCGGCACTCGGCAGATGCCCAGGTTAGTTTGTGTAAAGGCCAGGTGTGTTTGTCTTCGTGGCAGTCTCTACTGCGCATGACAGCTTCGGACAAACACACTTGGCCTTTTATAGTATAGGATGAATAGTGACTTTCCTGGGACAGTCCCCCTATTTTGGCCTTCTATCCTGTGATAAATCTGTCCCATGTTATAAAATCTGCAGTGAAGTGGAAGTTGTACTTGGAACCTGGATGTCTGACTTGAAATCAAACATGAGGTGTTTGTTAGTCGTTATGATATATATTTACCTTCTCATATTGTAAAATATCGAGGTCTTCTGTTATAATAACTAATAATTAAAACCTGGCATCTCAAAAAATCATTTTGTAGTTTACAAGATTAGGTTGAATAATAATTATTTGTTATTATGTGACTATTGCATGTATTTTAATTAAAATGTAATTTCTACTACTTTAATTTTATTGAGCTAACTAAAGGAATATTAACAGGGACACTAAACCCAAAAATTTTCTTTTCGTGATTCAGATAAGAGATTTTAATTTTAAACAACTTTCTCAATTTACTTCTATTATCTAATATGCTTTTTTTTTAGATATCCTTTGTTAAAGAAATAGCAATGCACATGGGTGAGCTAATAACACAAGGCATCTATGTGCAGGCACCAATCAGCAGCTACTGAGCCTATCTAGATACTGCCTATTCAGCAAAGAATATCAAGAGCAATGAAGCAAATTAGATAATAGAAGTAAATTAGAAAGTTGTTTAAATTGCATGCTCTATCTAAATCATGAATGAAAAAAAGTGGGTTTAATGTCCTTTAAGGCTACTTTATATTTGCATAGCAAATTATTAGCGGTTAAGCACATTGCAAAACAGCTGCATACAAACTATGTGCTAAGCATTACAAGTGACGCGCTGACCGCTAGCGTGAGGTGCGATATTCAATATAGGGTGTATAGAGAGAGCTACATATGTGTATGATATGTACTTTGTGTATATAATATCATATATATATACATGTTTATGTTTGTATATCTATATGTATTGTACATACATATATACACAAATAAACACATATATTGTATACACAGAAAACCTGGCACTTACCAGCAGGCGCATAGCAATGTTTAAAATAAAAAATGGGAGAGTTAGTTGCATTTGGCGCCAAATGGATTACGCCCAGGACCAAGTCAAGGTCTCTCCTCTCCTGGGACCCTAACCTGCACACAAGCAATGCACGCTTTACATACCCTGGCAGAATTTATGATTTCTTGGCCATTTTTCAGGGAATATGAATGATAACACAAAAACTTTTCTTTCACTCATGGTTAGTGTTTGGCAGAAGCCATTTATTATCAATCAACTGTGTTTACTCTTTTTAAATCATAATGACAACATAAACTACCCAAATGACCCTGATCAAACGTTTACATACCCTGGTGATTTTGGCCTGATAACATGCACACAAGTTGACACAAGGGGTTTGGTTTCAACAGGACCCCTTTTCCACTTCTTGATTAGAGTTTGAACACTTGATTTGCATTCTCAATTCCTTGGATCTTTTTATATCCCTTCTCCTTTTTAATTATCAGAGCCAAAATCACTGAGTATTTGTTTTTTATTTTTTTACATTAATTCATTGTGGATAAAGGGTCATATACTGACGTTTATGGTCCATTTCTAGTCATTATGTACACCGGACTTTCACCCCCCACTTGTTGCTTAATTCCATTCAACAGTGAGGTTTATAAATGTATATCTATCATTCCCAACACTATCTTTTATACTATTGATCGTAATAATCATTATAATTATATCACATCAAGTTGTTTAAGACCACTTATTATTTAGTATAGGTATTAGGTCAACAACGTATAGTTTCCCCCACATTGTTGATGAATAACTCTACACTTAATAATTGGTTATCCCCATCATTATAAATATAAATGCACGTCTAGAATAGTAGATATCCCTCCAGCAACCATTAGATTCACTATCATTATAAGCACTTAAGCATTCAATATACACTATATAACATGGTTAGTTTCCACCACACAACACCTAATAATATATATACATATATTTTTTGTTATTCGCTTCTTCTTTTCCCATTATAACTTATTTTTAACATCCACTACTTGATGACATGGATTTCTATAGGGTTTAATATACACCAGATATCAGATCGGAGTTTTGGATACTACAATACACATCACATTAATATATGCAATATGCTTGGTGTATAATGAACATACCAATTATTGATATATTGCCGTAAGTATTGCACTGTGTATCATCCATATAAGAAATAATTAACAATCAAGGGTGTATACACGAGTTGGATTCACAAAAATACACATATAGTGACTAATATTATTATGACTATCCGATTATATGTCAGTCCTTTATTTGATATAATTTCTGCTTATATTCTTCACCACAAGCACTGCACTTTTTATTTTTCACATAGAAACAACACATACCGCTAAAAGATGAGTTTTACGCACCATATCCATAAATTCATACACTTAGTTATTATTTATGTCACTGTCTGTATATTTGTCAGCTTAACATGGTCGGACGTTTGTCAGTGTTGGCCAATACAGATGGCGCGGGCCACATACACTGCATAGACCAATCGTGTCTTCGTGGGTGTGTTTTCTGCATTGACTGATGAATTGCCATTTCTACTACGCTAACACCTTCATCACATCCGCCCTAACGCAGACGGCGAATGATGCCCGTGCCAATGCTTAATCACACCCCGAACTTAATATGCAGGGAATGATGGGATATGTAGTCCATATATGACTAGAACCTCTAACCAATCGGATTCAGTATGTGACACAAGCCCCCCACAGTCTATCTGGTTACGACTGGCCCAGTAAGGACTGGAGTGACATAGTTTGTTTACATAGGCTCAGTTGCCCAACTCTTACACGATCGGTCAAAAGGTTACATTTGGAAAATCGCACAATCGCCTATTTATGGAATACTGCACTTAGGAAAAATAGTAACCATAAGTTACAATTGTATATTTAATCTATAAACACCCAATTAATTGCTTGCAACAAGTGTGCTGTGGGGGGAAAGGAAGGGTCCTATTGGTTTATGTGAAGGAAGGGGACGTGTTCATTGTACACATGTGGTTACTGAGCCCTATTTAAGGGGAAATAAGACACAGTTAGAGTATACAAGCCTGAGGAAACGGGGTTACCCCCAAGAAACGCGTCGCTTTCTATCTCTATATGCTTTAGGAGATTTGATTTAACACACCCAGCTGTAATGTGTTACATTGCTGGCTAATTATATTTTGTACAATAAATGCTAGTTTTTACTATTTACCAAGACTGCTGTGTGTATCAATCTCCCTTCAAGTAACCCAAGGGCCTGTTTAGCCCTTTCCTCCCCTGTTCCAATTCGTAGGAAGCTATCCAGGCAAGGGTTGACGCTTCAGGAGATCCACTGTTACAAGACATCACGAGGGGGGATTCCTTCACACAGCAGCTGGTTTGCTGACTGAATACCCAGCCTGGCTTCTAATAGGCACAAGAGAGTGCCTTTACGTTTGTGAGTACCCTGCATCTTGTTCAGTTTGGTTTTTGTGGTATCCATTGACCATCACCATGTGGCGCCCTCTGTTTATATTTTGATTACAGTTTTCCATCTCAAAATCACCAGGGTATGTAAACTTTTGATCAGGGTCATTTGGGCTAGTTTCTGTTGTCTCTTATGATTTAAAAAGAGTAAACACAGTTGATTGATAATAAATTTCCTTCTGCCAAACAATAACCATGAGTGAAAGAAAAAGTTTTTGTGTTATCATTCATATTCGCTGAAAAATAGCCCAAGAAATCATAAATTCTGCCAGGGCTATGTAAACTCTGATGAGCACAACTGTATATAATATATATGAGCATAACTGCTATATATTATATATATGAGCAAAATGTATGTATGTATATATATACTATATATGTATATATATATATGTATAATATACTATACTATATATATTATAATCTATATATATATTAATTTTGTAAGTTTCCCCCTATGGGCCTGTCACCCAAGGCCCAGCTCGTGGGTTTAACTACCTGGGTTGCTGCGGTAACTGTACAGAATTCTGCAGGTTACTGAGCCGAAAAGACTGCAAACACTTGCCTGACCAGACTGGTGCATACGTTACCACTACGTGTTTCATGGTCACGCCTCTTCCTGAGACTGCAAACACTTGCCTGACCAGACTGGTGTATACATTACCACTAAGCGTTTCAGGGTCACGCCCCTTCCTGAGACTGCAAACACTTGCCTGGCCAGACTGGTGTATACGTTACCTCTACGCGTTTCAGGGTCACGCCCCTTCCTGAGACTGCAAACACTTGCCTGGCCAGACTGGTGTATACGTTACCACTACTTGTTTCAGGGTCATGCCCCTTCCTCAGGAAAAGGCGTGACCCTGAAACGCGTAGTGGTACCGTATACACCAGTCTGGCCAGCCAAGTGTTGCAGTCTTTCACTCAGAACCTGCAGAATTTAAACTTCATTTTTAGTTTTTGCTCGTATGTAACAAATGCTTGATTTGTCTATACATTGTACATTACATATATTACGGGCTACTAATTAGACCCCGTCATTTGCATATATTTGAGATTAGTAATTGAAATACACCATTGGGCATTTGTTGAAAACCGTTGAAAGTTTAAAATAATTTCAGCAGTCTGATATATAAGAAACATTGTAACAAAACAGCTATATATCAATGTGAAATACTATGCAATAACTTTATGTTGATTTGTGTTTGTGAAACAATTTTTTTTAACTGTTTTTATAGCTTTTTACTATATGAGATTAGAAAATAAAACAATATTGATTTTTTAATAATACATTGTGTATTTGAAATCTTTTTTAAGCTGTATATACAGTATATATTAATACTTTGGAGCCCTTTCCACTCAAATACCTGAAAACATGAATAATCATTTTTTAATCAATTAAAATATTTTATAAGGTGTTCAACTGTGTATTTACTGTAAAAAGTTAATATTTCAATGTTCTTCACATAGGAGAAAATGTTCTTAGTATTTTTAAATATATATTCCTATATATATCCAAATATATCTATATCTGTATATATTCATATTGTTTATTAGGTACAGATATTAAAAATAACCAGAAATATATATTTAAAAATAAAATAAAAATTTGAACATTGGAATGTAAAATATGCATATAAATACCTTTGGGTTGAGCGCGCTTGGTCTAACGCAGTGTCGGGTTACTGCACGAACGATAAGTGTTACATTTTTTATTCATCAGCATGCTCCTTTGAAGTCTATGGGGAGAAGGTATTGATGTTGGGATAGCCAAAGTCCTGAAAGCACAAACCGTTTACTTTAAACTTGTGTTATGCGGGGGCAGGTCCGGACAGCTGCCATGAATGGTAGCATAAACTGAAGCTCCTGAAATTCTATAACTTATTTAGTGTCTATCTATATTTATAAAACAAATTTATAAACATTTCCTACAGATTCCACATAGGACAACATTGTTCTGCTATCAGAACTTATTCTTGTGAAAACAACGACATTCAGAAAGCCTTTCTGGACAGTTAGCTAGATAAGGCCGTGGCCTATGATATCAATTTGCATCCCCACCCCGGCCTGATGGGTAAATCAGGCTCATCTAACTAAGAACTTCAACTAACAGGATGGCGGATTCCCAATCATCCATATGTATCTTGCTAAAAGAACTTGAACGCAAGCTGGATGACAGGTTTAATGACCTGAAGGCTATCACTAAGCAAGATTACAGGGAAGATGGCGCCCGGCAAATGCTACAGTCTAACCGAGACACTACACCACTAGTTTAAGACCATTCCGTTTTACAACAGATCCCAATCTGCCAAATCTTAGATTACAGTCTGGTCTCAGGAAATGTCAAGGAAGAAAAAGCGGATCTCAGCTCGGAGGCACCTATTACATCCAACCCACCTAATCTTACTGTGGTAATGCAGGTACCTGGGAGGAGTGCAGCCACTTCAATGTCGGGCAGCGGGCGGATCTCTACCATCAAACTCAATCATTCAACTAACTTCACTACAGGATTGGGTGGGGAGCTGAAGCTCACCCACTCAACTCTGACACCTCTGTCGGGAGCTGTGGCCGACTCCCGTGCACGGGGTTCAGGAGTATCCCAGAAGTACGCAGCACTAGAGTTGACAGGCGAGCTGGGTGAGATCTTGTTTTACGCTCCCATGAACAATCGGGCAGTAGACTTCCACCGAGAGCCACTGCTTGATATTTATAACAATGCTAAAAGTATGTGGGACATTTGTCACAGCATGTTAGTCCCGATCCGGGCCAGCATAGGCTAGATGCGATGAAAAGTACAGAACAATTAATGGTACCACATTAAATGTGACCTAACTAAATGTCTTCAAATTTTTTACACCAAGTTTACTTTAGCTTAATTACCAACAAGTTTCATGGGACAGTCATATTTAGCTGTATATTCTGGTCCATATTGGTGTATTTTATGTTTATAACTTATGTCCGGTATTTTTATCATATAGCTTTGTAACTTTACAAATAGGCATCTGGATTATGAAGGTAAAAACATCATCATCTCCATATTCCTACTTAATAGATGCTATTTTTTTAATATAAGATAGATGCAGAGAATGGAGATTGTTCAAGTATACCAGCTTACCTAATCTTAAAGCTATGGGTTTTTTGTTTATTTCAACTTTAGAGATGCTGCATAATAGGGTTAATAAGTGGCTTCTCTGCACTGCCGTGCACTTCGTAACTTCTATGACTGCTCATAGGTTTGGGGGTTTTAGTGGCACAGCCAATAGTACTATTCTATCATCCCCTTTCCTAAGCTTTTTGGCTATATTGCTTTGGCTCCTGGTACACACTAATTAACCTACATGGCGTTAATTCGTAACACATAGTGAGACAGAATAAGTGCTTGGTATGCAACATTTAGGTGCCTGAAACCTGATTATAGTGGAGACCTCAGATCCTATCTAATCCTCTAGAAGAAGCCCTAGTTTTAAATTAATGCTAATTTTCCTCTTCTATAATATCTGTTTCACTAGGTACAAGAGTTACCTTCTATGTCAAGTGAGGAAACTTGTTTTACAACCTGTTATTATTTCTTTTAGTGTTATATATGCTACAGTAAAAATTGTATCTCTCAGTTAAGGTAGTTTGTTTTTATGTTAAACAGTTCAATTTAAAGTATCATTCTATTAGGTACTATTTCATTATAAAGAAGTACTACAGTAACTCACATAAAATAAAAATTGTAAGGTATCACTGCTAGACCAGCAATTGGTAAAACTGGGATCTACTAGAATTATAGTATGCCATATTAGCCCTAAGAATAGATTTCATAGACCTCCACGCGCTATATGATCCTCTTGTTTAAGCTCATTTTTTTTTCTTTTTTCTTTCAATTTCAACAAAATGCTTGTCTCTATATTGTAGAGGTCATATTCATGATGTTATGCTGTGAATGTTGTATAGCTAAATACCTTAATAAAAAAACTTTGATAAAAAAAAAAAACTTGTGTTATGCAAGCTAACTTATGTAAGGTAAAATTTTACTCTGTTTGCGCATGAGCAAAAGCGTTAAAGAGTGCACCACTTATAATCTAGCCCTATATATTTACAAAACAGTTATCTCACCCCTTTAATTTGTGCATCAGATTTCTTTTGCTGAGGCACATTAGAGAAAGATATAAATGAGCTCTTATACTGATATAAGTCATCACTACACATTCTCTCTGGAGTACAGTAGATAAACACAATATTACAGTTCAAATT
This sequence comes from Bombina bombina, assembly GCF_027579735.1. Taxonomy (NCBI): domain Eukaryota; kingdom Metazoa; phylum Chordata; class Amphibia; order Anura; family Bombinatoridae; genus Bombina; species Bombina bombina. The sequence continues at coordinate 1,092,406,514 of NC_069501.1, read as the reverse complement.
ACAGTTCAATTGCAACAAAAAAAAAAGCTGGCCAAAGAAATAAGGAAAGCCTTTTGTAACTTGCTACTATGAATAGTTAAATTTATTATGGGGTATTAAGCTCTTTGCAGTTCTGGTACAATACCTCCCATCATTTCCTGGAGGTTTTCCACGGCTTTGAAGGAGATTTACCCTGAAGTGGAAGCATTGGAGAGACCCTGGTTCAGAGCTCCCAACCCATGACAATCCAACATGCAGGACAGTTGAGAGCTTTGCTTTAATATTACTGAGAGCTTAGCTTTAATATTACTGAGAGCTTTGCTTTAATACTACTGAGAGCTTTGCTTTAATACTACTGACGAGCTTTGCTTTAATACTACTGAGAGCTTTGCTTTAATACTACTGAGAGCTTAGCTTTAATACTACTGAGAGCTTTGCTTTAATACTACTGAGAGCTTAGCTTTAATACTATTGAGAGCTTTGCTTTATTACTATTGAGAGCTTTGCTTTAATACTACTGAGAGCTTTGCTTTTAATAACTACTGGAGAGCTTTGCTTTATTACTACTGAGAGCTTGCGATTAATACTACTGAGACGCTTTGCTATAATACTACTTAGAGCTTTGCTTTAATACTTGCTGAGAGCTTTGCTTTAATACTACTGAGAGCTTAGCTTTAATTACTACTTGAGAGCTTTGCCTTTAATACTACCTGAGAGCTTAGCTTTAATACTACTGAGAGCTTAGCTTTAATACTACTGAGAGCTTTGCTTTAATACTACTGAGAGCTTAGCTTTAATACTATTGAGAGCTTTGCTTTATTACTATTGAGAGCTTTGCTTTAATACTACTGAGAGCTTTGCTATAATACTACTTAGAGCTTTGCTTTAATACTGCTGAGAGCTTTGCTTTAATATTACTGAGAGCTTTGCTTTAATACTACTGAGAGCTTTGCTTTAATATTACTGAGAGCTTTGCTTTAATACTACTGAGAGCTTTGCTTTAATACTACTGAGAGCTTTGCTTTAATACTACTGAGAGCTTTGCTTTAATACTACTGAGAGCTTTGCTTTAATATTACTGAGAGCTTTGCTTTAATACTACTGAGAGCTTTGCTTTAATACTACTGAGAGCTTTGCTTTATTACTATTGAGAGCTTTGCTTTAATACTACTGAGAGCTTTGCTATAATACTACTTAGAGCTTTGCTTTAATACTGCTGAGAGCTTTGCTTTAGTATTACTGAGAGCTTTGCTTTAATACTACTGAGAGCTTTGCTTTAATATTACTGAGAGCTTTGCTTTAATACTACTGAGAGCTTTGCTTTAATACTACTGAGAGCTTTGCTTTAATACTACTGAGAGCTTTGCTTTATTACTACTGGGAGAGCTTTTGCTTTAAATACTACTGAGAGCTTTGCTATAATACTACTTAGAGCTTTGCTTTAATACTGCTGAGAGCTTTGCCTTTAAATACTACTGAGAGCTTTGCTTTAATACTACTGAGAGCTTTGCTTTAATACTACTGAGAGCTTAGCTTTAATACTACTGAGAGCTTTGCTTTAATACTACTGAGAGCTTTGCTTTAATACTACTGAGAGCTTTGCTTTAATACTACTTTCTCTGGTTCAAATAAAACAACATCTATAACTGTAGAGAAGGGTGCATCCTCACAAAAATTAAATATCTGTGTATAGAGTAATATAAGTTCAGTAACGTCAATACACAATGAAAAATATAAAAATAGGATTATAATCCAACAGAAACTAGGCGAATCTCCAGTCCATCATACAGAATAGGGCCAGTACCCCATAGAGGTTAGGCGCACCTCTTCAAACATCCACACGGTAAAGATAAAAAGAAAGAAGGGGCACCAAATAATATAATATAAATGACACAGTAGAAGACAAGGTAATTAAAGGGACATAAATCCCAACATTTTTTTCTTTCATGATTCAGAATTGTCTTAATTTTCTTGTTATCCTTTGTTGAAAAGCAGGAAGGTAAGCTTAGGAGCCTGCACATGTCTGCAGCACTATATGGCAGCAGTTTGTAACAATGTTATACATTAGCAAAGAGGCAGCACTATTTCCCTGTCATGTAGTGCTCCAGATATGTGCACACTACTTATTTTAGATATCTCTTCAACAAAGAATAACATGAGAAATTTGATAATAGAAGTAAATTGGGAACGTTTTTTAAATTGTATTCTCTATCTAAATCATGAGAGAAAATGTTGGGTTTCATGTCCATTTAAAATACCACTCACACTGACGTTACACAAAAACCGGTGTATACAGACACGAATTAAGGTTCTACACCACTCTCACTGCAAACCAGAAAGGAGATCAGCACAAAGGTCACTAAGCAAACAGCTTGAGCTTGATATTGCATCCCCCCTCATCTATATTGGAAGGAAGAATGTACCAACCAAACTTAGGGTCCAATAAAACCAATTTATTAAAAAACCTTAAAACAATTATACAACACATTTCTCAGTCTTATGTCCGTTTAATCAGGTGTACTTAAACTTTTACCTCTGTGATTACCTTGTATCTAAGCCTCTGCAGACTGCCCCCTTTTTCAGTTCTTTTGACAAACTTTTATTTTAGCCAATCAGCATCCAAACATCAGACTATTACATCAACAATTTATTTAGAACATAAAAAGTACACGCATCCAAACATCAGACTATACACTCACATCGGTATCCTCAAACATATGAGGTATGTATACCTCATATGTATTGAGGATACCGATGTGAGATGTATAGTCCTGATGTTTGGATGCGTGTACTTTTTATGTTCTAATAAATTGTTTTTTAATCTACACTTAGATCATCCGTGTACTGTTTGGTGCACGGAGTTGCGTTCCTGTTCTCTTGTTTTCACAGGGACTTGTTACATCCTTTATTACCACAGAATTCACACCAGTGGATTTTAAGGAGCAGCAAGGAAGTGTGGATTGAGACTGTTTATTTACAAATGGACTACGGTGATTTGCCTAGACTTAGACTATCAAGTAATATTTTGGTAAGAGTGCATTTATTTATTTATCAACACATATATATGCATTATTATAGAGGTATAGTGTGAAAAGCTTATTAGCTAGAAATTCCTCTAGTTTTTTGCTGTGTTTGAGAGAACCGTGTACCTTACCTAGCTGTTCATAAAAACTCATTTTTCACCACTATTATTGTGATACACCTAGGGTGGCGCTTTGGGATTTTGTTCTTCGGCGGTGTAAGGGGCTCACATTAGGGGGTAGGTAATGTAGATGGCGGCGGTGTAAGGGGCTCACATTAGGGGGTAGGTAATGTAGATGGCGGCGGTGTAAGGGGCTCACATTAGGGGGTAGTTAATGTAGCTGGCGGCGCGGTAGGAGCTCACATTAGGGGGTAGTTTAATGTAGCTGGCGGCGGGGTAGGAGCTCACATTAGGGGGTAGTTTAATGTAGCTGGCGGCGGTGTAAGGGGCTCACATTAGGGGGTAGTTTAATATAGCTGGCGGCAGGGTAGGAGCTCACATTAGGGGGTATGTAATGTAGCTGGTGACGGTGTAGGGGGATCACATTAGGGGGTTACTACTTTCATGTAGGGTGGCGGCCGGGGTCCGGGGAGCGGTCGGTTTTAGGGGTTAAATACTGTATTAGGGATTGCGGCGACGGGATCGCGGTTGACAGGTTAGATAGACATTGCGCATGCGTTAGGGTGTTATTTTGCAGGTAGTTTAGGGAGTTACGGGGGGCTCCCAATACACAGCGTAAGGCTTACCTACGGCTGCAATTTGTGGCGAGGTGAAAATCGGAGTAAGATCTCCTCCATTTTCGCCACGTAAGTCCTTACGCTGTATATTGGATACCAAACTGCACGGGTTTGGTATACCTGTCTATGGCCCAAAAAACTACGGGCAAAGGTAAAAATATACGAGCGTAACTTCTATGTTACGCCGTATATAGGATACCAAACCCGCGCAAAATTCGGCGTTGCTGGCTTTTGCGGGCGACGCTGCATATCGGATCGGGCCCCTGGTTGTTATCAACTGACAAATTCTTAATGGGCCATTTTGGTTGTTATCAACTGACAAATTCTTAATGGGCCATTTTGGTTGTTATCAACTGACAAATTCTTAATGGGCCATTTTGGTTGTTATCAACTGACAAATTCTTAATGGGCCATTTTGGTTGTTATCAACTGACAAATTCTATGTTTCTATGTCAATAAATATGGTGAAATTGGTTGAACTCACAATAATTGCCCTACTAAAACTGTACCAATATGAAGCTCAACTTGAACTGAAATACATTTTCTATTACTATAAAAAATCACTTAGAGAAGTCATGTAAACACAGTGAATATAAATCTTCTTTTTAACTTAAAAATATTTTATTTTTTCTCTTAGTTTCATAATCTTTAAATATAGATGTAAGTTTATCCCCATTAATCTGTTTACTGATGTGAGTGGCATAATTGCACAGCAGCCTAGCATTACATCATTAGTTTTCCAGCTGAAAACACCAGGAGGGTGGTTGAGTCACATAAACATTATACACAGAGGATATTTATGGCAAGTAAGCTTCTGAGAAATATATAAAGATCTCAAAATAAGGTGCATTGGAGCAATAAGTGATAGTCAGAAAAAAGCTAAATAGCTGAGAAGGTTGAAAACAAAATGCCCATCAAGTATTGCAGTAATTTCGGCTGATGATGTCTGTCCTACAAAATTTGAGACTATAGTATTGTACACAGCTTAATCAGTATATAGGATCAGATCAAATTATTTATGAGAATATCCACAATCCTTAAAATATTAATATATACAAATATATTTAGGAATATATGTTTAAAAATACTTAGAGCATATTCCCTTATGTGAAGAACATTGGAATGTGAAATATTTACAGTAAATACACAGTATAACACATTATTGAAAATTATTTTTGCATAAATTTGTGTTTACATGTTTACATCTACTTAACTGCAAAGGGCTCAATGAACTTATATATATGTCTATATGTGTACATATGTATTTATGTATACAAATAAAAGAGTTGGAGATGGCGCTTAATCAAAGAGATCATATATACAACCTGATATAGATATTGGACATAGAAGTTGTGAACATAAAGATAATATCCCTATGTATTATATCATAATCCTAAACTGAACAGAACAGAATTCATGTAAAACACTGTACAAATCAAAATTCTACAGGTCCCAATTGATATATATATATAAACCGGAGAATATATATTTAGCGGACATATAATTTGATCCTAACAATATATTATATACAATTAATACACTCTTTAAAAATACAAGATGTATAAATACATAAATATTACAAAACGTTATCAGTAAAAATATGGTGCAAATAAAGTCCTTTGATCTTGATATCTTGTGCCAAAGATGGGGATATAAGCTCCATCTTATAATACCGGAAGTTTTCTCCTTGCTGTGTGATCTGAAGATCCAACACCACCTAATCTACTATCCATACTCGGAGAGTGCCTGATTACTTACCTCTTATGTGATTGAGGTCAAACCAAGTAAGTGTACATCTGATAGGGGGAGAGAGCTTATATCCCCATCTTTGGCACAAGATATCAAGATCAAAGGACTTTATTTGCACCGTATTTTTATTAATTGGATATAATATATTGTTAGGATCAAATTATATGTCCGCTAAATATATATCTCCGGTTTATTATATATAATATCAGTTGGGACCTGTAGAATTTTGATTTGTACAGTGTTTTACATGAATTCTGTTCTGTTCAGTTTAGGATTATGATATAAAACATAGGGATATTATCTTTGTGTTCACAACTTCTATGTCCAATATCTATATCAGGTTGTATATATGATCTCTTTGATTAAGCGCAATCTCCAACTCTTTTATTTGTATTTGTAATTTTGACAAGGCCTTGGGGACTTATCTATTATATGGCGAATGGCTTGCATAGTCTTTTAGCTCTTATTATACTCTGTTATATTGATATTCTCTCACCAGTAGCGCTTTTGGAGCTTACCGTGTGGACCTCCTGTCCCCCAGGTATTCTAATATTTGTACTACTATTGTATTTATGTGGTTTATATATGGTCTGAAGATATATTTACATATAAATACATATGTACACACACATATATCTATTTACATCTTTAGATAAGTCTATGGGGATGTAGGATATCATGTCCGCCGCACATCAAAAAATGCCGACAGCGTATGCACAAGCAGTTGACAAAACCGCTAGCAGGGGTGTCAATCAGCCCGATCATATAGGATTGGACAGATTGATGTCCGCAGCCCCAGAGCAGGCGGACAAGTTAGTAAGCAGCGGTCTTTAGACCGCTGCTTCATAACTGCTGTTTTCCGGCAAGCCTGAAGGCTCGCCGCAGAAACAGGGGCATCAAGCTCCATGTCGGAGCTTGATAATTCGGCCCCCTATGTATTTATCTCAATGCTAAAGCTTTTTATTTGACGCTATTTTTTTCTTCTAACACTTGAGATCTCATATCTTTGAGCCCTTATAACTTTTTTGTGCAATATTTGATTTAATTATTTTTATTGAATCTTGTTATTATGAGTGTAACTGTACTTTGTAATGTATTTTTTATGTGTTTTGTGACACTTTTTTGTTTTGCGAAAGTTAGGCAGAGCTCTGAGGACTCACTATCCCAATGAGCATTCAACACAATTGCGCTCAAGCGATCGTGATTTCTTTCAACTTTTAATACCCATCAAACAGAATGTCCATAGACTGTTGATAACAGTTTGCATCTAGTTTGTGTCCTTGAGGATAATTTTTTATACGATTTACAAAAAAAAATTTAGGTCCAATATTTGATAGTTGTTTAACACCCACTCCAGCATTTTTTGCGCCAATCCATTTATACTTTTTTGGACTATTAGCATTTACAAATTAGATTTAGGATAATTTGTTTCTTAAGGAGGCAGAGTGTGGGTTTTATACAGAATACAGTGCTCCAATTCCTCTACTTAATTGAATGTCCACAGCACCTAAGTACTTAATTATCCCTTTATTTAGCACATACAAAACAATGTGCGATTCGGGTTTAGCGCTTGTATTACAAGTTGAACTATACAAAACAGCCGTGATAAACCCCTTTTCACTTGTGCGTAACTGTTATCGCTCCACTCGTAATCTGGCACAAGTATAATAATGTTTAATGTCCATTTAAATGAAGGGGCAAAGTCATTTTATATATTAGGCAAAAAAGAATTAGTGCATTGCGAAAGGATCTGCATATAAAATAAATATTTTAACAATGCTTAAACTGTAAAGTTTTGCATTGTTTTCTAGTCCAGGTAGGGAATGGGCGAGATATGTACATTTTTTAATTTGTATGTTAGAACGAATGTTATTACCGGAAATTCGAATTACAAAATTCGAAATTATGATAAGAATGGATATTCGTAAAAATTCTATTTTCGAATGTTATCTACAGTTTTTTGAAATGTCACGTTCGATTTCGAATGTGTATATTCGATTTCGAATGTCACTTTCAATTTCGAATGTACAAAAAGATTGAATATACACATTCGAAATTCAATGTATTTATTCGATTTTTTATGAACATTCAAAATCAAAATGCATTATTTCGAATATGACTCTGAAAATCGAATATAACATTCGAAAACATTCGATTGAAATTGGAATATTCGAAATGTATCAAAATGTATCTTTTTAACATATCATACTTGACAATTCTAAAAGAAAATCTAGGGCGCGATCCGATATTAGATCGCAGTTTGCGGCGCAAGACGAGGAACCGGCGTCGCCGCGCAGTTTCAGCTCGCAACTCGAGCTATCCTATTATAAGTCGCCGTCAGATGCTAACGGCCGTAAGTCTGACAAACCAGCGATGTCCAGAAATCTGCGCAAGTACAAATTTCTGCGTCGCCAGTGACTTGCCGCCACGTTAGAAACTGCCGGCGCCTATAAAACCTGACTAAAGTCTAAACAACCCGCACTGACTAACACGCCTCCCTAACATAGCCCGACACGTCTAACCCTCTATCCGCTATCCCCCCTCACTATCCTAACAATAAAATATGTATTAACCCCTAAACCGCCGCTCCCGTACCCCGCCGGCAACCTAATAAAGTTATTAACCCCTAAACCGCCGCTCCCGTACCCCGCCGCAACCTAATAAAGTTATTAACCCCTAAACCGCCGCTCCCATACCCCGCCGCCAGCTATATTATATCTATAACCCCCTAAAGTGAAGCCCCTAAACACCGCCGCCATCTATATTAAAATTATTAACTCCCTAATGTAAGCCCCTTACAACCGCCGCCATCTCTATTAAAAGATTAACCCCTAATTTAATCTACCTACCCCGCCGCCAGCTATATTATCAATATTAACCCTAAGTATATTATAGTAATATAGGTATTACATTAGATATATTAACTATATTAACCCTAATTATATTAGGGTTAATATAGTTACTATAGTATTTATATTAACTATATTAACTCTATCTAACCCTAACACCCCTAACTAAATTTATATTAAATTAATCTAATTCATTTATAAACTAAAATATTCCTATTTAAATCTAAATACTTACCTATAAAATAAACCCTAAGATAGCTACAATATAATTAATAATTACATTGTAGCTATGTTAGGGTTAATATTTATTTTACAGGTAAATTGTTAATTATTTTAACTAGGTATAATAGATATTAAATAGTTATTAACTATTTAATATCTACCTAGTTAAAATAATTACCCAATTACCTGTAAAATAAATCCTAACCTAAGTTACAAATACACCTACACTATCAATAAATTTAATAAACTACAAACATCTATCTAAAAATACAATTAAATTAACTAAACTAAATTACAAAAAAAAACAAACACTAAATTACAAAAAATATAAAAAAGATTACAAGATTTTTAAGCTAATTACACCTATTCTTAAGCCCCTAATAAATAATAAACCCCAAAATAAAAAAAATTCCCTGCCCTATTCTAAATTAAACAAATTTCAAAGCTCTTTACCTTACCAGCCCTTAAAAGGGCCTTTTGTGTGGGGCATGCCCCAAAGAATTCAGCTCTTTTGCATACAACAAATACAATCCCCCCCCCCCCCCATTACAACCCACCACCCACATACCCCTATTCTAAAACCACCAAAACCCCCCTTAAAAAAAGCCTAACACTACCCCCCTGAAGATCTCCCTACCTTGTCTTCACCACCACCGGCCGAACTCCTGATCCGATCCGGGCGATGTCTTCCTCCAAGCGGCAAAGAAGAATTCTTCCTCCGGCGATGTCTTCCTCCAAGCGGCAAAGAAGAATTCTTCCTCCGGCGACGTCTTCCTCCAAGCGGCAGCAAAGTCTTCATTCTTCCGGCGGCATCTTCAATCTTCTTTCTCGCTCCGCCGCCGCGGAGGCATCCCCCATACCCGGCCGACTGCTGTACTACGAATGAGGTACCTTTAAATGACGTCATCCAAGATTGCCGTCCGAACAGCCAATCAGATTGAGCTCGCATTCTATTGGCTGATCGGAACAGCCAATAGAATGCGAGCTCAATCTGATTGGCTGATTGGATCAGCCAATCGGATTGAACTTGAATCTGATTGGCTGATTCAATCAGCCAATCAGATTTTTCTAACTTAATTGCCGCTTGGAGGAAGATGTCGCCGGAGGGAAGAATTCTTCTTTGCCGCTTGGAGGGAAGACATCGCCGAGGAAGAATTCTTCTTTGCCGCTTGGAGGAAGACATCGGCCCGGATCGGATCAGGAGTTCGGCCCGGTGTGGTGAAGACAAGGTAGGGAGATCTTCGGGGGGTAGTGTTAGGCTTTTTTTATGGGGGGGTTTGGGTGGTTTTAGAATAGGGGTATGTGGGTGGTGGGTTGTAATGGGGGGGGGGGGATTGTATTTGTTGTATGCAAAAGAGCTGAATTCTTTGGGGCATGCCCCACAAAAGGCCCTTTTAAGGGCTGGTAAGGTAAAGAGCTTTGAAATTTGTTTAATTTAGAATAGGGCAGGGGAATTTTTTTTTATTTTGGGGGTTTATATTTTATTAGGGGCTTAGAATCGGTGTAATTAGCTTAAAAATCTTGTAATCTTTTTTTTATTTTTTTGTAATTTAGTTGGTTTTTTTTTTTGTAATTTAGTTTAGTTAATTTAATTGTATTTTTAGATAGATGTTTGTAGTTTATTAAATTTATTGATAGTGTAGTGTATTGTAACTTAGGTTAGGATTTATTTTACAGGTAAATGGGTAATTATTTTAACTAGGTATATATTAAAATAGTTAATAACTATTTAATATCTATTATACCTAGTTTAAAATAATTAACAATTTACCTGTAAAATAAATATTAACCCTAACATAGCTACAATGTAATTATTAATTATATTGTAGCTATCTTAGGGGTTTATTTTATAGGTAAGTATTTAAATTTAAATAGGAATATTTTAGTTTATAAATGAATTAGATTAATTTAATATAAATTTAGTTAGGGGTGTTAGGGTTAGATAGAGTGTAATATAGTTAATATAAATACAATAGTACCTATATAATCCCTAATATAATTAGGGGTTAATATAGTTAATATATCTAATGTAATACCTATATTAACTATAAATACTTAGGGTTAATATAGATAATATAGCTGACGGCGGGGTAGGTAGATTAAATTAGGGGTTAATCATTTAATAGAGATGGCGGCGGTGTAAGGGGCTACATTAGGGGTTAATAATATTAATATAGCTGGCGGCGGGTATAAGGGGGATTAGATTAGGGGTTAATAATTTTTTATATAGGTGGCGGCGGTGTAAGGGGTCAGATTAGGGGATAGATAAGGTAGATGGCGGCGGTTTTAGGGGCTCACAGTAGGGGGTTAGTTTATGTAGATGGCGGCGGGGGTCCGGGAGCGGCGGTTTAGGGGTTAATAACTTTATTAGGGATTTCGGGGGGGGGGGATCGCGGTTGACAGGTAGATAGACATTGCGCATGCGCGTTAGGTGTTAGGTTTATTTTAGCAGATCGCGGTTGACAGGAGATAGACATTGCGCATGCGTTAGGGTGTTAGGTTTATTTTAGAAGATCGCGGTTGACAGGGAGATAGACATTGCGCATGCGTTAGGTGTTAGGTTTATTTTAGCAGCCAGTTTAGGAAGTTACGGGTCTCCAATAGTCATCGTAAGGCTTCTTACGGCTGCTTTTTGTGGCGAGGTGAAAATGGAGTAAGTTTTCTCCATTTTCGCCACGTAAGTCCTTACGCTGCATATTGGATACCAAACTGCGCGGGTTTGGTATACCTGCCTATAGCCCAAAAAACTACGGGCGACGGCAGAAATATACGCGCGTAACTTCTAGGTTACGCCGTATATAGTGATACCAAACCCGCGCAAATATTGGCGGTCGCCGGCTTTTGCGGGCGACGATTTTATCGGATCGACCCCCTAGTCTACAAATATAAATTAGACCCTAGTCAGGTCAGCTCACTGGCTGCCAATGCCCATTCAATAGTACCCAGATACAAGGCAGGACAAGCACAGTAAAACATAACACACACTACATTACAAGTACAACCATCTCTATGATGAACGATCAGTACTTCTCAACCACAGTCCTCAAGTAAACCTAGGGCTAGTAGGCAATATTTTCAGAACGTCTTAACTGGGAGCACAGATAAAATAATCAGTAACCATGGTAACTAACCTGCTCTCACTATAGGGTACTGATTATTTTACCAGTGCTCTAGTTAAGACATCATGAAAATATGGCCTGTTAGGGCCCCTTCTGGTTAAGAAACACTAATGTAGAATAGAGTTACAAAATTACAATGAATATAAAGATGAATAATTTTTCAAATTAAATTCTTAGAAAAAAAACAACTAAATATAATGCACAAAGTAAAAGCAGGTAGCCACCTATCACTATCACATGATTTTTTGCCTATAAAAAATAATAGACCGCATATTACCTCTCCAAAAATGAAACTGATTGAAGATGAAGATAAAAAAAGGCGTCTTCTCATGGTGTGCAGGCCACCCTCCACAGTTGTGTCCACACAAAAATAAAAAATAAAGATGCCACAGGAGCAAATAGATAGATAATAGTAGTATATAGAAAAAAAATCAGTATCAAAATATTCCAACACGACCACCAAACCAGTACGTCCCTTTTCTCCAAAACTAAACCTGTCAAATTAAATTTTAACAACTACAACTATAACATTTACATATGGGACGGAATAAGTTGATTTGAATATTTAAATTTGAATATTAAATAATTCTAATATTTATAAGATAACTTAATTATAAAAACTAATTTGAATTTGAATATTACATTACGAAAGAAAATTGTAGCTTAGAAATACTATTTTGAAATTAAAATCGAATTAGAAAGATTATATAACAAAATCAAATTTGATATATTGGAATCGAATTTGAATATTACATTTCGAAATCGAATTTGATATATTGAATCGAATTTGAATATTACATTTCAAAATCGAATGTGAAA